>NC_143399.1:55769386-56072416 GCF_052110815.1 Crocodylus siamensis
TTATTGCCCAGCTCTGGATCTTCTTTTACATGTCCTGCTCAGCATCCTTCTTAAAATGTGGAGCCCATAATTGCACACACTGCTCTAGATGAGGTTAATCAGCACCGAATAGAATGATACTATTACCTCCTGTCTTTTTCATTTAATACTTCAGTTGATGGGGCACAAAATTGCCTTTGGCTTTTTTTTGGCAACTGTATCACATTGGGCATATCTACAAGTGTTACTATGGTGACATTGTTACTGCACCGTGTTTTAGTACTTCCTTTTGGAAGTACTAAATCACGGTGCAGTAACAGCCCATACTGTTACATGTGGATGCATCCATTGTTCACGCATGTTGAGTCTGTGATCAACCACACTCCCTGGATCCTTTCTAGTAATTCTACCACTCAACCAGTTATCTCCCAATCTGTATTTACACTTTGGATTATTTTCCCCTAGATGTAGTGCTTTACATTTGTCTGTATTGAACTTCATTCTATTGTTTCTTGTCCAGATTTACAATTTATCAATATCCTTCTGAATTCTACTCCTATCTTCTGGTATAACGTAAAGACCTGAGAATAGTTTCAAGCAGGCCCCAAGCCAGAGCAAGTGTTTAGGAGGATCCAGAGTGACATTGTTTTCTGCTGCATGTAAGAAACAGACAAATTTTCTTTGCTCCAATTTAAGGCCCTGGCACATGTTACACTTAAGATGTTTTTAACATCTTAAACTGTTACTACATGTTAATGTAGTTAATGACACAATAAAACAAGAAATAAGCCAAAAAGTTATTACACAATGTGTAATGACTTTAATAACTTTGTGGCTGGTTTCTATCACACCATTAATTCAATGTGTAGCCAGGTGTGCTCCTGCAAGTGGGAGCCCCATCAGCTGAAATGGCCCCCAGCCACAGGATCTTGCTACTTGCTGGTGGAGGAGAACTCGGGACTGTGATCTTGGGCTCCCCTTGCACAGGCAATAAGGCATGGTGTGATCTGATACTGCAACCCACAAGCACACCTCCTACCATGCACATATGGCATAGCAGGAAGTATAATTGTGAGGATCCCATATTGGATCCCCATATACCTCACTTTCACATTTGCCAGAGGTCTAAGATGCATAAAATGATCCTATTCACTGTTGATCTAGCACTTTCTATAGAAACATAAATTTACATTATGATGTATGACAGAAGCCTTTATGTAGAAGGGTTGAATGGTATGAACAAAAAATATTCAAATAAGAAAACTGAAATGTGAATAGTGGGCAAAATGTAAGTAGCATAAATTAGAAGCTGATCGCCTTACACTTATGCCTCTGTTCAGCCTCTCCTACATAGTTAGCTAAGGTTGTCATTTGGGAATTTCAAGTAATATTAAGAATTCCTTTGAACATAGTGTTGCATTAGCTGGAAATTAATTGAATCTGAAGGTCAATACAAAGTGGATTACAATAGTTTTGGAGACTGGCTGGCATATTGCTCATTTGCAGCACATTCATAAACCTTTGATGGAAATGTCATCACCAAAATGTTTAAATGTATGATGCATACTATAAGTCTCAACATTTTAATAACAACCTTTGCCTTCCATGTCTGCAAATGTATGTTTTGAACAATTATGAATTGCCTTCCTTGGGCTGAACTACCTATGGTAAATGTTCCTAATCTATTTCAGAATGAATGTCCTGTCCTGCAGTATTTCCATAATGGCACTTCATAATCCAAATGTGTGCATTTTAAAAAAGGGTTTGACTGAATGCATCAAAAGACAAATTTTGAAAGGGTAGAAAATGAAAACATGATCTGAAAGGATTAGCAAGTTATAGCTAAAACCATCAACTACACCATTTGCTTTTCCTTCCTTAAATCTACTGATAGAAACCTAATAGGATCTTCATTTTAGTCCATCCTTGCCTTCTGTTTAAAGTTTGTGTTCATTATTAGAAATTTCCATGAACTTCTGATTGTGTTCCTTCAACTGCTTTCATTCCTCCTTGCTTCTGCTCTTATCTTTCTCTATTAGCTTCTTTGCCATTTTATTCCATGTCATCTCTATGCATCTTTCATTTCGTTTTTCTTTCCCTCCTTTGTAGAGACAGAACCTTACTGTTTCATCACAATCAAAACTAGAATGATCATAAATTCAAATGTATTCTCTCATGGCCTCCAACTGTGCATCCATAAAAAACAAATGCATTGGTGTTTTCAAGTGACAAGCTTCAGCTACATCGTTTAAACTTGACATGTTTAAACCCTACATGTTCATGAAAATACAGGCTGCAGTTCTGCAGACTGAAATGCTGTTATGAGTACTTTGCTGTTCTTGTGTACAAAATCACAAGCTGATTTTAAGCCTTCTGAATATGTGGCATCAAAAAAATAATGAGCAACCTAGAATTTGAAAATGGACATTGCTTTCCTATTTTCCTTCTTATTTTTCAGAGTCCTGACTAAAATTTTTAAGAAGGAAGAAATGTATATGCAATAACAAGCAACTCAGAAGTTCTCTAATCAATAATGTTTGGACTGACAGGATATAAAAGTAATCAAAAGTCATATTTCAGTACCCAAACTGATCAATGTGCAGAGATTTATGAAGGACTTTTTTTTCCAAATAAACATATGCACCTATACCAAAGTGTATTGCTTTTTTCCCCTCTTTTTTTTTTTTGTTTTGAAGCACCAAGTATTGCCTATTGCTTGTGAGTCACATAACTGGGTTAAGCCACTTACATATTCCTCAGCAAGGTTTAAAACTGTTTACAGAATTCCATACAGTTTGCATAATGCACAGCAAGAAGTGTCAATACTTGCCGTTTGCTTGAACCTATTTCTCTTTGATGGAGAACATGTAATTATCTTTTTGTGTGCAAAAATTAATAACTCAGGCCTACAGTTTGTGCTAATTGGTATTGCTTTTAAATGTTGCATTCTGCTTCACTGAAGGATCTTCATGCTGGGCCACCTTTGACAAATGAGAATGCTTGCCACAGATTTGATTGTTGGAGTTTTTTTCTCTCTCTTTTCTTCCGTTGGAAGTGCTGTTTCTTTGCTTGTGAGGTAGAAAGACGTTACTGAATCCATTTACTGGCATGTCTGAACTAAAGCAAAACACTGATACGGGGAATAATTTAAAATGAAAACTAGGAGTCTGGCCTGTAAAGAGGCACTTTGATGGAGTACAGGTAAAACCAGGTGTAAAAAGGCTCAGTTATAGAAAACTATGGTAAATTATTCCAGGATATTAAAGACGGTTTTCCTGGTTGGACTACTTGGCCTTTTTCTGCAGTGGACAACATAGAAAGCATTAAACTGAAAGTTCTTTCAAGAATATTATTTATTTGTAGCACCACCTGAGATTGAAGTGCTAGAAAATCAAAGACACAGCCCCTTCTCTCAAATACTCTTACAGTTGGAATTGGTAAAGGAAACAAAGGGTTGAGATATAAAGGCACAGATCTGACTGGCCTGAGGTTATACAGAAGATCAGTGGGAGAGCCAGGAAGACATCACAGATTTCCTGAACTTCCACTCCAGTGTCCCATTGACTAGTTTGCTGCAGACTATGTGCAAACCGGAGACAATACAAACTTTACTTTTTCCTTTTTTGAACTAATCCTGGAGAATTAAAATGTTTGATATAGAAAAAGGTCTAATTTCAGGATAAGGATGGGCTCAGTCCATTTAAGAGTCTTTTAAAAACATAAGGCCATGGCTTGAGTCCCATTCAGAACTGAACTCCCATTTATGTCTCTGGGAAATCAAGTAAACCCTGTCTGCCATCTTTCTAGGTGATAGTTCTTCATGTGCTCTGGGAAGAAGGAACCACAAATACCTTTCTTTTGGTGAACAATTAAATGTAGGTCTCATTGGAACATTGATCAATATATACCCCTCACACAAAGGCTTTGCTAAAGGATTGACCAGAATAGGCCTGACCAGCAAACCTGACCGATCAGTGCATGCGCTCCTTACGGAAACAAAACTTGGCATGTTAGCAGATATTCACTCCTATCAAAAGATGAGACGGGGAGCTGGATGTACAAGGTGTAGGATAGTCCATTGCCAGAATGATAGGCTGGAATGGGAACACCCAGATCAGGATATGAAACAAGCTCATGGTATGGGACTGTTTAAGATATTCAAAATACAAGTGGAATGTAATTTGTTTTGACCACTGCATAAAAAGAGAATTGGAAATTAGGGGAACTTTGTAACAGCCTAAGGGAGCCTGCTTGGTGTTGTCCTGACTACCTTGTGACAGGTACAGATGCCTTAACACCTAGTCTGATGTACTTGTTTTCCCAAAATGTGTTAGGGCTGCTTTTGTAGACAGTAAACCTTGCCAAATGGTTGCCACCAAACTGAACCTGTGGTCATTTTTTCAGACAAGATTAGTGTACGAATCTCCTGACTATGACTTTGGCTGATGCTGCAGTTCCTGAGATTTCAACACAGACAACACATCAATACCACCTGATGGGGACAACAGCAGTGATGATACTAGTACCCCTGACAACATGAAAAACATTAAAAAGCAGCAAAAAGAAGAAACATAATCCTATAGGGCATGTGCTCTGGGAGTGGTGGTGGGTGCTTTAATTAGAGTGGCTTTGAAAACCACTCTAAAGTGCCCATAGCTTCATGTGTACCAGCTTTAAAGCACCCCCATCACCATTTTTCAGTGCAGGGATACTGATACACATGACACTGGAGTCTTCTGGAGCACACTAATTACCACATTCCAGCAGACTCAGTTAATTGAGTCTGCTCTGATGCACTGTAATTACAGCGCATTGGAGCAGACTCGCTGCATGTTTATAGGCACCCATCGATGTCTACAACAAAAACACCAAAAGCTGCATGATTAATACCACAAGTATCTATTGTCTGGCTAATTTAACTTACCTACCTGCCTAAATGCAACTTGTGTGTCTAATGAGGGTCAGGGCATTTCCCAAGTGGAATTCAATCCCCTTTGGATAGCATTATAGACATTGTTTCAGTGGCTATCAGGGGCTGTCCTTTGCCTATCTAGAGATAGTGGGACCCCCAGATCTTCTCCAATACTCAGCTGCCTATATCAAGTGAACTGCATAGTACTGCAAAGGCATCTCTGCTAAGAGGCCAGAATTGTGCTACTATTAGTGGTTCATTCTTGCTGGAAACTCTGAGCATATCTTGCATGGCTAATACTGTTTCATGAATGTAGGAACAGTAACAAACTATTAGGCCCCCTCTATATGTTCTGTGTATTACACATTTACCTGGATAACTGCACAATTATTTTAGACTGATTACATTTGCAACTTAGCCATGGCATCTTAAAAAGGCTCAGGCGACTATAAAGTCATTGCTAGAAAATGTGTAATAACTTTATAGCTGCTTTCTATCCATCTTTAATTTGCACACGTAACCTGTGCCCCCATGGCTGGGGGGCCCATCAGTTGATTGGAGGTCCCAGCTGGCAGTGCCCATGTGCACCCCCAAACCTGAGGACTCTAGATGATCCTGACCCCACACACCTCTGCAGCTGGGAGACCAGCTGCTGTGATCTTCCACCTGTGGGAGCACACCACACACTGCCACAACTGGGAGACTGCAGCTGCTGTGATCTCCTAGCCACTCGGGTGCACCACACTCCCCCACAACTGGGAGATGCCAGCAGCTGCTTTCCAGTTGCAGGGAGTGTGGGGTGCCCACATAGCTGAGAGATCACAGCTGCTGATCCCCAGTCATAGGGGTGCATGGGGCCCTTAGTGGGGATCCCCCCCATGCTGGCAATAAGACGTGATGGGTTCTGATTCAGGATCCTACAATTATTTCTCCTGTCATGCACCTGTGGCATGGCAGAAGGGTTAATTGTGTGGATTGCACAAATCCCATTGCACCTTTACCTGCAACTTTACTTGCACCTTCACCTTTATTCCCTCAGTCATGTATATGATCAGGACATAAAGAATTGCTAGCTAAAGTAACAAAGCCAGTTTGTAACAGTATATGTAAGCGAACGTTTTAATTTATGCAACTGAGTTGTTTTTTTCTCTCTTCTGTAATCCTTCTAGTTCAGTGGCTTACAAATTCACATCTCAAGATTTATATGGAAAGGGAAATAATCTAAGAGAGCAGTATTAATCACAATTCTCTCAGGATGGTAAATCTGTTGCTGTTTATTTGTTTCACAGATTCAGGATGATGCAATTGTCATGACATGGACTTAGAAGTAGAAAATCCCTGTTGGTCAGTGAAAGTGACAGGCAAAAATATGCAAATGTATGTAAGTGAGCATTATAGGCAAATACACTGTTTTTGATGGATGTTAGAGAGGCGACCCCTGTACTAATGACCCAAGACCTCCACACAAAGGAATATCAGGTCTTTAGCCCATGACTCTAAAAACCCTTCTGAAGGAACTGTTTTTTTTCAGAGAGCCATGTTAACTGTGCAGTTAAGCACATGTGTAGATGCACCCAGTGAAAGCTACAAGTATCCCAAATGGTAGAATTTGACCCTGATGATGAGAAATACATCTATTTAACTTTAAGGCTAGGGATAGACATTCAAAAAGCCTGAGCCTGAAATGATTCAATTGTTGCAGGTTAGTCTAACCTAACCAGGCTGAACTGCTTTGTAACCACAAAGACATCCCCTCTGGACTGAGAAAATGCATCTACACTTGTGCTTAGCTGCACAGTGGACTAATTTGCTGCAGTGTATAGCATCACAGTCTACATATGTGACCCTGTTAGATCACAGCAAACTATTTTGTACTGCCATAAGACAGCACTGTCAGTGACAATGCCACAGGTCATGTGTGCCTCCTGAGGCTGAGGGGGACATGGTGCCTGCCCGCAGGCAGCGACACAAGCATTGGCGGTGAGGGCGGGCCGAGTGGCACTGCCTGTGGCTGATCACCAACTAGGGGAATCCCTCCCATGGTCAGACACCGAGCCCAGAAGTGACTGCCCATTGCCTAAGTGCTTGCTTTCAGAGGGGGAGGGGGGCACCAGCACTTTTGGGACATGGACAATGCTATCTTACAGAGGTGAAAATAATTGTGCCTAAATGCATGTGTAAACTCTGACATGGGCATAAATGGTGCCCAGGCAGCAGGGGGCCAGACCCGCCCCCGCCACCTAGCCATAGGGCTCCACATACTGGGCTGTTAATGCCCCAGTCAGTCCAGACACCAACTCCCAGAACCCAGGGCTGACCCCCTGGATCTCATGCCAGCCCAGAACTGTTCCACCCGGACTTAAACTGCTGCAGTCCTGGGCACAGCATCTGCATGTGCGCCCTGCACTACAGCAGTTTGAGCATCTACAAGTGCTGTTAAGGTGCTGTGATAAACTCCAGTGCAAACTGTGCCAAAGTTTATCATATTGCCTTAATGGTACATATAGGTGCACCCACTGACTTCAAATTTGGCCATAAAGGTTTTATATCCCATGTATGTTACTTCATGCAGGCTGAAGGTGACAGTGATCCAGGTTAGGACTATTAAAAATAGGTTACTTCTTGAATTTCTTTAGTATGCTGCATATTCATCAGTCTACAACAGAAAAGGCAGATTTTGTGGCAAGCAATCAAAAGACAAAGTGTTTGCCTATATCAGCATTTCATGGTCTTTTTGAAATTCCATTCATATAAAATTCTCAGGCATCAGAAAATACCTACAACTTACTTTTTTCACTTCTTTTTTAAATACCGGAAGAAGACTGTTTAATTTTAGAAAACTTGTCTGTGATAGGGGTAGGGGAAGGAAAGGAACAGAACAGTTGTTCTGCATTGGTAATAAAAAGGATAATGCATAAGTCATGCTAGGGATTTTTCATCTCCCTTAACAGTTTGCAAATATGTTTATATTCTCCATAGTTCTTAATTATATCTTTGAATTTGTAGTCATGTGATTATTTTTCTGACAATTGGGTATTCTAAGATGGCAATTAAATACATATGAAAACAAATTGGCAGCTAGGAGCTACCTACATTAATTCTGATTGACACTTTTGAAAAGGCAAAGAGGATGGAAGATATCCTTTGGGATAGGTCTTGGGAGTAAAGTTTTGAACTCCAAATTCCCCAAATGATCACAAAGATCTGCCCTTACTCAGTGGCATACAACTGAGGCATCTTCTTCTGAGAGAACAGAGCAATTAAAGAAAAATGTGTGCAGGAATTAATTTACGTGTTTAAAAATTTCAGATTCCAAAAGGCTGTTCTTATTGACATTTCCTTTCTCATTCTGTTCATCCTCTGGTTACCTCCCACCCCTCCCTGCACACCTCAAGATTGTTGGTTTTCTACACATAGATTTCAGTTACTGATATAGCTGCCCCAGTGCAAACACCTAGGATAGGCTGTTAACTCTGCTTACCCTTGAACTACGTAAGACTTCATTTGAAAGCACTACACTACACTTGCAGGGGATGCTCAAAATGTAGTTATTTCCATTTGGAGCTTTGTTCTCAATATCTCTAATAAATTCATATTTATAAGTAAAATGTCTCATCATTTTCAGTAGAATTGTTTCTGTGAATATGTTTAAAGCTCTGTTATTAAAAAAAACAAACCAAAGTTAATCCCATTAGGCGCTGTGAGGTTGGCACATATGGCAACATTTAACACCTTTGAAATATTGTTATTATTGATGACAGTGCTCCATGTAGTAAAAAAGTGTCTCTTAATATAATATGAACAGCAAGATGTATCTAGAACCAAAGAAGTGCTGGTGTTAAAAGCTGTTGTGATATGTATTGACGAATTTTCTGGATACTGTGTATATAACAAGTTATACTATCAGTGACATCTGATAGTGGTACCATTATCTTAATTTTAAAATCACTTACTCTCAAAATATGAGTGCTTTTTCTGAACAAGCAGATGCAGTTTGACTTTGGCAGGATGGTGTGTTGCATCGTGCAGAATGTTCTGCAGTGTCAGGTGATAAACCATTTGCTGCAACTAATGATCTGTTATGCTATGTGTGACTTATGTGATATAGATTATCAAGGTTACTTTCCAACTTGGAAAATTTCCTTCTGCAGATCACTGACTAATGCTTCTATTAGCCAAATACTCAAGGCAATATATTTCTTAAGTTGTATGCTTTGTTGAAAGTTCAAAAAATGGTGTCCCTCCTGAGGCTTGGATAATTCATATACCACTTTAACCTGTGATTAATTACAAAGGGAATGGAAGCTTTGCTTCTTCCCACTTGTGTTTTCATCTGAATTGAAAATCCTAAAGTAAATCTCCACCAGGCAGTAAGAGACCCCAAGTGACTTACTTGGCTGATTAAAATCCAGCCATTTTGCAGAGTCTTGAAACAGCACCTGAGTGAAATGGGGATCTCTGGAACAGAAAAATCTACAAGGAATAATCCATGTAAATATCTTTCATAGGAATGAATGAATCTAAGGAGGCAAAAGGAGGTTTCTGCACAAGGGCTAGAATGAACAATAGGAGCCTCAGTACAGCTTCAAAGTGAGTTCAATGCATTTTTACTTAGGTGAATCAATTTTTGCTGAGTTTAGAGGGAGAAAAAACACAGTGGGAATTATTGCTTAGATACACCATCTTCAATTAGTCCATTCCAGGTTAAGCCATGAGTTAGTTAATGTTGTCCTGAGAAAGACACAGAAAGAGGGTTTGCTAGTATTTTCTAATGTAAAAAACTTTGTCACAGAATGTTAAACATCTAAAAATAGGAAGAAGGATTTCTTAATGAACTAGCTAAAAGAAAAAAAAAGATTGTGATTCCTCTGATAAAACACCTCCATTTAAAACTAACTTTTCTCCATCACTGGTATTTTACTCATATGTTTATTCATAGCACAAGTTTATGTACACTGGTAAGTCACAGCTGAATATTATTTCTACATGGGAACAAGGTAGGTGGGTGAAAGGAATTTGAACTCTGTCACTCTCTCTCAGAAAATCCCAAGTTCTTCAATACTTCTCCTGGCTTGATGCATCTTCATGACTCTCCTTATATTGCAGTGTAAAAGGAGATGAATACTAAAATCATAGCTTTTTAAAGTATGCAGGAAAAAATACAGGGGCAATATCAGTGGATGGAGCTGGAATGGAGGACAATTACAAATTATGAGATTTGGTCAATGTATTCTGAATTTTTTTCCAGTCAGGATACCAAATATAGTGGAATGATGTACTTTGCTCCTGAAAAATATGCAAGCAAACCTCTATCGACTAGTAGGGAAAATTTCCGTTCAGCTTGATTTCAAAATAATTCATTTTGGAGCGAATTTCCCTTGAAACATCTCAATATTTTGGAATGCTTATTCTATTTAAAAAAATAACAAAATTTTGGTCATCTGGCGCCAAGGATGTTTTATTCACTCCTATGCTTGCTGCTTCTTAGTGGATCTATTACATCCTAGTGAGCACTTCAGGGCCCTTCATAGGGCCACAGTTTTGGGAAGTAAAATTTTCTTGAAAGCAGTAGTGATGCTGCTAGTGAGCAGTCAGTAGGGGTAAAACAAACAAATGTATAGACCTTTTCCAGACAAGCAGGGGTAAGTGCTTGCAACGGCACACATAGTAGCAACACAAATTTGTGCCGCTGTTTTTATGTTGCAGTGCACACCCCTGTACATGAGATTTGTTGGGAGGAAATTGTCCCACTTTGGGCTAACTACCCTTGTTCTGCTCCTCCCAGCTCTTCAACCAGGGAGAGCTGGAGATTGGTATTACCTGTGTCCTGGTCTCATGTTGGAGCAGCAGGGGCACAACTTGGGCAGCACAAAGGCCTGGCCAGAGCCAGAACCAGAGTGTTGCTCTGGAGGGCCATTGTCCACATTTTTTGTGCATGTGTAGTGCTGCTTTTTCTTCCAGCACTTTTTTTTTTGCTACTGGGTAATCCCACAGAACCAAGCAAATGCATCGAGACATGGAGAAAGATATTTGATTTCAATGGAAGTTTTATTCAAAGGACATTAGTTCTAAGCCCAAGTAAATGTATAGCAGGAGATTAGCTGTTCAGTGGTAAGAGGATAAGTCCAAATTTACTACATTTATCTATAGATTCTTTGGGTGCCTATAGACGTGCCAAGAGGCTGTTCTAATATGCTGTAATTATAATGTGTCAGAGCACACTTGCTTAATTGAGTATGCTAGTGTGCTAATTAGCACATTCCAGCCAGCCTCCTCATCTTGTGTGTCAGTGTCCCATGCTTCAAAGTGGTGGCGAGGGTGCTCTGACTAAAGCTTGCTCAACGAGCTTTAAAGTACCCCCATAACCATTTTGAAGTGTGGGGATGCTGATACATAAGACACTCTGTGTGCTTTAACTAGAGCAGCTCTCAGAGCCACTCTAATTAAAGTGCCCTCTCTCTCCACCCCTAGAGCCCATGAAAAAATGACCTTTGTGGCTTGTTTTCCCCCCACTTAGGCTAGTTTTATATAGTTAACCTAAGTGATTTACAAAACATGAAGTAGATATGAGAGGAGATAAGATTTTTAGTTCTTTTTAAAAGCATTTTTCCAGTGTTTGCACTGGAAGAACTATGAAGTCAGTGGGTGGTCTGAAGTCATGGAACTTTGTCACTAGTATTTTGGCCAGTCAAATTTAAAATCCAAAAGATTGAGATACTTGGAATGACTTGGCACTCATATAAATAGTTACCTGGCCAGAAATTCTTTCTTTTTGGAATCAGCAATGTTTATTGGGCTCAAAGACCTATAGTCCTGGATTAGGATTGGGTTTGATTAGGTTTGACTCTGGTTTTGTATGGATTTTGGCGAAACTCATGGTTATCATATTAAAATATCATAGAAAATTCATGTTGGAAGGGACCTCAGGAGGTCATCTAGCCACCCCCCTGCTCAGAGCAGGACAATCCTCAACTGGATCGTACCAGCTAAGGCTTTGTCTAGCCCGGTCTTAAAAACCTCCAAGGATGGAAATTCCACCACCTCTCTGGAAAAGCACTGACTACTTTAATACACTCCTCATGAGAAAATGTTTCCTAATGTCTAACCTAAACTTCCTCTGCTGCAACTTGAAATAATTGCTTATTGTTCTGTCATCTGCCACCACCAAGAACACTCTCACTCCATCGTCTTTGTAACCACCCATAGCTGAAGGCTGCTATTAAATCCCCTCTCCATTCTCTCTTCTCCTAACTAAATAAGCCCTGTTCCTTCAGCCTCAAAAGTAATGTGCCTCAGCCCCCTAACTATTTTCATTGCCCTCCACTGGACTCTTTCCAATTTGTCCACATCCTTTCTGTAGTGGGGGGCCCAAAACTGAACCTGGTGCTCCAGATGTGGCCTCACCAGTGCTGAATAGAGGGAAAAAATCACTGCCCTTGATCTAGTGGCACCGCTTCTACTGATGCAGCAGAGTAGGCTTCTTCATAACAAGCGCACATGTTGGGCTCATATTCAGCTTATTGTTCACTGTAACCTCCAGATAGTTTTCTTCAGAGTAGCTGCTTAGCTAGTCAGTCCCTAGCCTGTACCAATGCATGGAATTGCTTTGTCTGAAGTGCAGGACTTTGCACTTGCCCTTATTGAACTGCATTATTTCTTTTGGTCCTGTTGCAAAAGATTGCGGTTCGTTTCTTGGAGGCCACCAAAATCATAGACACACACTCATTAGCAGCACAAAAGGTGTATTTGCAAATAGGGTCAGAGCAGAGTCAAAGACTCAGATTACTCCGAACCCCTAAGGAATTTTTGCAGACTGTATTTATCCTTCTTCCTCCTGGGCACATGTGCAGAAACAGGAACTCTTACAGCTCATTTCCGTTTCATACAAGCATACATGTGGTTACATCACTACATCCATCACATGTACATTATAATTAACTACTTAAGTATGCAGGGCGGAGAAGTAAATATGCATCAGCTAATTGCGCATGCTCAGAAAGTTCTTTAGGTCACCAAGAGTTTAAACTCCCCCCCCCCTTTCAAGGACACAGTCAGTTGAATTCCAGCTTCTGTAATCTGCATGAGAAAAGTTAGGGGGAGGCTGGGGGAGAGTCTGTGATTTAGTATAAGAAGAACTGTGGCAAGGCTGGCCAAGAAAAAAAGTCCTTGGCAGTGTTTTTTTCTTATCAGGTGCGAGATACAAACTGTGCATTTCTAACAATACTCCATTTCTAACAATATTCCCCCCTCAAGATGCTTTCTGCTCCCCATTCTCATTTAGGCAGATCAAGATAATTACGAGGAATTTTTCTGAGTACCATGACTTTTGCTGCAGTCTGCGCTTTGAGGGGGACTGCTGCAACTTGCATCCCTTCAACTGTGGTGGTTATCAATCTAGTGAGACAGGGAGTAAGGCAAGGAATAAAAATCAAACCAGTCAGAGCACACAAAAATACAAACCCTACTTTTTTCCACCAGGGTCCTCCAAGTAGATTAGACCACCAGTCTTTATCCCATGTGTTTTCCCATGTTTGTATTGGTACATGGGCTATTTTCCTAATCTCTTTGGCAATCTCTAAGACTGCTTTTCCGTTATCATCTATTTGGAGACAACAATTAGAAAGGTTGAACTTTCCGCAGACTCCGCCATTCTCTGCGAGTAAATAGTCTAAGGCCATTCGATTTTGGTGTATGGCTTCTCTCATCTGAGAACTCTGTCAGGCCAGCAACTCGAGAGAAGTGGTAGTTTGATTAGTAATTATTTCCAAGACTGCCTGCAACCTGATGATTCTATTTAGCATGTCTATTGGTGTCCGGTATCCCCAACTCCCATCATTAGCCCATGTAGCTGGTCCATAATACTCAATAATCCTTTGAGGGGGCCACTCATCCTCCTTCCACTTTTGGGAGCCACCCCGTGTCAAACTTACATCAATACTTCTCTTGGTCCTTTTCCAATCATCATACAAAGAGACTCCCAACTTATTTCCAACCTCAGATGGTAGCAAAAAGAAAGCTGGTACAATTACCCCAATATAGCAGGTTCCTGTCCACCTTTGTGGCAGTACCGTATAGGCTCGCCTTCCGCAAATCCAATAATGTCCTTTTAAAGCCCTGTTCTCCCCTCCCAAAGCCAGGGGGTCACGGTTCCACCAGAAAAGAGGGGGATAGTATTTGTTGTCCCTATGCCCTAAAGGGCCGGTGTAATAGTCACTCGGTTTAAGCTGACATCTCCATACGCCATCTTTATCCCTATACTCGCACTCGATTATTTCATTTGTGTCATTTGAGGCACTCCAATATCTATTAAACCATGCCATCGTGGCATTCAGGTGCGCCCATTGCCAATTATAGAAGTAAGGTATGAATCATTCACTTCGGGTCTCATTATATGCCTGACATTTTGTAATGTTAGGATCGAAACGTGATACTCTTGCCCTTCTGACCTTTTTGAAGCAGGTGTCTTCATCATGTGGGGATGATTGTGGAGTGGATGGGTTACATTTCATCCACGTGGAGTTTGGGAGCTTAACAGCAGTAGAGTTCCATTGACCTGCATACTTGCTGCAATTAAGGGCATAACAGGTAGTGCATGTTCGGACCCATTTCAATGTCCATGTACACTGGCTATGTCCCAAACTCCTCCCTGTACCATTATTGCTAATACAGTACTCTCCTAATGCCACTTGGGAAAGATCCCAGCTGCAGTTCTCATCCCATTCTTGACCAGTACTCTTAACATCCGCCTTATCACTTACCAACCATTTTGGGGCCAAAGGAAAAGCCCTCCAAGGCCACTCTTCTCCGGCCTCTCGGAGTCCCCCACAGGCCCAGCAGTTGGTAAGATTGAAGGTACCTGCAATTCTTTCCATCATGTCAACATACAAATTTGTCCCTGGGGGAGCAATTGGGGGAAGTGGGGATATAGGCTGGCGGCTAGGGCTGCTCAATCTTGCTTCTCTTTCTACATAGATAACAACAAGGCATATTAAGATTCCCACCATATTCTCCCTTTCTTGAGATCAAATACAGCCTAAACTTTTCCCTTTTTACTTTCTTGTCTAATTTTCTGAACTTTGATTAAGCCGTCTCAGGCGCACTTGGAGATCACCAATAGGTTCACATCTCCACTTGCTGGCTTCTTGTTCCGAAGACGACTCAGCTTCCGGAGTGAGTTCGTCTTGGGAGTTGGTGTCCTCTGACGCTCGTGGATGTCGTTTCACATGGGTATGGTGTATCCAACAGTCATGGCCAGCAATCTTTACAGCGGTGTGGGTTGTTAGAAGTACCTGGAAAGGGCCACTCCACCTCTCAGTCAAAGGTTCCTTTTTCCACCGCTGCACCAAGACCCAGTCTCCCGGGAAGAAGTCATGTACCGGTACGTCTAAAGGCAGACGCTGAAAGGAGGCTGCATATCTGTTAAGAGAAGACAAGACAGACTGCAAAGCAATAACATACATATGAAGCTCGCTATTACCTAATTCAAAAGTTACATTTTCTTGCATCCCAAGGGGTAAGACTCGAGGGGGTTTGCCAAACATAATTTCATATGGGGTTAATTTAATGCCCCGTCGGGGAGTGTTTTGAATGCAAGTTAGAGCTAGCGGCAATGCTTGAGGCCACTTAAGGCGTGCTTCAATACAGATTTTGGTGAGTAGAGTCTTTAAGGTCCTATTCATGCGTTCCACTTGTCCTGAACTCTGTGGTCTCCATGGTGTGTGTAGTTTCCACGTGATCTTGAGAGCTTGTGCGACTTCTTGAACTACCTTTCCCACAAAGTGTTGTCCTTGATCCGACTCGATGGATTCAGGCAGAGAATACCGGGGAATGATCTCCTGCAACAAATACTTTACTACTGTAGCCTCAGTGGCAGTCCTGGTGGGCCATGCCTTGACCCAACCAGAGAGCTGGTCTACCATGACAAGTAAAAACCCATGATGTCCGGATCGTGGGAGCTCGGCAAAATCAATCTGCCATGCTTGTCCAGGGTATGCTGCCCAGGGTCTACCTCCCATTGGCACAGGAGGTTCCGTTCGAGGGTTTACTTTCTGGCATGTGATGCACCGGGTAGCAATACGCTGAGCTTCTACATATAGCCCTGGGGCTACTGCTTGGTGGATCACTAGATCACCCATAGCCAAGCCTCCCATATGGGTTCTTGCATGGAGCTGTTGCAGCACCTCCCGAAGCAATGGCCTGGGTATCATGACCTTTCCTCCCGGTACTATCTACCACCCCTGGGAGTTCTTTTTTGCACAAGCTTTCTGTGCAAATTTATCTTCTTCAGGGGAATACTGCGGGACTAAATCCTGGATGTATGGCCACATGGCATGGGACATGGCCTGCCTGGATAATTCTTCTGCCTCTCTACCAATAAATGCGGCTTCCTTCGCTGCCGCATCAGCCCTTGCATTTCCAAGCTTATGCTTTTCCTCAGCAGCCTTCCCACGGGCCCGTACATGAATGACTGCTACCTCTTTAGGCTGGTGGAATGCCTCTAGTAGCTTGATAATCTGGGGACCGTTAGCAATTTTATTCCCAGAAGCTGTAATGAAACCCCTTTCTTTCCACAATAGTCCATGCGCATGAACCGTAGAAAAAGCATAGTGAGAATCAGTGTATACATTAACCTGCTGGCCTGTCCCCAGCTGTAATGCTCGGGTGAGCGCAGTGAGTTCCACGGCCTGTGCCAACCATGAGCTCGGCAATGACTCCCTCCATACTACCTTATCCAAGGTTACCACTACACATCCTGTTCATCTTTTTCCATCGATGACAGAGCTGGAGCCGTCTGTGAAGTATTCAGCATCGGGGTCTTCAATTGGGTCCTCAGCAAGATCAGGCTGCACCTGTGTGGTTTGATTCAGGACCTCGAGACAGTCATGCGTCAGTTTCCCTGGCTCTGGCAGCAAGGTTGCAGGGTTTAAGGCTGTAGTATGTTTGAAAGTAAGTCCTGGATTAGAGAGCAAAAATATTTCATACCGTGATTGTCTGGAGGGGTTGAGAAACTTTCCTCCCTCAGTCCCTAGAATCTGGGGAACTCCATGTGGGGTGTGTATTTCCATATCCGCACCCATGACTATCTTCTGGGCTTCTTCAACAACCACTGCTGTGGCTGCCACAGCCCGAAGACAGGCTGGCCACCCGAGTGCAACTGGATCTAGAACCTTTGAGTAATATCTCATGGGTCTCCATGTTGGGCCTGATGGTTGTGTCAGCACCCCTATCCAACCCCTCGATTCTCATGAACATACAGTCGATATGGCTTTTTATCATTTGGGATGGGCAGGGCAGGGGGCTGGGTTAATGCTGCCTTAAGTAGATCAAAGGCATGCTGCATTTCTTTATTCCATTTCCATTTAGTGAGACTCTCCTTAGTCAGGGAGTCATACAGTGGTCTAGCCTTCCCACCATAATCTGGTATCCATAGTCGACAGAACCCAGTTAGCCCTAGGAATGCCTGCAACTCCTTGGGTGACTTAGGTGAGGTTAGACCTTGGATTGCCTGTATGCGATCTGCACTCAGGGCTCTGACTCCTTTTGAGAGCTTATATCCCAAAAATGTAACTTGAGGCTGACATATTTGGGCTTTCTCTCTAGAGACTTTATATCCTTTTTCCCCTAGAGTGTTTAGCAGTGACCTGGTGGCTTTCTTGCAGAGTTGCAAGTTTGGGCTTGCAACTAGCAGGTCATCCACATACTGGAGGAGAGTCACTGCAGGGTGTGATCCCTTCCACTCCTCCAAGTCCTTCTGAAGGGCAAGTCCGAAAATATGGGGGGCTGCTATGAATCCTTGTGGAAGAACTGTCCACATGAGTTGGGCTTTATGGAAGGTATCTGGATCCTCCCATTCAAAAGCAAACAATTTTTGACTCTCTCGGTGAAGGGGAATGGAGAAGAAAGCATCTTTCAAATCTAGCACTGAAAATATTTCAGCTTCCCCCGGTACTTGTGTCAAAATCGTGTATGGGTTCGGGACTACAGGATGGTCTGAAAGGACCTTCTTATTTACTGCTCGCAGGTCTTGGACCAGTCTGTATGAGACCCCATCTGCCTTCAGCACTCCAAGAATGGGGGTATTATATGGTGAGGACCCTTCCACTAGCCATCTGCACCTCTTGTATTTCTCTATTAATGGCTTGAGTCCAGCTTTGGCCACTCGGCTGAGTGGATACTGCTTTACCCGAACGGGCCCCTCCCCATCCTTGAGTATGATCCTTACCGGGGAGACCAACTTAGCTCGCGCAGGGGTTCCATCAGCCCATACCGAAGGGTCTACTCCAGTCATGTGATCTTCAGAACTTATTACAGGGTGTTGGTTCTCCAGAAGAGCCATCTGATAGTTCGAGCTCTGCTTGACAGGTAGCTGGACCACCATCTGGTCGTCTCTGAAAAATATCTCAGCTTGCAATTTTGTGAGTAGGTCCCGCCCAAGTAGTGCAACCGGGCAACTTGGAGAATATACAAAGCAGTGCTCAAGCAAATGGTCCCCCACTTTGGTGAGGAGTGGTTTACAAACAGGGAGTCGGGATTGCGTTCCCTCAGTCCCTTTCACAAGAACATGCTGTTCACTAGTTCCTGCACAGGGTTTTTTTTCCTGGAATAATTGAAAATGTAGCCCCAGTATCCACCAAGGCTTCAAAGTTTTTGCCACCAACCCTAATGGTTACCATGGGATCTTCTCGGGCTCCAACCCGAAGGGTAGTGGTCTTAGATCCCCGTCCCCTTCATTCTGTGTCCTCACCCTTTTCCTCTGCCCGCATGAGGTGACCTTTTGGTTCACCCTCTCTCTTCTCCTTCAACTTTGGGCATTCCCTCTTCCAGTGTCCTTTCTCTTTGCAATAAGCACAAACGTCTGCTCCCACTCTTTCTCCTTTCCCTTTCTGCATCCCAGCCTTTCCAGGGTTACCTCCAGTTATAGCAGCTGCCAGCACTGCCATCTGTTGCTGAGCCTTTTTATCCTCCTTGCGCTCCTGCATATGCTCACGATTCCTATATACCTTATATGCAATTTCCACCAGCTCTGAAATCGGTTTCCCAGCACCTCCCTCAGTTTTCTGTAACTTCTTATGAATATCAGCAGCGGATTGACCAATAAACATAAGATTTACCATGCGTTGATTATCTGGGGCTTCTGGATCTAGGTCCGAAAACCTACAGAACGCCTCATACAGCCTCCCGAGGAAAGCTGAGGGATCCTCTTCTCTTCCCTGTCTCACTTCATACAATTTAGACAGATTAGTAACCCGAGGCACTGCCTTCCCCATTGCTTCCACTATAATCCCCAGATACCATGCACTCAGCTCTCTTCCTTCTGCAGTATGATTATCCCATCTCGGTTCCTCAACAGGGCAGGTATCACGCAAGGCACGACCAGCAGCTCCCTCCGCTTCTACCCTGGCTGCTGCAATGCGCTCTGCCGTCCCCAACACTAATCTCCTTTCCTCCGGGGTCATGAGGGTTTGGAGCATCATCTGGACATCAGCCCAAGTGGGTCGATGGGTTTGCCCAATAGATCGAAACAGGTCCCTCATCTTTTCAGGGTCTTCACAAAAAGAGGGGCTCTGATTCTTCCAGTTAAATAAATCTGAAGTACTAAATGGGGTGTAGACAAAAGTTGCATTGTCCCCCTCTCCGATAACCTCTCGCATCGGGCAATTCAGCACCGGCTGTGATTCTACAGTCTTGCGCAAATAATAGCCCTTATTCCCTGATTCAGATGGGGCACTTGGCTGAGGCTTACGCTCTGAATCATTAGGTATGCTTTGATACGCCGGTGGTGATTTCCCTGAGGGAGGGAGTGGTGGTGCAGAGGGACTGGATCCCGAAGAGGTGTCTGATTCATCCTCGCTACCTGACAGGGTGACCGGAGACCGGGTCCAATACTCAGTCAATTCAGAATTCCCCCCCTCATTAGACTCAGGGAGTACAGGCGGTCCTTCTCGAGTCTTTCCTTTAACAACCATCACATGAGACTTTACTAAGCATTTCTTAATCCAAGGTGGCTGATTTTGAACCACCCACAACCAACAATTGATATAAGGAAATTGATTCCAATATCTGTTCTGCATAACTATTTCATAGATAGCTATCACTTCTTTTACTACAAAGGATCCTTTTGGGGTCCAGTGGACCCCAAATGTTGGCCACTCAAGTTGACAAAACTTAATTAAATCACCCTTTTTCATCTTCACTCCATAATCTGCCTGCTTTCCAAATTTACTGAAGTTCCATAAAATACATCCTAAAGGCATATCTGGGCTCTCTACACGGGAGCGACCCGTACCCATATGCCCAAAAGAGTGCGCTCAACGCACACCAAATACCAAAAGGTCCTCACAACAGGCAGTTTATAACGAAAACCCGGCCAAAATTTTCCCGGTAATCGTACACGTCTTTGTTCCTGGACCCAGACCAAATTGGGCAAGGGAATTCGTATACTCACTCAGATACCCCAGAGATCTCAATCAGAATGCCGGAATGTGTGTCTGGCATCCTCAGAAACCAAAAATTTGCACAGGAGCCTTTAACTTCCCGAATATCCCGACTCACGTCTCAAACCCCTAGGCGAGCCCAAAAAGGCGACTCGGTGCGCATTCCCCATGGTGGCAGAGACGATCTTGTCCCTGAATTTCGTGGTAGTCCAAGAATTCTCCTGGCTGGCTGGCCAATTCTGTTGCAAAAGATTGCGGTCCGTTTCTTGGAGGCCACCAAAATCATAGACACACACTCATTAGCAGCACAAAAGGTGTATTTGCAAATAGGGTCAGAGCAGAGTCAAAGACTCAGATTACTCTGAACCCCTAAGGAATTTTTGCAGACTGTATTTATCCTTCTTCCTCCTGGGCACGTGTGCAGAAACAGGAACTCTTACAGCTCATTTCCGTTTCATACAAGCATACATGTGGTTACATCACTACATCCATCGCATGTACATTATAATTAACTACTTAAGTATGCAGGGCGGAGAAGTAAATATGCATCAGCTAATTGCGCATGCTCAGAAAGTTCTTTAGGTCACCAAGAGTTTAAACCCCCCCCCCCTTTCAAGGACACAGTCAGTTGAATTCCAGCTTCTGTAATCTGCATGAGAAAAGTTAGGGGGAGGCTGGGGGAGAGTCTGTGATTTAGTATAAGAAGAACTGTGGCAAGGCTGGCCAAGAAAAAAAGTCCTTGGCAGTGTTTTTTTCTTATCAGGTGTGAGATGCAAACTGTGCATTTCTAACAATACTCCATTTCTAACAGTCCAATCCCCCAATTTATCTCAGTCTCTTTGAATCCTACCCCTACCCTCCAGTGTATCCACTACTCCCCCCAGCTTGGTGTCATCTGCAAACTTGCTGAGGGTACACTCCATCCCATCTTCCAGGTCATTGATGAAGATATTGAACAAAACCAGCCCCAGAACTGATTGCTGGGACACACCACTTGAGACTGGCTGCCAACTAGACATTAAGCCATTAATTACTACCTGTTGAGCCCAACAATCCAGTCAGTTTACTATTCATGTTACAGCCCATTCATCCAACCCATACTTCCTTAGTTTACTTGTGATACTGTTGTGGGACACTGTCAAAAGCCTTACTAAAAACAAGGTATATGACATCCACTGCTTTCCCCACATCCACAGAGCCATTCATCTCCTCATGGAAGGCAATCAGGTTTGTCAGGCATAATGTTTCATTGATGAATCCATGCTGAGTGTTCCTAATCACCGTCTTCTCCAAGAAAACCAATGGATTCCTTGATGACCGGCTACATGATTTTTCCAGGAATGGGGGTGAAGCTACCTGTGTGTGGTTCCCTGGATCCTGGATCCTCCTTTTTCACTTTCTTAAAGATTGGCACTATATTTTCTCTTTGCCAATAATCTGGGATATCTCCCAATTTCCATGAATTTTCAAAGATAATGGCCAGCAGCTCTGATCACATTGGCCAACTCCTTCAGCACCGTTGGGTGCATCATGTCTAGCCTCATGGATTTATACATGTCCATGTACATTATATAGTCCCTAAACTGTTCTTTTGCCACTGTCAGATGCTCACCTCCTCCTCAAACTGTGCTGTCAATGGTAGTAGTCTGGGAGATGACTTTGTCTGTGAAGACTGAGGAAAAAATGCATTTAGTACAGCAGCCTTTTCTGTGTCACCTGTCACTAAGTTCCCTCCCTCCTTAGTAAAGGACCCACACTTTCTCTGATCCCTATCTTGTTGCTGACCCTTCTTGTTATGTGTTAAGTACCTTTATAGCTTCAACATCCCTGCATGTCTTTATACTCTTCCCTAGTTTGTCCAAGTTTCTACTTATCCAACTGGCTGGCCGATCTGCAAGTATAATGGATATGCAATGCATATTGTAACAGGAAATCTGTAGTTTCTGCAATTTTTTTAAAGAGGAAAAGCAATTGCAGACAGTGTTGGAGGAGCCAAACAAAGTGATACCACAACAACAGTACAATAGGAAAGTGTTGCTGCAAGTCACCTGCCCAGAAGTAGGTATTGCTGAAGTGGCATATAATCCAGATTTGAGACAGGGCATTCAGTCTGCCCCTGCAAGTCACAAGGAAATGTGCTCTGCAGCAAGTTGGTACTTTTAGACTGAGTTACTGCTTGAGGACACTGCTATCCCTAGGAATAACATGGAAGGTTGTAGGGAGTTGGGACCCAAGTTCAGTAAAGGTTTTGTGAAACAACTTGTTTTTTGGGTGGGATTAGAAAGGGGTGAGTGGAGGTCCCAGCGATGCCCAAGGGGTACATGGCTGTCTGGAGCCCTGCCAGAGGGCAGGGGCTTGATTATAGCATGTAAGAGAACAAGCCAGTGAATCCACAGCCCAGAGGGGGAGCAAAGACAGGGCTAGAGCACCCATGGATCTGAAGGGCAGAGATAAGAGCCTGGAAGTGGCAAAGCAAAAGTCAAGGAACCATAGCCTAGGAGGGGCAGAAACAGGGCTAGCAAGCCCAGAGATAGGGCCTGGAGCCCAAGAAGCCAGACCCAGTGCAATGGGTCTACACCAAAGGGACCAGGTCTTAGTGGGGCAGAAGCTGGGAAGGCCAAGGCCCTGACAAAGGAGAGGAGGTCACAGGCAGCCTGGTGATTTGGATGAGTTGAAACACCTGTGAGGGATGAACATGACTGTAGGGGACGTTCAAAGGCTGTGATTAGCTCATAAGGCAATGGATGCCATTTGAAGTCACATGTGGGCCAAGAGGGCTCAAATAGTAGGGGCTAAAATTAATCCATGAGCAAAGAGGACAGGTTGCATCTCCTTCCAAGACCCATGGACAGTCTCCCATTTCAAGTTTTATTAACAAAATCAAGACATGGAAGATGGGAGAAAAAGAAGGGCACCTTAGAGTTTGAACACCGCATGAGCTGAGTCATTGCCAGGCTGGTGTGATGGCCACCCCGGTGCATTCATTCTGAAGCAGTATGTTAAACTTAAGTATATTCTGAGAATCCAGAAAATATTTGTTTAAAATTATAAATATAAAATAAATCTGGACTTTTTGTGGGTTCTCATATCTTCCCTTAATTTTTTCTTAAGGTAAAATATCTATTTATATTCAAATCAGAACTATTCACAAGAGGCATGCAGCTGTAGAATGGGTTACATCGTGTAATTATAAAGATATATTTGTTCCTTTATCCCCATGAATAGATTCTTATATTGATTCATTCATTCATCTGCATACCTACACTGAGGCAATGTGGAAAAGGTTGATTTTTCTGCAAAACTACTTTAATTGCCTTATCTCTGGAGAAGAAATACAGTCATTGAAAACTGCAATTACAATTTTGTAACAATTTTCCTAAACAGGTCTAACAAACAAAACCACTTTTCTTTATAATTAAGAGTATGTTTACAGGTAATTACTTGGGGCTATGGAAGGCTTGGATATTTCATTCGGTTCATGAATAAAAAAAGAAAAGATCTGGAAACAGAAAAATGAAAATCTGAGTTAGATTTTCAGGACATCAATGCTGCAGATATATCTTGTGGGATTTTGGTGCTTCTACTTCAAGATGTCATGTAAAAAGTTAACCACTAATAAGTCTAATTCCACACTGGGCATCCAACAGTGTTGGGAAAAATATCCTTTTTCATCTAATTTTTTCCCCTCTCCATTCACATTCTGCCTTCAAAAGAATTATTCAGATGAGCAAGGATACAAAGCTGGATAAACATGGCAGTTAGCGTCCTTGTTTTGTACAAAATCTTTTCATCAGATGGAATCCTGTCATATATTGCAAATTTAATATGTTGTATAGTTGTTTTAAAAAATGTGCCTAAGTCAAGATGCTTATTTTTAGTTCACAATCTTATTTTTAAAGAAAAGATATTTTTCTGAAATATGAGGGTCTAAAAATGCCCTCTGACCTCACTTAAGTAATTTAGCTACTGTTACTTTTTAGATGCTTTGGGCCAGTGTCATCAGCGAACTTGGCCAGTCCACTCCTGACTGCAATGTCCACATCATTAATGAAGATGTTGAACAGGATGGGTCCCAGGACAGAGCCTTGAGGGACCCCACTGGTCACAGGGCACCACGATGAGTGACTGCCATCGATTACAACCCTCTGGGTCTGACCACGGAGCCAGTTTCCCAGCCAGCGGATTGTGGTGGAGCCAAGGCCACAACTGGCCAGTTTGGCCAAGAGGTGATCATGGGATACCAGATCAAAAGCTTTTTTGAAGTCAAGATATATGACATCAATCTCTTCTCCCTCATCCAGGTGATAGGTCACCTGGTCGTAGAAGGAAATGAGATTGGTCAAACAAGACCCACCCGCAACAAAACTGTGCTGGCTATCCCTTAGGATGTTAGCCTGGGCCAGTCCATCAAGGATGGCCTCCTTAATAAACTTTTCTAAGATCTTCCCCAGGATAGAAGTCAGGCTAATGGGCCTGTAGTTAGCCGGATCCACCCTCCTCCCTTTCTTGAAGATCAGCACCACATTGGCCTTCTTCCAGTCTTCTGGCACTACACCAGAGCGCCAGGAGTTTTCAAAGATCCGTGCCAGGGGCTGGGCTATGACGCTCACCAGCACCTTGAGTATTCTGGGGTGCAGATTGTCAGGGCCGGCTGTCTTGAAGGTATCCAGCTTCTCAAGGTGTTCCTTCACGAGGTCAGCATTTATGGAGCGTAGGGGATCCCCATCACCTGGATCTCCCAGTCCCATAGCAGGCATGGGCGTCCCATGGGACTGATGAAAGACTGATGCAAAGTACCTATTTAATAGGTTGGCTTTTTCCTGGGCATCAGTTGTCAGGATGCTGGGGGACTCTGGTTTATGTTAAACCAGGAAGAGGTCTGGGACATTAATTGCACATGTAGGTGCATCCATTGAGTACTATACTTATGACATTGCTATGTGTTTTTTACATGATTACAGGACTACCTGGTCATCTTCATGGTGTCTGAAGCTAGGGCCAGACGTTCAAAAAGCCAGAGCCTTGAGGCTACTGCTGGGGTTGGCTATACGCCTGCTGCTGGAGCAGCGAGCAGAGAAATACCTGGCAGAAGCTCCTGAGCCTCTGCCTCTGAGACCCCACTAGGGACTGTGTTGGTGGGACAGGGAATAGAGTGGGGAATAAACCTCTTCCCTGCCTCCTTACCTTAGGGGGCCCGGTGTCTGGTGATGTTAGAGAGCAGAGGGGTGGGGTCAACCCTGCTCCACTGGAGCAGAGAGCACAGCCCTACTCAGGGTGGCAGAGCATGTCGGGATGCTGGGGGACTCTGGTTTATGTTAAACCAGGAAGGGTCTGGGACAGAAGTTGCACAAACTGGTTCAAGCTCAATCAGTTAAGTCTGATACTATATTCAACCAGGTTTATCTCAAACTGGTTTTAACTATTTTGAAACTGGTTTATATGCACTGAATGTATGTTCTTTTTCAGGTTTAAACTAGTTTCTGATGACTTAAACTGGTTTATATGTAACTTTTGTCCCTAGCCTGAGTGCATGTTGGCTGGTTTCTTTGCACCCTGTTAGGTACCTGTCGGGTACTTTTACTTGTTAATGCAGTGCTACTCACAGAGCTTATAGTTTCAAAAACTACATCTCCTGGTCAAAAAGCAAAACAAAACATAAAACTCATGGTACCAGACCAGGCATGTTGACCTTTGAAATTCTGAATCCCATGCAAACAGTCTGTACAACTCTTCTTACTTATTATGCTATAGAAAGCTGACATACAATATTTTAAAATCCAGGTACATCAGATAAATACATCAATTTTCTTAGCAGAATAACAACATTTCTCCCAGTTCGATTTGTGGGGTAAATGGAATTACTGAGTTATGCTCTCGGTTCAAGATTAGATCTGTTTTTAGCCCCAAAACACTATCTATGTCAGCAGTTAATATTAAAAGAAAAAACCCTCCTCCTTAAATATTAATAAAAATATGTGCATATCAGAAATACTACACAAATGGATTTTGTTTTCTAGCCACACAGTGGTATTATAGTTTTTCACAAAAATAATCCCAAACACTTTACTTCACAATGCTGGTGCCTCTGAGCTCCAGTACACATGCAGGGAGGCTGCTCTGACACACTATAATTGCAGTGCATCAGAGCAGACTCAGTTAATCAAGTGTCCTGGGGTGTGGTAATTACCATGCTCCAGAAGACTCCAGCACCACATGTATCAGCATCCCCGAGCTGAAAAATGGCAGTGGGGGCACTGTTACTAAATCTTATTCCACAAGCTTTAGTAAAAGCGCTCCTGCAACCATTTTTCAGTGCAGGGACACTGATACATGTGATAGTCTGGGTGCTTTAACTTGCACAGCTCTTGGAGCTTCACTAATTAAAGCACCCTTACCCCCTGCTTACTGAAACATGTCTGTAAGTGCCTTCTGTGCTTTGGACTACTACTGAGGAACAGAATAACTTCCTTTTTTTAAACAGAAGTAGAAAAGTGATATGTTATTAATACCCACAAGAGGCCTATGTTATGATTCGGCTTCATCTAGGCACCTAAACAGGGCAAGGTGTTCCTCTTTCTCCTTCTTTTGCAATTACCACAGCCTCTCTTGGCTCAGATGGCAGTCTCACAAGAAAATTAGATTTTAATTAATCTCCTGTAAAAATTTTGCCTCATGTGGATGATGTCATGCTCTTGTTATCTAATCCTTAATAACTGATTATAGCCTAATTGAATGTACTAAAGGAAAAACCGACAGGATGTCAGTATATAAAGTTCATTAAGGAAAATCAATTTGCAAACCTTTAAATTATATTAAGGGTTACACTTTAAATCATCAAATGCATTTCTTCTTTGTTTGGGAAGGTAAATAGCCACATTGTAGAAAACTATATGCAACATGAACTGGTAAAATGGGTTGGTAAATTAAATTGTAACTGACTTAAATAGGACAAAGGTTCCATTATGAATTACAGCCGTCTAATGTAGTCAAAGAATACCCTGCCAAGTATCTCATTTACTATTTGTCTGTCACTTAAAACAATATCTTTATGATAGGTTGGACTGTAATTCTTTACCACTTTATTAGAGAAACAAATAGCTAAGGGTTAAAACATTTCAAGTCGGTGTCTTGGTTTCCAAAGGAGGTTTGGCAGTCACTAGCGTGCTGAGTGCCAAATTGAATGTTCTAATCTTTCAACCCAAATTCTCAAGCAAAAGCTGCTTATATTCATATTCTTGGAACCTTCAGTCAGCCGTCTGCATTTGAAGCTTACAGTATCTTGTGCAGAATGTTTAATAAAAGCAGCTCTTGGCAGATGGCTGTTTTTCTAAGCCATTATTCAACCCTTAGTAGCTGGAAGAAGAGTTGATATTCTTATCTTAGTGTATGTGGAAGGAAAAAGTTAGGACTTCGTATACTTGGAGGACTAGCTGCATCTCAGACCCCTTCTTGATCACTGTAAATGTGCAGGTATGCATAATTGTTGAAAAATGTCACCCAAAATCTGGTAAAGAGAATTTTCTCACTCTTAGTTTGAGACCTGAGTATACTACTCTGTGGATGTGTCCAAATGAGATGCTAACTAAGTACTAAACTTAGCATGCCGCACCTACGGTGCATTAATGAACATGTAGACACCCCCTGTGTATACCAGCTCCTTATAACCTTGTGGGTCTATCTGGATTTTAAGTACCTGCTTGATCAAGTGATATGGCCCTTAGTTATCCTAAAACGTAGTTGGACAGAGATATGGATTTAAAAAAAAAGTATCCTGGACAAACATTTTTACAGAGTAAAATGTGAACATACCCAAGCTGTTTTCACACAACTATCAGACAGCAGAATAACCATATTAGTGCTGTATAGTATTTAGATTAATATGTCCTGTTTCTCAGGATTTGGGTGAAGGGCTGCATTAATATGGTTCTATTACTTCTGGTATTTGAGTGAGTTCATTTAGCCAGGAAGACACAAAAGGAGTCTTATATGGAGATATTTTGAATATTCAGATTGGTCTAATCTTCCATTTTACTACAAATGTTCATTTTAAGGAACATTTTAAGGATTGACTCAATTTGAATTCTCTTAGAACTGCCAAGATCTTTCTGTGAACCAATGGGTCTTCCAGTTTTGAGTTCCCTTTGACCGATTTAATAAAGGTTCCCCCTCAGTAGGATCTCAGTCTATTATCATATTGCTTAATAGCTTCTGTTTGTGTTTAGAAACCTAAGTGCTAAGTCTACCTTTTATAGTGGTTGCCAGGAAGGCTAAAGGCAAATAAAAGAATGAAAATGACTTAATTATATTATAGGTGTCTGTGAAATGGGCCGTATTTAATTCAGATGAGGATTCGGCCCAAGTCTGGAACAGTGATTCGATTAATTGATTTTGATCACTGTCTCAATTTGATTCAGCCAAATCCAAATCTGAAGATTCAATGCTGATTTGGAGAATCAGTAATTTGGCCATAAACACAGCTTTAAATGTTTCTTCTGCATACCTTGGGGTACCAAGCATGGCTCATGAAAGCAGCGATGGTGGGATGGATGGAGCATCCCACAGGAGCGTGGGCTTAGAGGTGAACCTAGAAGTGGACCGGAAATACTTTTAGTCCACTCCTGGGTCTCCTGAGAAGCATGCAGGGGGGTCCCCAAGCTCAGCAATAAGCCATGGAGGAGCTCTGGGTGCCCCCCTGACCCAGGAGGCACCAGTTGCTATGCCAATGGACCACGGGGGGGCCCCCAGTGCTCTCCCCAGCAGACCTGGAAGTGGACCACAAGTGCTTCTGGCCCACTTCTGGGTCTGTTCTTGAGCACACTAGGGAGCCCCACTGACTCCTGTGGGATGCTCTATCTGCCTCACCATCTCAGCATTCATGAGCTGCCTGGTATTTTGAGGTGTGTAGAAAAAACATTTAAAGCTGCATCTGTCTATGTCTGAAATTTCCAAATCTTTCCAAGTCTCTCCAAATCGATTCAGAGGGTTCTGATTTGATTGGGACAGATTAAAGGGTCTCCTGATTTGATTTAGATTCAGAGATTTGGGCACCAAATTGGGCCGAATCTCTGCCGAATTGAATCAGTGACTGAAGCTTTGCACAGTCCTATTATTCATGCTTTTATATCAATTTCCAATAACAAAATTGTTTAAAAAGCTGAAAAATAGTGGGGGCTTTTTTTGTAGATTGATTAGAGTGACTTTAATTTTATGTGGTAGTCTCTTAATAGTCATTTTGCACATTGTCACCAGTTACAAACTTCATCTTGATCTGTGATGGCAGCAATCTTCAAATAGGCAATGTAACATAAGCAAAATTCAAGCATGAAATAAACATAATGGAGCATAACTTTCATTGTAATCATTACAGTATGGAATTAAAAGAAATGTATTCTGAAAATTAAAGTAGTAACTTGAGGCAAATGAGAAAAAGGGTGCTGCAGACTGATACTAACAGTACTGGGAATAATTTCTCCCCCTCCCAGTTTTGGGTTCTGTTTATTGTTCTAAATATGAGAGTGGTTAACTCCTGCAATAGATTGTTTAGAGAGACTGTGGAATTTCCATTGTTTAAAGTTTTTAAGTACGAAGTAGAAAAACACTTGTCTAGGATGTTTTAGGTAGATGGTTTAGGTTACATCTAGGATGGCTTAGGTATAACTTACCTTGAACAGGTAGATCATACTAAATGATCTCTTGAGGTATCTTCCAATTCCATTTTTTTATAATTCTGTGAAATCACATACTTAGTATATGGTGATATTTAAACTGGTAGCTCACGAATGTGGAAGAATTTTATATAAAAAAAACAAAAGCGCTGAAAATACAGTTTGTTCCTGAAGTAGCACATAGGGTTTGGTCAGGGCTATATTTTAGTTTACCTTCTACAGTTGCTATAAAATATTTTTTATCATACTTTACCCGTTGCCTGTATTGTAGTAATGGACAAAAAATGAAGAATTACAGGGATAAGTGTACAAAATAGTAGGTTTTTTATAAAGCTTTTACTAAATTGCATATTGGCAACTTTATGAAGTGTCAGCTGTGTGGCTTACCCATTGAAAATATATATTTTTGGCCTGTCTTCTAAATGATCTGAATTTTGAATGCTTCATCGTATTTACAATATGGGATATTTTTGGTTTATTAATTGAAACTTCCAATTTTCATTGTTTTTAAATTGCTGCTTTTCACAAAAATGTTCAGCAAAATATGCATATGCACATTACTAATCCAGGCACATACACATCCAAAATTACCAGCCTAGGCAAATTCATGCCTATCACCAATTCAAGCACCTACACACACTGCACCTACACACACTGTACAGACTAAAAGAAATTAGACCAGAATCAATTATCAATACCTGCACACCCAATACACATACCCAGATCACTAATTCATATATCATGCACACAGTGACATATATGTATATCAGTTCACATACATGCCACACACCTACATGTACACACAGGTGAGTTCCTAATTTGGGTGTTGTGATGTGTATGTACGTATGTGCTTGGTGTACCTGGGGTACCTGGGGAAAAGTTAAGGTAAGAAAGTGGAAGTGTAGGAAGTGAAAATTACCAGGACTGGGATTAGGACCGGTAGATTAGCGAGAGCTGGGCTGAAGAACTGAGGCTTGGGGGTTACTTTTGGTTAATTGACCTTAATTGTTTGAAGGACAATGCCCAAAGCCTGCAGAACAGGGGAGTGATGCTGGAGAGAAGCTGGCACAGAGGCTGGGACCAAAGCTGGAGCTACAGGGGAGCCAAAAGGTAAGTGGGGAGAGGGAAACTGGGACAGAGGGAGCAGGGGAGCTAGAAACGGTATGGAGGAAACTGTGGGCTGGCTTCAGGAACAAGGGGTGCTGGAGAGGGACTGCTGGGGAGCACAGGAAGCTACAGGGGGAGGGGCTGCTGGCGCTGGGAGCTGGAGAAGGGCTCTGGCTGCTGGGAAACCTGCAGGGAAGTTGGTGGCAGGCCAGAGGACTATGGGGGGGGAAGGGGCAGCTAGAGAGGGTGTGGGGGAAAGCTGGAGAGCAGGGGGGAAAGGGGCAGAAAAAGTTGGGAACAGAAGGCAGAGAGAGAGAGAGAGAGAGATGGGGAGAAACGGCAGGAGGCAGAAATGAGTGGGGCTGAGAGGCTAAAAGTGGCAGGAATAACTGCGAAAAGTCATGGGAAGGAGGTGATGGACAGCAGAAATGGGGCCAGGAGGCTTAGAAGCAGCAGAAATGGTAGGAAGGGCTGCGGAAAGATGTGGGAAGAAGGCAGTGGATGGCAGAAATGGGACTGAGAGACAGCAGAAAGCAACAGGGCCAAGAGGCTGCATCAGGGGAACAGAGAAGGGACAGATTGGAGCTGAGAGGTGGTGTGAGGGAGGTAAGGAGGTTGTGGGCTCGGAGTTGCCCGGTCCCGGCATCGTCGGGCCAGCCCACCGGCCGCCGACCCAACACGCCGGGCGGAAACTCACCTCTTTCAGGTCCCTGGAAGAAAGAAGGCCCGGAACAGACGGCGGCTGCATAAAGGAGGCGCCAGAGCCGGACGAGGAGGCGGCAGGACCGGAAGGATGGGACGGAGAAGCTGCCGCTGGAGAGAGCTCCTGGATGCGGAGGCGAGCCGCCTGTGGAGGCTGCAGGACCTTCTGGGGCAAGGGCAAGCCCCAGCAGGGTTGGTGAGTTGAGGGAATCAGCTGGATGTGGCTCCGAACTGCTTAATGCTGCCGGGAGCAGCTGGTGCCAGCAGAGGGCCGGATACCGTATAAACTGTAAGAGGGGAGCACTACTGGTGCTCCAGCAGCGTGGGGTGGCATTGCCCCGAAGATCCCTAATCAGAGCAGAGGAGTGCCTGGAAGGGAACAAAGGTGGGGGGGTCTTAACCCCGTATTACCCAGGGGAACGTTAGCATGCCTGCTGGGAGGACGCAGACTCCCCTCAAAGGGGGAATCCCTGGTAGTGACTGTCAAGGTAATCTGCTTCTACTAAGCGGAAGCTTGGACTGGCATCTTGACGTGGCCGGCCTAGACAGGCGGTCACGTAACCGGAGGACTGGTTGAGGGTGTAGGGGAGGAGGACCCCTCAGTGACACAGGACCCCCGCGTGCGCAGTGAGTCCCGTTCCTGGACCGACACGTGCCGAACAGTTGGAACTGAACCGGAACCATCAAAGTCATGGCAGGCGAGTCAGCGGCGCGCAAAAGTCCAGGAACGACCTGCTGTGGGCAGGAGGCAGTCCCCGAGTGAGGAGAAGGGTCAGCGACCCGCAGCTGCCAACACTGCCGAACCCCTACCCCCCCACAGGTGGGAAGAAAAAGCTGGGGAGGGGGAAGCTCAGAGACAGAGACCTGAACTAAAGATGGGGAAGGGAACAGGGCTCAGTAACATACAACCCAACTCAGAGTTACAAATGACAGTGGTTTTATTGAACAGGGGAGATGGTGACACAATATTTTATTGGTTCCTTTGTACACCCACACACACACACAATCACAATGGCAGCAGGGGTTAAAGAGACTTGGTTGCAGGGGCTGAAGTCCAGGAGGAGAGAGGGGGAGAGAGAGAGAGTCCAAATTGGAGGAGGAAATGTGCAGGTGATATCTACCTATCCCAGGCTGAAATTTGGTCCTCGATGGCCATTTAGGGTCTCCTTCAGCTCGGCATTGTTCAGAGGGGGTCACCGGCAGGGCTTCGGGGGTGGATAGGCAGCATGACATGGAGCTGGTCTGGTTCAGATAGAAATGGCATTCCCACTGGGTCTGTCTTCACTGCCCCTTTTTATAGGGGTAGACCTTGTGTGACCCTAGTGACAGGAGGTATGCCCAGGCAAGGGTCAACCCCTGGTATACTGAGCATGTGTGCTCCATGCCGGGATGTGCAGTTTCAGGTATCTGTAATGGTGGGGTACAATAGCAGAGTTGCTGGTTCTGCAGGGTCTTTTGTCTTTCAAATGCTGGGTTCTTGTCTCTGTCCTGGGTGAGGACTGTGGTTCCTGGATGAATCAATGCGAGGTGATGGCTTGGTCGTTACAGGCCATTCAGTAGAGGCCTGCTACCATTGTATTTCAGTCATTCCCAATCACTCCCATTCATCCAGGAACTAATTTACATGGGAGGGGGTACATGAGTCACACAGTTGCAACACAGGGATGCTTGGGCAGAGGACACAAGATGGAGGCTTGACATACAAAATGGAAACTTGACATGTCTTACGCTAACTTACATATATAGGCCTAAAACAGTAATATAAAAGCATTGCAAACATAATAATTATCACTTATAAAACAGTGGGTATTGATATCAAAATAGCAGGGAACTTATTTGCAAAGAGGGGAGGGAATGCATATATATACATATATATATGAGAAAAATGAAAAACAAATAGAAACTGGGGGGGTTACACTGCCAGTTGTCATTCCTGGTAGCAGTAAGCAACAATACATTTGGAAGCGAGACAGGCAGGGGATTCAGAAGCAAGGCTGAACTAATTCCCTGGTTGCTGGATATTCCGTTGCAGACCAGATCTAGCCCATAGGCCATAATTTTCTGAATTCTAACTTAGAGGGTAACCTTCTGCTTGGTATGCCAAAAGTATGGGCTTGCATTCATGTCTGTCACCACTCCAGTGAAGTCACTCAAAACTTTTAACGTCACAAGACTTTTCTCGGGCATTTTCTTTGCTTTTACTTTATAAGTAATACAGGACCAGAATTAGCCTCCTGGATCATTATATCTAGCCTCCTGCATTCTCAAGCAACCATTAGTCTGAAAATTTCCATGAGAATGTTCACTGTGGACCCTCTCATCCCCTATAGCCACAAAATATCCTATAAAATTTCTGCTACAATTAAGAAACAGGGGAGCTGAGGATGCCTCCAATATCTGGGCCCATTACAATGACAGAGAACTTATTTTGACAAAATATGCTCAGATATTTATGGGTGTAAGAGATACAAATGCTCCAGATAACTAGTTCTCTTCTGCAAGCCCACCACTAGATACTATTATCTAGGCCCCACTAATTCATGTTCTTATTGGATGTTTCATTTGAAATCTGTCTCTTGAATCTGAAGTTATAAAAAGTAATTTCTTTTTCCAGATCTTATGTTCTCTCCCCTTAGCTTTTTGAGCATTGAGGTTGGTTTTATCTGAAAGAGACTGGGATGTAGATTTTAATAAGTGTCTTTATTTTTTTAAACTACCAAAACATTTTTAGCTAGTTGTCAATAATATAGTTTCTGCATAATCCACTTGTATTCTACATGTTTCCTTTATGGTATGTATGGGTTTTGTTTTTGTGTTTTTGGACAAAGAATCCTTATTGATACTACATTTAAAGAAGCTCACTCTTTGTGCTCCTCCTGAGGCAGCTATACCTGCATTCTGATGGATCTAACTGGAAGAAAAGTTAAACTGTGTTTAAATGTCAGCCCCATTAGGGAAAAAAAGGTCATTTTCTGTTATATTCTAGCTATTACAATGCACCACTGTAGTGTGAACCTGGTATTTGTCATGATGTTGGATAATACTATTTGAACAAGTGCAGGGCTGAAAAAACTGGGCAAAAAACTTTGGAGGGTTAAAGGTAACACATTTGGAAATGCTTTGATAAATATACATAAGGCTGGAAATATGCAGTGTGATATAGTGTAGATAAGCACCCAGGAGGTCTCATTAACTTGAACTGCAGGTACTCAGGACCTTTCCAATCAATTCAATGGAAAATTAAAGTTGGAGATCTAAATGATCCTGTGTACAGTGGGTATAGACTTACACTTTAACTGTGGAGCCATCATTGGTTGAGATCTGCATTGAGAGTTGTGCTTAGACAGGATTCAATTCCTTTCATTTCAGTGAATTAATATTTTCCCATAACATAATAATTCATCTGAGGCCAATTGAATCTCCTATTAATATTTCTGACAAAGTATATTAAAAGTGAACAACATTCTGTATTTCTATAAGGCAAGAGAAAAAATGCTACATGGTACTATATATGCATTCTCACAAAAATGCAGGATATGCCAGAAAAAAGGCTGAAAAATCAGTGGAAGATAGTATATCTACATACAATTAGTATGGGAAATGAATTCATTAAGTTCAGTTTTATTACTTTTTCAATAATTATTTAGAAGAGTCCACTTTATATGCAGACATGACTAATCCAAGCCCATTGAACCCAATAGGAATTCTTCTCTGGGGTTTTTTAAATTACATTTGGATCAGGTCAGTTCATGACAAGAATATGAGGGAATAGGTCAGAAATCTACATTCACAAGTTTCAGTGGAAGTTTTATGAATGCATCAGGCCAGCAGGACAGTTCATTATGGCCAGGTACAGAAATTATACCTGTCACATGGTAGGCATGCAGAAAGAGCTCTGCATCCATAACTGAAGAGACAGACAGGGCACATAAAGTGCTATAAAAATGGTGGATCCCACTCTAAAATAACTGTGGATAGATGTGCTGTCAAACTTCAGTGCTGTAGTCTAGAAAAGCATAATTAACATCTGTACCAGATCCCATCATCCCAAGTCATGATAGGTTGCATTCTGCACACATCCCATGAAACATTGCAGCACCCCACTCACCCCTACTCATGGTCTAGCTTAGATCAGAGCTCAATTTCCTCTGCCCAAGCACCAGGATCCTGGATATGGTGCATGGGGGTCACTGACCCATGCCCTGGGGAGCACCAAGCTGCCTGAGACCCACTGGCAGGGTTAGCATGGACTCCACCCACCTTCCAAGGCCAACTCACTATCCCCTACCACTGGTGGTTGCTGGCATAGGTATAGGACTCCAGAGAGATTCCAGGCCAGTCCCAGTGGGGACAGGAACACTTAAAAAAGGGAGAGGGGTGGTGGTACACTAGCCCACCAGGCCAGGCCACTCCAGGCCTGAGTCCCACTGTAGAGGGGTTACGCAGCTTCTGAGAGGAAAGGCAGCCCCCTGCCCCAAATTCGGGTCCAAGGTCCAGAGTGGGCAATGTTGCACAATTTTTTTCTTTATTATGCACACACAAAGTTTGGTAGCCACAACATTTAATTAAACTGAAGGGCATCGGTTTTGTATGCAGCATTCCCCCTGTCACCCTAAGGTTTTGTGTTTGTTAAGTGAAACCTGTGTGGCTGTCCACACCCCTCCCACCCTCAAAGCTATAACCACCCAGTGCTGCCACCACCTTTCCCCACTCTCTCAATGTTAACTGAGAAGGTGGTTCCAAGTTCTGAAGCAGGCAACATTGCACAGTTTTTTGTTTAATAAACCCACTAACAGTTTGACAGCTCAACATTTGATTAAAATGAGGCAAGTCTCTTCCTCTGATCACATTTCCTCCACTGCTCTGTGTGTGCCATGGGGGGAGAAGGGTGGGTGGGGAGACAGGAAATGGAACTGTGACCAGGAAGCCTGGATTGTGAGCAACAGTGCTCATGACGCAGGGCCAGAGGAGCCTGTAGCATAAGACCCATGGTCCGGTGCCAGTGCAGATGCACTGAAGCCTTTTAGTTCTACTCATCCAGGAAGGACTCCTGGTCCACATGGGTAAGGAGGCAGTTGGCCAGGGCTTCACAGATCTGGGCAGCCTGCTGTGGTGTGGGGCTGGGGCCACACACACTGGTGGGTGGTTCTTCTTCTCTTCTATCCCTACATTGTATGTGTTTATGGTACCAGGCCTGGTCCATCATTGAAGTGTTCCTTCTGGCAGTCCCATAGGGCCTCATGAGCCAGGGCAGGAGTAGGTAGGCTGGGTGCCTGGTGACAGCTGAGGGGTCCATGACATTGCCAGTGACAACATCTGGGATCCCAGGAGTATAGTGCCTGCTCTCCATCACACCAGAGATGGGAAATGCACTAGAGGTAGGCATCATCCTTATTGGCCGTGTGAAAGTCAGTGGCCCAGTTGTGTCCTGGAAACCTGAGTTCTGTGTGTGTCTGTGTGTGTGTCTGTGTGTCTGTGTGTGTGTCTGTGTGTGTGTGTGTGTGAGGGGGGAGTTCTTTGTGTGTACACACACACACACACTTACATACTTACACAACCCAGGTGTTTGGCAGTCATATGCACACACACATAAACAGAACCCAGACATCCAGGGCTCACACATACACACACATACCCCTAGAACTCCTAGAACCCAGGCATCTGTGACACACATGCACAACCCAGCACACACACACACACACACACACACACACACACACACCCCCAACCCAGATGTCTGGGACACATGCACACACACATTTGGTGTGCTGGGTGGATATGCACAGGATGGCCAGCTGGTGGCCCACAGCAGTGATGCTGCATGCCAAGATGGGCCACTGCCACATCAGGTGTAGTTGGGTGGCTGTGATATCACTGACAGCCAATCAGGGGTGTCTCATCTGTTCAACTCCACTAAGGCATTTAGCAGCGTGGGGAGCCTGTGGAGCCTGTTGGAAGGCATGCAAGAGCCCCCCTCCAACCTCTCCCACAAGGGCTATTGTGTGTTCTGTTTGCTCCCAACCTAACCTTGGTCACTTAAAGCATGAAAGTTAGAGAACTTCCACCTTGCTTTCTTGAATGCCTATGAGTATCAAGCATGTAATAGATCTTATGTTCAGCTTTCAGTAGGATGGTTTGGTAGGAGATTCTTTAATATGCAGTTATAATTAACAATGTTTCTGTAATAAGAAGGGAACCATGTGATGAAGTGACACAAAATATGTCTATTACATTAATATTGTACCACAGTAAAATCTTCATGGAACATGTAGTAAGAAACATAATTAATTTGTAGTCCATTGGCTACAAATGCTTAATTATATTTTAGTATTAATAGTGGTTACACTTGTTTACCAGACCTAGAGTTCTGCCATCATTTTATGAAAAATCTAGAGCCTTTTTGTAATCTTGCTTCTATAATATCCTCAATCCAGTGCAGTATGCCTATTGCTGTATGCAAATTAAGATATATATATTCTTTCAGTTTGTAGGATTACTACAGGGTAGTGTTGTTAAAACAGTTTGAATCAACAAACCACTAGCAACATTCAAAATTTCTTAGGGACCACCATGAATTCTTATCATCAATATTTTATTTGAAATGCAGAAACAAAACTGTTGTGATCTTCAAACCATTTTTCATGGCCTTTCAGATCACAGATTTGAAATCACTGCCATAGGGCATAATTACAGCTAAAGCTTAATATTAAATCTGATATAGAATATATAGGACAAAATTATAATAATACATTGTTCAGTCCTGCCCATACCAGTAGGAATCAAGCTGTCATTTGATAATGACCAGGCAGATCGTGAACTGTGATCACTCTTCTAGACTGGCTAAATGTTCCTAATACATCTATTACTTTTGTGACTCTGTCTCCCTTTCCCAGCCCCAACCCACATGTGTATTCTGTCCTTCTGTTTTATCTTGCCTACTTTTTGCAGCAGAGAATTGCACTCTTCATGTTTGGAGATAGAGGTAGTTAGCTGTGTTAGTTTGAAGTCAGGCAGAAGGCAGGGCAATGTGACACCTTAGAGACTAACTGGTTCAGAGAAGCATAAGCTTTCTTAGATAACAGCTTACTTCATCTGATGCTAATGTTAATCTCCATATTTGGAAAAGTGCCTATCATAATCAAGTCCTGATCTGGCTAGTCTTTAAGAGGGATCTTGTTTTAAATATTTAATAATAATGAGTATGATAGCTTTTAAGGAAAAAGAAATCTGTGTTTAAAAGCAGATATTGCTGGTGCAGTTGAGGGTCATTGTAATTCTGGTAGGAGATTTGGCACTTGAGGAGCACTGTAGTGAACACAAAGAAAATGGGTAGTACTATGGAGCAGGAAGTCATGAGTAGTTCTGAATATTAGTAGGAAGGCAATAAAGAGAGCTTGGAAATGTAAAAAATAACCTTTTTTAGAGGGGAAAATGGAAGACAATTCTTTGATCCACAGAGAGAAGTGAAATATGGGGGGAGAGATATTGTTCTTGGCTGTTTGAATTCACACCCACTTGGACCTCCAAGCTGGTCAGTTCTTGTCTACCAGTACCTATGAATTGTACTACATGGTCCTTGTTCATAATTGATTGGGGTTCAAGACCAAACTGCTCTAAGCTAATAAATTATAAGTAAAAAATACTTAGGAACCCATAGTAACCAAATATCCTATGGACAGTTTACTGGAACAAACCTTATTATTTAATCACTTCTATCTAACCCTTTATAACCACCCAGGTCTAATCTGGGAAAGGCACAAACATGAATAGCAGTAACTGGTACTTTATGGCAGTTTAGGAACATTGCGGGTGTCCTCTGGGGACACCCTTATACATTTTCTTGAGGTCACCAAATAACTGCTCTTGCTATTTAGACAAATGAACATAGGACATTAGCTCTGGCTGGCCTACATTTGACAGTGTAACCTGAGCATTAAGTTCACCAGTAATGGGTTTTGCCAGGCATTAGTCAGTCTCTCACATCAACATCTAACAATCATTTCAGAGAGCACTCAAAGAAAACAAGTTGTGCTATCAGATTTCATGATGACTTACTGTATAAACAGCAGCAATATGTGAATTTTGACATAGCTTAACTTCTTATCTGTTCTGGAAACTATTGACTGTAGACATGCTTTGCTATTTAAGCACCACCTGAAACTGATTTAATCTTTATTAGTAGTAAAGATTTTCCATTAATTTAACATGCAAGTTATTTATTATGCTAAATGCAGTATAATTGATGTAATTGCAAAGTTCCCAGGATAATGTCATGATTAATTCATGTGTAAACAACCTGGCATATTGCATTTATTTCAGACAAGGGGAACCAAACTTGGATGAAATTTGGCTTGAAATACATTTACTGTACTTAATTATCATTAAAAATGTTGTTTAATTGAAAATGTAGATGTCCTTGTGGACACTTGCCTACCTTACCAAAAAATACAATGCAGCTTGGCATGATTTTTAGTCTTTGTTCATAGAAGCTCTGGGGCAGAATAATATCAGTGTTATGGGTCAGGATTCATATTTGTTGGCGGTGCTATGTACACAGCACCTGGCTACATTAAGTCTGTGCCAAATCAGTGCAGTTAGGAACCTAATCCAAAGCTCACTGAAATCAGTTGTAAGATTCTTCTTGAATTCAGTATGTTTGAAATCATGTTGTACTCCACTTTTATGAATGAAAGAATTTAATGAAGATAAAAGATTAAAAAACTGATATAACTAATTTTAACTGATTATGTATATCATTTGAAATAATTGCTGGCCATTTTAGTTTAGTCCTCCGATTCCTTCACCATTAGTTCACTTACTGATAGAGTTTTATCACAGATGTGATGATTGTCACAGCAATGATCAAAGCACCAATAATGGTTTTCTTACCATTAACACAAGCCAAGATGATACCTTTGAAATAAGTATGGGCGACAGTTTTTAGCATTGTTAGGAGATTGTGGTGTCGATGCCTACACAGTCAGATGGGTCACCAATTGGCTGGAGGGCCTCACCCAGTGAGTAGTGGTGGACAGGTCATTTTTGACCTGGAGAGATGTGGGCAGTGGGGTCCCCCAGGGCTCGGTCCTCGGGCCTGCACTGTTCAACATCTTCATCAGTGTCTTAGACGAGGGGTAAAAAGCACCTTGTTCAAATTCGCGGATGACACTAAGATGTGGGGAGAAGTGGGCATGCTAGAAGGCTGCAATTGGATCTGGACAGGTTACAGGGGTGGGCGGATGAGAATAAGATGGGATTCAATACTGACAAGTGCAGGGTACTGCACCCAGGGAGAAAGAACCAGCAGCATACCTACAGGCTGGGGAACACCCCTTTCATCAGCACAGAGGAAGAAAAGGATCTTGGAGTCATTATAGACTCCAAGATGAACATGGGCCTCCAATGTGGGGATGCAGTCAGGAAGGCTAATTGCACCTTGTCATGCATCCACAGATGCATCACGAGCAGGTTCAAGGAGGTGATCCTCCCCCTCTGCGACAGTGGTCAGACCACAGTTGGAGTACTGTGTCCAGTTCTGGGCATTGCACTTCAGGAGGGATGTGGACAACATTGAGAGGGTCCAGAGGACCACTCGCATGATCAGGGGGCAGCAGGTCAGGCCCTATGAGGAAAGGCTCAGGGACCTGAACCTGTTCAGCCTCCACAAGAGAAGGCTGAGAGGGTATCTGCTGGCTGTCTATAAACTGCCTAAGAGAGGCCAGTAGGCAATGGGAGAGTCCCTGTTCCCCCAAGCACTACCAGGAGTAACAACGAATAACGGCCATAAGTTGACTGAGTGTAGATTCAGGCTAGACATCAGGAGGCACTACTTCACATTCCGGGCAGCTAGGATCTGGAACCAACTTCCAAGGGAAGTGGTGTTTGCTCCTACCCAGGGGTCTTCAAAAGGAGGCTAGATAGACACCTTGCTGGGGTTGTTTGACCCCAGTACTCTTTCCTGCCATGGCAGGGGGTCAAACTTGATGATCTGCTCAGGTCCCTTCCGACCCTACCAACTATGAAACTAGTAAGTTTATCTAGTTATGATACTGTTTTTGAATTAAGATTAATTCATCTTAATCTTATTCATTTTATTCTTCACCTATTGGAATTACAATTAATATTTTAAATTTTTCTTGTTGTCACAGTTCAATTACAGAGGCAGATATGATCATAATTTTAAATGGAAAATGTCCTCCCACCCTCAGTAGATGTGTTTCCCTTCCCCCCTCTCCCCGCCCCCAAAACATCAATCTCAGAACAAAAATTGCTTCAATTAAATACACAAATGAGTAGAGGAAAAAGATAAATAGTTTATATAGTTAAAAGTTCCTGCTGTCCATCAGATGAAGGTGTATCAGCAACTTATGAAAATATAATTATGCGGTGTCCAGAGTCAGAATATTTATATCATACATAGTTCTTAATATTTGCCTAAGAGCTGACCGAAGATTTATTTTCCACATTTTGACATGATAGCCTTTGTGAAAATGCAACTAACATTGTGTATAGGACATGCAGGGACTGGACAAGGTTACTTTCAGATTAATTTCATTTTATTCTGTACTTTTGCATGTAATTTTTGCCCTCATTAGATAGAGCGGTCTGTAAACAATAAAACAGTGTTGATAGTAAGGAAGAAAGCAGCTACAGTGTAGAACTACTTGCTTAGTTCCTGTCAGCTAGGCAAGTGTAGCCATGAGGAAAACCAAATCATGATTCATTGAAGTCCTAGATTTCTGGAGTTGTTGAAATCTAAGTACTTTTCCCCCATGGTAACCAAAGAGACAATACAACTCTTTTCTGACTGGAACTAAACAATTTGAAAGGTGAAAGGGAAAATGCTACATTGCATCATTTAATGACACAACATCAGCACTGTAGCAATGTCACATGTATTGTGTCATAATAGCTCAGTGTGCCAGAGGGCTGGAAGGATATGAGCCAGATTCAATCATAGCTGATTCACTGACTTCACTGACCACTGATGAACTTCAGTGGAGCTCTGATTCACAGCTGCTAAGGTTATAGCTGCAAGGATTTGGTTTTTACTGTCTGACATTTTGTTTAGTGATTCACTTCCTGGGCATATAAATGGAAAATGGATGTCAAATACTTTAGTCATTGACTGGTGGTAGTGTTACCCACCCATTTTGTTCTCATTTGCAGAGATGCATATGTGAAGAATAAGAAAAAAAGGAATCAGGTCCAGCATGTTCAAGTCAGTATTAGTGCCCAGCAGGCCCAACTCAGTAAAGTACAGTAAAAGATGACTGCGTAGAGGAAACGTTAACTCAAGAACCCTTTGGCTAGGTACATACACTTAATGCATGTTAAGTGCACAAAAAGCACTTTGCAGCCTTAACAGGACAAATGTTCATGCCACATAAAACGATTTAAAAATAAAGGCTCCCACTCTAAGTTAACCTGGGATGTAGGTGTATTAACCTAAAGTGCTTTCTGCTAGGGCACTTTTATTGAATGTCTGTGCCAGATCCCATCGAGAACTAACTTATAGCATGATCAACGCCATTCCAGGCAGCACTGTGCAGGGCTGCTCTAGCTTGGAGAAGAGCTTGTGTGCTCCACCCTAGTGCCAGGCTGCCCCACTCCTCAGCTGTCACTGATCCAAGTCAGTGACAGCCTCTGATCCCAGCCTGGTGCGCAGCCTGGAGCGGAGGGAGGGAATGGGGGGGAGGTTTCTGTCCTTGCAGCTGCCCTGGTCCCATGGAGCACTGCAGCCCAGCTGTGGAGAAGGAGGGTTGTGGGGGAAGGAGTCTGGAATCTCTCTCCTGGCAAGCACCCTCAGTACTGTAGCAAGGGAGGGGCGAGTGGGGTGACCACCCCAGGCACCAAAGCGAAAGGGTGACAACAGGCACTGCCCAGCCAGGGTGCAATGCAGGACAGAGCCATGAGAGACTCATTTTGGGGGGCACAAGGATGGGGGGTAGCTCCTGCTGCTGTATGCATCCCCAGGAAATCATGGGGGTGTGTGCTGCAGATATGTGTGTGGGGTGAGGGTGGGCTGCAACTGCGGGCTTGCCTCAGGTGCCAAACATCCTTGCTATGGTTCTGGCCGCCCCGGCCATCTACACCACACCACTGCTTAGCTGGGGTGGGGTGGCTGCTGGGGAAGATCTGTGGGGTCTGTGTCCCTCAGCCACCCCAGCCAGGTAGTGGCACACTACTACCTGGCTGGGGCTGCCATACAGGAAGGGGGACTGTGTCCCCACAGCAGCCCTGTCCAGTCTATGCCATGGTGCAGGGCTGGGGAGAGGGGCCACTTTGCCAGCCTCATGGGAGGCATGTAGGAGCACCCCCAGTGGTCAATGTAGGCAGTCTGTGATACTTCCCCCCTGCTCCCCCCCCCCGCCCCAGCAAAACAGCAAATGTCTGTTCAGTTGGTTCCTGCTCTAACTTATCACACTTTGTTTAAAGCACATGAAGTTAGAATGCTTCCACCAGGGGTCTTTTGAATGTACTTAGCATTTATGTTAATCTCTACTAACTTTCTAAATGAAAGTTAACACTAGGACAATTGATCAAAGTTTCCAAATGTTTGTAGTACTTTAGCTTTATCTGGTAAGGTGGAAAAAACCTAGAATATTTAAAGGGAGGCCCCATTTTTGAACACATAATGCAAGTTAAAACAACAAATAGTTGTATCTTGTGTTGTTCATCCTTCAAATTCAAAGATGGCTGTGACATCACAGGTTGGTTGGTTTCTGTGAGCATGTGAGTGTCTGATCAGGTCAATTTGTGCTTTGAACTGTCTATGGCATACTGCTCAAGAGACACCACTTTGGATTGCTTGTTCAACAGCAGATGTGCTGCTGTTGCAAGATTTACAATGTTTGCACTTCTGCTCTGCCACAGCCGTTCTCCTCTGCTCATAGACTGTAGTTCCAGTATGGATGAGGCTTCACCATGTGAAACAATTACGAATGAGATCTTCCCAAGACTTAAGGTCAATGTTGAAGTGTTTCAAGAATGATTGGAGGGAGTCCTTGACATTTTTCTTCCCTGAGAGCACTTTCCCACCTTTAGCTTGATGTAGATCTTCTTTGACAGTCCTTACATCCTGGTGATGTGGCCTGTCCGTCTCATCTGTGATTTCATCAACAGAGCGTGGATGCTTGGACTGCCTGCCCCTAACACATAGTTAAGTCCTCAGACACTGCAGCAGGCTAACTCCAGATTACAACATGGTATTTGGTAGGACAGAGACCAGGCACAGTGATAGGTCTCCATGGGCCCTCAACAGCCAGTTGCAAATTTAGAAATGGAATTCTCTCATGTCTCTACCTCTTCTGTTTTCCTTTGATAGGAACAGTATGCAAATGTTTTATCTTGTCTTAATCTGAGTGGCAATGAAAAAATATTTATGAAATGGGTGGAACTAAATTGACGTTTGGAGTTGCCATCTGGCTTTGCGTTGGTACAGGTGAAAGAAAATACTGTCTGTTTTCATCAGGCTGTGTTGAAGTCTCCATCAACAGAACCCATCTATTTAGAACACATCACTGAAAAATGAACTCAAAGGAAAAAAAGTTCCAGATTGTTCTGTGAAACATAGGCCATTTGCATAGATACCACTTTCTTTGTCATGGGGTAGGGGCTAGTCACTCAGAAAATCATTAGGTAGACATTATTGTTAGTATAATTTACATGAGCAATGAGCAGTGTGGAAGAATGTCCTTTGGCTGCACCAAAGACTGAACTTAGCATGGGAGCACCCCTGAAGTCTTTGCTTAGGGAAAGCATTACCAATTGCACTGTCCAGCATGAAACTATTTCAGAAAGTCCTGTGAAAAGTCTAATGTACAGGAAGCAGATGAGCCAAATGAAAAGTCAATTACTATTTGACAGTGATCAAAAAGCTCTCTTCTTATGAGTTATTGGTATTGAAATGTATTTAGAGAATCAAAACCAGTTTACTCTAGAATAAGGTAAATTTTAGTGTGTGATTTAGTCATACAGCAAGTTTGTAATGTGAAGAAAAAATGGATGTCAGATCAGTAACCTTTACTTAGGCAGACTAATTGCATTCTCCATGAATTTGAAATGAACACTTCTTAGATAAGTTTTTTTTTCCTGACCAATTTTATCAGTTCTGTTTTCATGGGGTGTGTCTACATGCAACACTACTGCACAGTTGTTACTGGGCATTTATTTAGTACCTGTATTACCAAGTACTAAATAAATGAACAATAACCAGAGTTACTGTGCAGTAGTGTTGGCGAACGTCTTTTAGATGATGCTACTGTAGAGTCGCCTAATAATATTGTGTAGTAGCATATTAGCACTGTCCATGCTGTGATACACTACTGTAAAGTACTTTTTTGGTTACTATGCACTCACTGTCTTGTGTAGACACTCCCTTTGCAGTGCTAAATTCATCCCAGTATTAAAAAGAATGCACTCAAAGAACTCTCAGGAATTTCAGGTGTGTTATTAGCTTTTTTCCTTGTCTAGTTGAGGTTTTTTTCATGCTGTACCATAAACTCATCCTCATTTACACACACTTAGGCACTTAAGTCGACTAGTATTTATATAAACACATCTGGTAAAACAAAATGAGCTTCAAATAATAGATATTTTTACAAATATTAATGGTTTCTGATAAAGGAAAAAAAAATCTAATTTTTCTTCTCTCATTATCCTTCTAATCAAAAAGGGGAGGAGGAAGATGTCAAAGTAAAATCATACATTTATAACAATTGATCTTAACATCAGTAAAAAAACCCTAGAATAACAACTTTCACTTATTTTTTTCTATCATAGTCAATATTGGTGTTACACAATTTAACAAGAGAAAACACAGTTATTTCAGCTTCACCAGTATGATGTGGTAGCAATTTCTACATTTATAATAATCCCCCCTGCCCCACTGTTCCAAACTGTCAGTAGGAAATCCTATGCAACTTTCACCTGTCAGAATTGCTTACATCAAATATGTTATCTGCGGCTACTAAGAGCCACCTCTTGGCTGCTAGCTTTGTGTCATAAGCTGTGTGCAAAGTTATCCATATTCAGGTAAAGATAAGGATGGAGTAAAAACTGTAGAGTTTGGCTCTTAAGCAATAGGCAAGAAAGATAGTATCTTAACACACTACTGTGTCCATGCCTAACTTGAACACCTCGTGACCACAACCAAATACATGTTGTAGTACAGTACCTATGCATAAAATCAGAGATAGTCACTGTTCAGCAGAGTTTGCGATTTAAGTCACCAAGTTTAGCAAAGGAAGCATTATCATCTTTATCTGCAAGGAGAAGCTAAGGCACAGGGAGTTATTCAAACTTTTAAGAGTCATAGAGGGGATTGGGATATGGGTAGGACTCCAACCTCCTCAGGTCTTGTCCAACAACTTTCCCACAAAACTGCTTTCTCCCTGAATGGATTTAGATATCTTTGCTTTAAGAAGTATAACTATTGTCCTGATGATATCTTTTAACTTCTTTGTTGCTTAATAGAGTTCCTAGTTTGGAGGATTGTGTTACATTGCATGTATTTATTTTTTACTTCTATTATTATCTGGGTTAGGGAGGCAGGGGAAGGGAGAGTGTATATATCTGTTTCCCGGTATATTCTGGAGATTTTTTTCCCATTGCCCATTGAACGACATCATACTAATTTCTTGCAGCCATTCCCAGATGGTACTGATAATCCAGAGAAAGCCTATTTGTTGCTGCATTGTATGATGGAATATTATTTATGTGTGTGTGGGTGTAGGACACATGTAGGACATTCATAAACTAATGTTGAATTGATGGGTTCATTTATTATTGAAGTTAAATGAATACTCAACTAATCTTCCCAATAAATTGTGTTTGAGAAGCTCAGCAGAATAAAACAATAGATCCTCTGCCTCTTTAAATATTTCATACATCTTAATCTCCTCTTCCACTCTGGCTGAATCTGCTTTTCTCAGTCACTTTGGATTTCAGCCAGAATCTATCCATATTAGCACTAGTCAGAAGTTGAACTTACAGTTCTCTTGTAATTGAAAATTATACCTGTCATTCTGGTATTAAAACAAAAAAATAGATAGGAATTTGGAATGAAAATTAGAATTTTGAAAATTTTGCACAGAGGGAAAAATATGGAGAAAAAATATTATAGAAATAATTGCATTGTTTCATTTAGAACATTTTGAAATGAAATAGATCATATTAACCATGCTCTAAAGCCCGACACTCAGCTATGACACCCAAGACATCTAGTCCTGAGGACCCAGTGAACTGAGTGGGGGGTGAGGAGCTATAACTTTTGAGAATTAGGGCTCCTCTCTCAATAGCAGGAATCTTGAAAGATTTAAAAACTCAGACTAAGCTCTCAGAGTTTCCAAATGTTCTTCTGATAATAGGGCGGGAAACTGAGCCTTGGTTACACCTGAGGCTTTTAGGCTGAAAGCCCTAGGATTCCCAGCTCTCAGGGCAGCCCAAACAGAAGAACTATCCTGGAGCCACAGACCCTGGAAGTGTTAGAGTTCCCAGTAGCTTAGATCAACTGGCAGTAAAATCCTCTCTCTCTTTTTCTGGAAGTTCATAAAAAACAAAATGAAACAATGGCTTTCCTTGAAACATCTTGGATATAAGAAATTAGAATTTTTTGGTTACTTTGGGATATTTTGGACCTCCTCTGGAAGAGTAATTTCCCTTTTTGCTCATAAAGTTTAATTTTAGATCTTTTTTATAGAGTAGAGGTATCAAGCATATGGCAAAATAGGCTGGATGTGGCCCACAGAAGTGGGTCATCCAGCCTCTGGTATTTTCCTGAAAGTTGCTCTTGGGATTCTCAGCACTTTCTGTGAGCTTAAGGTTGAAGAAGAGTTAAAGGTGGTCTCATTTTCCTCACTAGTGTAAATCGGATGATATTGTTCCCTGGCTGACATAGACCAGGGCCATGTGGATGTATGCCAGCTCTCTTTTTCTCTTCTCAGCTTCCTTCTTTGTGTTAGCATCTCTCTGTCTCTCTCCATTCCTTCCTATCTTCATTCATTCTCTATCTCTTGCTAATATGACCAAAAAGGAAAATACCAGAGAGTTCATGGTGAAGTAAACGAATCTTTGTGGAAAAAAAAGCACTGGAGTTCTGAAGATGTTTCACGAAATAGCTAAACATGATATATAAATGGCAAAGTGCAGGAGGTTGTTGTTGTAGACCAGCAGCTGTCATAAATGAAGAGTTGAGACTATGTATGTAAAACAACTCTGTGTTAACATGAAGGTTGGAATAAAAAGGCTTTGAAAATACAACAGTGGCGTTATGTACAAGACTTATACCTGCATTTGTAACAATATTATTAGTTACCTGTTGCATACTAAGCACGCGTAGCAAATGTGATGTAAAGTGCAAAAGGGGTTCTGTACATTTTAACAGAAATGGATACTCTCACACTTCTTTGTGGAAGCAAATGGGAAGTCCATGCAGTTGCTTTGTAAGCAAGCACACTGGCTGTTTACAAAGAACACAATATTAAGAGACTTTATGAGTCATGCCATGGTGTCAACTATGACAAGTTTACTAGGAAGTAGCATGAAAACAAACTGAGTAAATTAGAGCAGTCCTTGAAAAAGCAGCAGAAAAATCTGTTTTTGCACAAGTGTGTCACGTTAGTAACAGAGCAATGGGAGCTATCTGTGTTCTTTCTCAAGCAAATACTACTGCTTCAAAGTCCGTTGCTGAGGCAGAGTTCTTGAAGAGATATCTAATGGAGGCTATAGACACTGCGTACCCAGAGAAGTGGCAAGTTTTTAAAATATCCTGTCAAGAAACATAGTAGCCAATAGAATTGGTGATTTATCTGATAGTTTGCAGAGTCAGCTCTGGAAGAAAGCTAAAGCATTTGTTTCTTTTTCAATAATAACTGATGAAAACATAGATCTGAGTGCCATACAGCTATCTGTGTTGCTTCAGGATATCAAGAAAAATATAAATGTGACAAGGGGGTTCATAGAGCTTGTGCCAATGGAAAATACAACTGCAGGAGGGGACATTTTCAACAGCAGGACCACAGATTTGGACAAGTAAGGTGTGGAGTGGAAAAGGGCAATAGTGTTGTAGCAGACAGGGCTCCTTCCCTGGAGGGAAGGAATGCAAGATTTATGGTAAAACTCAGGAGTAAAGTGCACAGTGCCAATCTAGGCCATGAGCTTTCTGGTTTTCATTGCACCAGGAAGTTTTCTGAGCCAAAACTGTGATCAAAACCACATAATGAATGCTGAATTTCATACAAGCCAGGGCTTTCAACCATTGGTATTTCAGTTAGCTCTTCAAGAAGGCAAAGAAGGCAACTTTCAGTATGGACTGCATTATTATGTTGAAGTGCACTGGCTGAGTCATAAAACTGTCTTAAAGTACATCTTCAAATTGCAGTGTGAAATAGAGAAACACATGTCTAAACGGCTAGATTTAGAATGGATGTAGGACCTGGCCTTCTTGATTGACACAATGGGCCATCTCAATACTCTGAACATGAGAATGTAGGGCTGGAACTAGGTTGAAACTGGTTTGATGACACTGGGTGCATCTACACGTGCTATGAATGCGATGCAATAAACCCTGGAGCAGTTTGAACAAGAGTCACCCACTCCCAGGCAGTGTCTATATGTGTGCCTGGGAGAGCAGCCATTCATAGATTTCATAGACATCAGGGCTGGAAGGGACCTCGTAAGATCATTAGGTCCAGCCCCTGCCCAAGGGGCAGGAAGTCAGTTGGGTCAAAGGATCACAGCAAGATAAGCATCCAAATGTTTCTTAAAAGTGTCTGGAGTAAGTGCTTGCACTACCTCTGTGGGGAGTCTGTTCCAGGCCTTGGGGGCTCTAACAGTAAAGAAGTTTTTCCTTATGTCCAGCCTAAAATGGTCTTGAGGAATTTGTGATTCTTGGACCTTGTCATCCCTTAGGATGCTCTGGTGAACAGGCATTCCCCATGTTCCTGATGCATACCTCTTATGTACTTATAAGCTGCCACCAAGTCACCCCTGAGCCTGTGCTTCTCCAGGCTGAAGAGTCCCATAGTTTGCAGCCTCTCTTCATAAGGCCTGTTCTCTTGCCCTCTGATCATGCATGTGGCTCTCCTCTGGCCTCTTTCAAGCTTCTCCACATCCTTCCTGAATTGTGGAGCCCAGAATTGGATGCAGTACTCCAGCTATGGCCTCACCAAGGCTGAGACGGGAGGATGACATCCTGGGTCTTGCCTGAGATACATCATCGGTAGATGTAAGCCAGAGTTTTGTTCACTTTGCCAGCTGTGGTATCACATTGGTGGCTCATGTTCATCTTGTGGTCAGTCATGACCCCCAAGTCTCTTTCAGAAATGGTGCTAGTGAGTCTAGCGTTGCCGAGCCCATAAGTGTGAGGCAGGGTTTTTTCCCCCACAAAGTGGAGCACCTTACATTTCTCCCAATTGAATGCCATGACGTTTTCATCTGCCCACCTTGCCTATAGAGGTTGGCCTGGATCACCAGTCTATCTTCAAGCGTGGATACTCTTCCCCAAAGTTTAGTGTCGTCATCAAACTTAGCCAGTCTGCTTCTGACACCAGTGTCCAGATGATTTATAAAGACATTAAAGAGTACAGGTCTGAGAATGGAGCCTTGGGGGACACCACTGGTCACTGCGTGCCATGTTGATTAATTCCACCAACTACCACTCTCTGGGTCTGACCTCAGAGCCAGTTCACCAGCCATTGGACTGTGCAGTAGTCGAGGCCACAGTTGCCTAACTTTTCCATGAGGACATTATAGGACACCAATTCAAAGGCTTTTTTAAAGTCCAAATATATGATATCAACATCTTCCCTTTTGTCCAAATGATACGTCATCTGGTCATAGAAGGAAATGAGATTGATTAAGCAAGACCTACCTGCAACAGACCCATGTTGGCTATCCCTCAGAATGTTGCCTTCTGTTAGCCTGTCAAGAATGGTTTCTTTGATAACTTTTTCCAAGTTCTTCCCAGGGAGAGAGGGTAGCTGGGGAAGAACAGCCCTGGAGTGTCAAAGGGCATGGGAGGTTAGCTCTGTGCTCTGAGTGGTGGCTTCAGGTGGAGAAGGGGCTGGCAGGAGCCAGGGATCTGGCCCCCAGCTGACTGGGCTGACCAAGTGCAATTTTTGTTCAATGGTCACCATCTACACATGTATTTAATTGCACTTAAATGACTCCACCATAAGATAGTACTGTCTCCGTAAGACAGTAACTAACTGTACTGACTTATGGTGGAGTTAAGTAGTTTACTGTGCCCTAATACCGGCACAAGTATAAACTGTGATGCTTTACAGCAGAGCTAGTCTAGTCCACAGTGAACACATCTACGTGAGACATGACATCACTGTAGTGACGAGCTACGGTGACATAGTGTTTGTAAGCATGAAATGTAATTTTGACACTACTGCACAGTAGAGTCAGAAATGATCTGCGCACTGCCAGGACTGGCTAAAGCGAATACTAAATGACTGCATAATAACAACTGTGCAGTCAGGCACGTGTGTAGATGTGCCTAGTAAAGCACACATGTAGATGAACTCTTTGAATCATAAATGAAGTTGTCTTTTTGAGAGAGACAGTTCTTTGTGCAATGTAGCACATTTTGCCTCCTTGAAGTCACTGTTCAGTGCTGCTGAGATTGAAGGTGATAAGGGATTGGAGAACTATGTGGTTAAGATTGCTAATCTAAGGGATGAACTCCAGAACAGGTTTTCTAGCTTTGAGAGCCATGAATCGGAGTTCAGACTTTTCAGCCCTCCATTCTCTGTCGCTGTGGAAATGGTCCCTTAGCTGTTATTAGGAAATGAACTACTAATTGCACTCACTGATCTTCAAGTGTAATAATATACTGAAGGATAAATTCTCAGCATTGAGGATTCTGGAGTTTTACCAAAGCCTGACAGAAACTTATCCAGCAGTAAAATCCTTTGTTTTATGGATGTTATCTCTGTTTCTGAGCACACACGTGCATGAACAGATTTTCTTAGTGCTGAATATCAACAATCAAAACTGTGCTCAAGATCTGGTGACAAGAACTTAACTCCATCCTGAAAGTGGCCATGGCACAGTCCTTGGAACCAAATATTAAGCTGGTTGCACTGAGGAAACGCCAGGCATCAAGGGACATTATAGCAGTCTTTGAGATGTTAGTTGACACGTCTACACATGCTTATCACCCCAGAGTTTATTGCTCCTGGTACACATATAGATGTGCAATGTTTACTGCACAGTTGATTAATTTAATGTGCACTAAAAATTTCATGTAGACGTGCCCAGTGTGTGCAAAGAATTTATTATTGTTCTGAATAAATTTTATGTTCACTGTGTTGTATTAATTAGAGCTGTAGCATATATTTTTTTGAAAAATCAATTTATTTACATATTTAAAGGCTTGTTTGTAACAAATATTTCTACATTTCTTTCTTCAAAATGTTATATGCTTAACACTGCCATTAATGTGCAAAAAAAAATGGCTCAGAAATTATAAAGTGAGCTGAATGAATGACAAATTTCGATGAAAAATTATGGATTTGTCAAACAGGAAAGGTGGGAATCATATCCTACTGCTTGATTTGAGTTTGACATGCCTACAGCAGAGTATAGTGGATATCAGAAGCTGTAATAACCTTACTGACCTCAGTGTGAGGTTCACACAAAGAAGGGAATAGAACACTGGACAGTCAAAGTCTGGCATGTAGACTAGAAACAATAATTAGGCTCTGAGTTGTTTGATATTTAATACAGTAAACAGTTGCCATAGTAAAGAAAAGTTTCTATCTTTAGTTGCTTGGCAGGCAGCATAATTTGGCTTTTAAATGTTTTTTTAATGTTGACCACTCTCATGTTTAAGAGTCTGGTTTTGATCTCACCTAACCTGATGTAAGAACTAAATGGAGATTCAAAAAAAAAAGACGAAAACTTAAATCCTATAATGGCCCTACATTTCTGTTTAGGCAGGACTTCATTCTGGGTTATTTTAAATGCCAGCGCTCTATGGGTGCAGACAGAAGTGACAATTTTCACTCAATCTGACCTCAGAAAGTGGTCTATAGCCATGACCAAATACAAGTGCACAGCTGCAGACCACTTAAAAATGGTGGATCAGGCTAAAATCTGAACCCTCATTGCATGAGAGTTCAGATAAAGATGTTCAGATGAAGATGCTTTCAAAACATAGCATCTTCTATAACTTCTGCTTGCCTGCCAGCCTGTTGCTGTTTTTAGAATGGGAGGAGGGAAAGGGAGAAAGAAGTTTGGTTGGGGCTTTTTCAGCCCCATATTGGAGGGTGGTGCAAGTATATTGGAGCCCCTTGAGGTGTTGGCTAGGGAATCCTTAAAATGAGCTCCCTCGGCTCCCTTTCCCTCCTCCCATTCGGAAAACAGCTAGAGCTGGCAGGCAGGAGGGGCCATCCCCTGGAACAAACAGTGAACTTTGGTTTAGTCTGGGGGATTGTCGTAACTGGGGACACTTCCTGCAGAGCATTCTCATTTACAGTGGGGAACTGCTGTTCTGTCTATACCCTACGAAACAATGTGCTGGATGCAATGATATCATTATCAGGCTGGTTTTGCCTTCATCATTCGTAACACTCAAAGGAGTTTGGTTACTAAACTTTAGCACGGCACTGAGGCAAGACAATACTATCCTGACTATTTATATTCTTTTTGGAGATATCGATTCAGCTATGGATACTGTTTTGTATAAGTCTTTTACCTTCCTGAGTCTAGGGCTGTAACCATGACCTTTTTTAGTATAGGGAAGAATCACAAACATCAGGTGGAGTTTCTTTTGCCCTTCCCTATTCAGTCTTCTTTGTGTGCTCAAGCAAAAGCTGGTTAAAACCTAGAGTTCTCTATGATAATACTCCATACATTTCAGGAAGTCATATAACATTATAGCAAAGTAAACAATTCCCATGTGCCATGCATTATCTTTCAAGTATGCTTTTCTCTCATGTACGGTCATCTTCACTATCACACTGGCACATTAAGAACTTCTGATTTTAAAATATCCCCAGATAAGATTTGGCATTACACCTGAGTTAAGTCCAAAAACTAAAAATTACAATTGGAAGTTTGATCCTTGAATGTAGCAGCATAAAAACAGAATTTAACACAGTAAAAGTTGGTGCTTATCAGGCAATGGTGATACTGTAATTAATTAAGTTAATCCATAAAAGGTACTTTCATTCACATTTTATCTAAGAATATATACTCTATTTTGACTGGTAATTTGAAGTCTGGAAAGTTCTAACTGAACAATCTAATTTTCATGTAATAGTGCTCATGAAACAACTCATTCCCTATGTAAAGCCCAATGCAAAATAAAGGAATTTTGGACAACAATTTACTATAGTCTGTAAGATAATGGCTGAGCTTTCTTTCAAAGTTAATAGGGCTGCAAGATTGTAAAATAAAAAAAAACAAAACTGATTTCTGTCTTGTGATCCACTGAACCTAACCCCAGGGTGTGTAAGGAACTTGTATCCCTCTGAAGAAAAGACTAAGGCATTTGTATGATTAGATTACAGGTTTTGCATGCTATATATATATATGCTTTGCAAATATTACCCTGTTTTATCTAGATTCTTATAGACATATCTGCATGCATTCCAGAAGTGCATTCAGTGTCATGATTACCAGTTGTTACAGGTAAGTTCATTCTTTCACCCTTTCTCCCCCAAAGGGAAATTCTGTGGGAATTTTTAATTAAATATATTCCAAGAAGAATACCATGTGCTTATACTACCAAAAGCAAGGTCAAAGAAGAGCATCTTGCATTTGGAGTGAAACAAAACAAAATTCCCGGTTTTTCTTTGGATCCAGTGTTTCTTGAAATTTGTGGGAGATTATTCCCCTGTATTTGAATATTCCCCAAGAAAACATTGTGTTTTGCACACATGATAATTGCTGCTGTGTTGAACAGCTTCATTGTGCCTGATAAGCTGTTGAGTGTGGTCTTTTTGGAAGAGTACTTAGAAGTTACATAAAGAGATCCTAAATTTGACTCAATAAGTTAATGGAAGCCAGTATAAAAAACATTCTTTGATATATTTACAGTAATCCTTGCCACTAAGAAGATGCATTGCTGCCTTACATACTAGTTAATTTCTAAAGGACTGACTCTTTTGGTCCCATCTGGACAGCATTGCCATTGTGCAGTTGAAAGATGGCTAAGACATTAGGGCTGTGAAAAGCTTTGGGTGCTAATTCGATTTAGAGGAGATTTGGCCCGATTTGGTGGCCAAATCTCTGAATCCAGATTGAATCAGGAGACCAATTAAAAGGTCTGAATTGATTCAAAGCTCTCTGAATCAATTTGGAAAAGATTTGGAGAGCTTTGGAGATTCAGGCAGCCCCCACCCACTACAGCAGGGAGCTGGACCCTAACTCCGTGCTGGTATGTCGGGGGTGGAGGAGGGGCAGTTTGAGGAGCCCCCATCCATTGTCTGCTCCCCAAGCCCCACTGAGCACCCCCTGATCCTTGCCCGCTCTCCCAGCCTCAACCGTGGCTTCTCTGCCCAGCCCTAGCTCCTGGCTCTTTAAAAAAAAGCCCCCACTCACCAGCTGCTGTCAGGTGTGGGCGTAATCCCCACTGCCTCCACTGCCCCACACCATGTGGGGGGCTCTGTCACAGCCCCCCAACCCCCGCCCACTCTCCTAGACCCCCCCATGGCTGCCCCACCCACCCCAGCTCCCGGCTCTTAAAAAAAAAGCCCTGAACTCACCAGTTGCTGCAGTGGCCTTGGGGCTTCTGGGTGCTTGTGGCACAGCCCTCCACACAGCATGGGGCAGTGCCTGGCAGCAGCCAGTGATTGGGGATTTTTTTGTTTTTAAAGAGCCAGGAGCTGGGAGAGCAGGTGGGGCAGCCATTGAGAGTGGGTGGGGAGTGGGGTCGATTCAGAGATTTGGCCAATTTGGCAGCAGCCGAACCTCCAAATCAGATTTGGCTGACTCAGTTTGGGACAGTGATTCAAATCACTGAATCAAATCACTGTCCCCCGAACCAGCTGAATCCAAATCCGAAGAGAATACTAGCTGCTTCATGCAGGCCTATAAGACATGCAGTACAGAAAGCAAATCATATCAGGTAGTACACAACTAAGATGATAGAATGTGATATTTACAGATGCTGCCATTTCAGCACTTAATGTTAATTTGGATAATATTAATATTAACCCAGTTAATATAACCCATATCATTGGTTTGAATAGGAGTTGGTTGCCTGTATAGGTGTTAAGCCCATGAATAACTTTGAGGATAGTGGGCCCTAGTTCAGAGAATACAGGATGGTTCCTAAATGGTACACTGACATACCAGCTTGTGGTTGTTCATCTTTCATCAAAGGAGACTGCAACCCAATATTTATTTTAGTAAAGGCAAAAGATGGAGCATCAGGGCTTCTATGGTATATTTAACATTTCCAGGGATCTTAGAGGGGCATGTAAATTGAATTCCGCATCAGGGGAAAGGAGTAGACAGTGGCTGCAGCATTCATCTCCCAGGCTCCAAAGCTGCTTGTGAAAGCAGGGTTTTTTACCAGATCCTGTGTTGAATGTGCTCAAATGTAGCACAGCCAAAGGAGAAGTGTGACCACACTGGCAAACCCCCTCTGGATTTGCCTCTGTGCATAAGAAAATAAAGCAAAATGCTTGCTTTCTTAGAAAACTGCATGTTTTTTATTTGGTATGTGAAGACTTCATTCCTTTGAGAGCTTCAACTAAGTGTTCATTAAATTGCATGGAAAATATCTGTGCACCTTTCAGCTACTGATCAAATATCCTCAGACAGTGAGTCCTAGTTAAAATGCTGATTGTTAGCTCTAGCCCCTGCTTTTTTTGTATGTGATGTCCAATATTTGTCCAGCCACTACTAAAAGTCTGCTCTCCCAGTTCCCCTTTGGTTAAGATTCACTTTTAATTTCCAGGTCCAGTTATTCAGAAGCAATAAAAAACTGCAGATCCATAGTAAAAGATTTGCTTATGCATCTCTTTGTGTAGGATTCTATCTGAGGAATTGAATAGTCACAATGCAATGTACTAACATGAAAAGGGTTGGATGTGTCTGTATTTGAATTAAAAAGTTGTATGCTAAAATTGCTACTTTTTTATTTCTCAGCTCATTAGAATGGAAACATAATATTCTTATAGATTAATTATGCAGTGAGAAATTTTAAAGAATGAGCTAGATGAGGCAGACCTGGGAAAAATAGCTTTTCTATAACAAGTTTTTAAAAAGAAAGCTTTATAACTGGAGTCATACAGAACCCTGGGAACACAGCCCACATACAATTACTCTTTGCTAGTTGAAAAGTAAACTCTTACAGAGAGGGCATGTTGTTATATTGTCAGACAGAATATAGTAGTCCCCAATTCACTGCCGCTCTGCAGTTTTAGGGTGTGAATTAAGTATTGAAGAGAAACAGACAAAAGATGAGCTGTGCTATGTGATACCATCTCCTGAAGATATTCTTGTTTTCCATATATATGAGGTCAGTAGACATGAATATAGTTGGGAACAGCATTAACTCCTTTTATTTAATTTAAGTGCTACAGGATGATCCCCAATAAAGCTATGTTGCCAGGCTTTAGGCAAGCAGTGCTGCAACCTGTGTGGAACAGCCCATTGAGGTTGAGGGTACCCCTGTTGATCACTGTAAATTGACAGAACAGGCATTGCCTATAGAACACAGTCAAATAGGACACAGCACCAGCATACTCCAGTTAAATTTTGAGTCCCATATGGAGTGGATTGTAATGATCTCATTTATCTGTGGAAGGCCCACACCTGAAAAAAAGTGTAAAAGTATCCAGTACTAATGACAGTGGTTTATTTTGTTTTAGAATAATGCACTGATTTTAACCACTTGTTTAAAAAATTGAGCTATTTAAACCATTTGAAATTCACAATGTACGTACACTTAAACTGGTTATATAACCTTACTTCAATTTAGCTTGTACATGTAAATTACTGAATTAAGTCAACCTCATTCAAGTAACCTTTAAACCAGTTAAACTATGTCTGCACCAGTAATTTGCAGGCGGTCAACCACATTAACTTTTTAAAAGGCTTAATTAAATTGCTAGTGTTCAAGTGATGGTTTTGTAGTGTTAGTAGTATTGTTTCTGTGATGGTCTAGGATACATGCAAAAGGCAAGCTTTCTTGTGGGTGATGTTTTAATGGACCAACTGTATGGCTGGTATAAATACAGGCAAGCTTTCAGGTACAACAGTACCCCTCCTCAGGCTGTAGTGAAACTGGTTCACTCTTTAAGTATAAGCAGACATTCAGGTCCTAACAGTGTCCTATTTTCTCTTCTTTGGCGTCAGCCGTAAGATTAGAAATTGGATTGCTATTTACAAGGTGTAAACTGCATCAGAGGATGACCTGTCTTTTCCAAATTCCTTTAAAAAGGTCATTCATCAAAGCCATAATTCAGATCATTATCTCTTAGGCTGTTTGTATTAAGAATTTTCTATTCTTTAGCATAGCCCCATTAAGTTCAGAAAACATAGATGTTTAATATTTGTAGCTGGCTACTTTTGCTGCTTATAACTCTGTCCACTTAGAAAAATAAATTCTGGGTATAGAAGTACCTCACACCTTGAAAGCCATACAGATCAGCTCTGTCAATCTTTATGTTCAGAGTGTTTTGTGGATAAAAAGGAAGCAAAAATATGCTTTCATGTGGGATCTAAAGTCTTTATTTTTAATTCATTTTAAATCAGGATCACTCAATATGAACATGTGCTTCCCATTAGTATCACTATTCCCTTTATTTTTTTTAATACTGCTCCTTTCATCTCCCCCTTTTCTCTTTCCATTTTCTTTCCTTAGTTTTGCCTGAATTCTCCTCCTTTTTGTTTGATTTCCCATAACAACCCAGGCCCCAAACCCATTCCTGAGGGTTTCACTTAAATCTGGTTCATTTATTCAGTATGAGTAAATAATTCAACAAATCAACCTAGTTTGAACCAGTCCTCATTTTGTCAAATCAAATAATTCAGTAAATCAACCTAGTTTGAACCAGTCCTCATTTTGTCAAATGTGTGTGGCATTTTCAAGTATTCTCAGAATAGCATGGCAAACAAATTTCAGTGTCTGGTGGGTTTACAAACTATTCGCATTGACTTCACTATTTATGGTGTCTGATTAGTCATCTAACCAAGGTACATCAACTTGCTGATTGGATTATTGCACTTATTAAACAGGATTATTAATAAAAAATGAATATTAAGTCATTTTGTCTGTGCATGAATATTTTCTGTTTGCAAGTAAATATGGGCAAGAAGCAGTTTCCAACATTTGTATGTGTAAAATCCAAATTATGCAAATATTTGTCAATACCAAATAGTGAAAGACATGAATGTGATCAAACTAAACAGTTCTCTGCAACCTGAACCTAAAAGTTAACAAGAATTGTTTTGTATTAAAAAGGTCCATTTCACAGATTTGTTTTTAATTTTAAAGACAGAAGGAACCATTCTAATCTTTTGTGTTACAGAAGCCTTTCAATACCTAAACCATCAAGTTGTGACTGAATCGTAGCATAGCTTTTTAAAAGGTCACACAGTCTTATTTTAAACCTCTAGGCTGCATGTTGATTTTATACTTAAATCAATTCCAGCAGGAGTGTACCCTTTCTTGAATAGTTAAATTATTAGAACGCCTAGTATGGAGTTACACTGATGCATCTTCTGCTGGCATAACATACTTCTCTTTCCTTCTGTGAATAAGCTGTAATGGTATAACTATGACTTATACAAGCATGCCAGCATCAACACTGGGTAGGGAGAGTTGTGCTGTTTTGAGTATGGCGCTATTGTTAATATAAGACATTTTTTGTATATACAAGTGAAGAGATTCCAACTGATGGACAATTTATCCTGTCTTTCAGAATTTTTTTCCACCAATATTTAGGGTAAAAGTTGTGCTGCAATGTGAAAAAAAGTGTCTCATCTCCAGTACAGCTTGGTATAAAATGGTAAAGAAATGAGTTTAAAAGCCTTCTGCAACATTCTATTGGCTTTCCATCTGTCAAGTCTGTCTTTTTATAGTTGAGTTAGCTAGCTTATATTAGTCAGTTGGGAGGTACTACATTGATTTACATTATAGCATGTCATAAACCAGTATGTGATGAATCTAGTATGCTAATAAAAACTAATGATACAAGTAGAACAGTATACAGTGGAACAATGGTAATGTTATGCCTTTTGCAAAAATAAAATTAAACCTTCTTCAGACTTCCCTTTTCCCTATGTGCTTATTCAGAACTTTGGTTGTATTCATGCATCATTTTTAATATGGCAGAGTTTAGGGTTTTTTGCTGTATCAATCACTGTACGTGTGAAGAATAGTACATAGGTATTTTTAATATGTCTTGATCCATTATGTATGAATGTAACTGCCCAGTTACAGCCTTCTTTTTGTACCTGGATCATTCTCAGAAGGTGGAATTCAGTGCTTAATTTAAACCACTAATTTCATTATAAATCTTTTTAAGAACAAAATATCACAATTTCATGGTATGCATGTGGAGAAAACAAATTATACCATAAACTCAGAGAAATTTCACAGTACCTTGATGTGTGTTTACATTAGAGCACAGGCATCCTTAGCATATTGGCTCTGACACAAAAGAAACTTAGCCAAATTACAAGTATCAAGCTCAATTAGGTGTTAATGAAAGACAAATTTAGAATCTGGGGTGCTTGTACATGTGATGCCATTACCATGTACATGTGAGAAAAATGTCACTTTGTGTGGCTTACTGGTGTCACCCTGTACACATACAAGAGTTTGGGGGGTTTTAAATGAGTTTGCATGGTCGCAAAGTAAACTGCATCCCAATGTATTTTAGTTGCAGGGATGCATTGCAGCTATTAGCTAGTTCCCCAGCTGCAGGAGAGGTGGGCAGTGTTCTGCAAAAAAAAAAAAAGATTGAGACCCTCACTGCTTCTGCCTCCAACAGGTGCTTGCTGAAGGCAGAAGTGGTGAGGGGCCCAATACCCTTTTTTTGGCTGAGCCTGCTCACCTCTCCCATGGGTGAAGGGTGAGCTGCCAAAGGGCCCAGCAGCTCCTGAGCTGCAGGGGGCTCCCGTCCTTCCCTCTGTGGTGGCAGTGCCCCCCAGGACCACCTGGGCGAGCTGCTAGTGGGCTGGGTGCTACCCTAGCTTGCAGGTAGCACTCAGCCCGATCCAACTCTTCACTGAACCCAACCTGAGGCAGCACCCAGCCCACTAGCAGCCTGACTAGGCAACTCTGGAGGGTGCTGCCATCACAAAGGGAAGGACTGGGGCCCCCCAAAGCTGAGGGGCCACTCAGCCTACCAGTAGCTCACCCCCCAGCTGTGGGCAGCCTCTGCTGAAAAAAAAAGGAAAGGGATCAGGCCCTTCACTGTAACAGTGATGGGAAAATAAAACCTCATTGTTTCAACTAAAAACCTACCTTTTGAATTTAGGGGCATAGAATTCAATTCTAGGACTAAACCCGTCACATGTAAAAGTGCCCTAGCTGTGATTGCCTCTGCAATAGTTATAGACCTTGTAGTCCAATAATATGGTTAATTGCGCTGAAAGTGTTAGGGCACTTCTTTTTTCTTTTTCATTACCAACCCTCCTTTCATTAAAGTGACTACTTTTCTGTTGATACCATATGTAAAAACTCACTTAGCCATTGCAAATGCACAGATGATCTTTCTTTTTTTGGGGGGAGAGTGAAGGGTGGGGGGAATATACTCAGCCACTGTTAGCACTATCCAGAAGTCAGACTGTCTGTTACATGTTCATACAGATGAAAGGCTATTCCATTTGTGTCCCTGCATAAGGGACAGGGACAGTTGTAGTCTTCATATTCAGGAAGTATACAGTATCTTAAACTGGGGTAGATCATGAACTCAGTTGTATTACTATCTGCAGTGAACTTTAAAGTAGGACTAACTCAAAGAGGGATGAGAAAGTGTGCACCACCAAATGGATGCAGCACCTAATTGTATGGGAGGTGTTTTTCAGCCTGATAGCCAGCATCTTCTGTAAGTTTTCCTGTAGTAGCAAAGTTTTGTTCCCAATCTGATGTAGGGCAGGTTGTCTTGTCTGTAGGAGAGTGGAGAGGTGAATGACTAACACTTGACAATTTTACAATTTTATTCTACCATTAAAAGGCTGATACAGAAGTGAAAATAACTTAAACATATAGGGTGCATACAGCCATTCAGAAAGGTTAGGGAGAGGTTAGAATAAGTGAAAAATGGCAATCTAATCTTAGTTCACCCAGGTGTGGACCTTACACTGAGATTCTGACTTAGGTGACCTAAGTGCAAACTGTACAGGAGTTCAGGACAGTTAGATTGATTTAAAAATGCCTGATTAATCTAAATTAACTTTACCTCTGACTTAGTCTAACTTAGATTGGGTCTGGCAAAACCAGTCTACCTGAACTTCTATCCAGTTCTCAGCACAGCCCCAGGGCTGGGAAAGGTCAGCTGCTGGCTCCAGCCCCAAGGCTGTGCTTTTCCACCTGGTACCGAGCTAATTTCCATCCTAACCTCTCTCCCTACCCCCAGATGGAGAAAGCCCCCTCCCCTGACCCCGATAGTCCCCTTGATCCCACAAACCCTCCTGCACCCCAGTAAATCCGCTGTGAAGCTTGCTTGCCCCCCTCTTAACTCCTCAATTCCCCTCAGATCCTCCTGGAAAATCTGATTCCCCCCCCCGCAATTCCCATATATCCCCCTGATCTTTCCATGGCTACCACCTGCCTCTATTCCTCTTGATTGCGCCCACAAACTCCACTTGCCCCCATGGATTTTGTTTGCCTCCTGATATCCTCCAAGGACCCTGCTTGACCACCCCCCCACCAATCCCTTTCAAGCCTGCTTGTCCCTCCTATCCACCCAATCCCTCTCCCCTAGCTCCCTCCTATCCTGACTTGACTTAGATTAGGTGGCCATTTTTAACTCAATCTAATCATTCAAATATCTGTACTTACTCTTGGGTGTAGATTTCCTCTTTTTTGGTAAGCATATACATAGCTTATTTTCCCACCTATATACTTTGCTTGAGAGTCTATGCTAGAAAGGTCAGTAATGTAGAGGATGTGTGATGAGCAGTAACTAATGGATCTTTCAAGGCAGGATTATCTGAAGTAGAATTTGCTTGCCTACTTCTGCTCTTAGAGAGATTTAAAGCCCTAATGTTTGCTTCAAATCCTAATTATAAGTTACATTCAGCCATATCATATAACTTAGGTGAATAATCATACTTAGTCTTACAGCTCAGATCTGGAAAGTAGAGTGCTGAGTGATTGCAGCAAACTGTTTGCCTGTGGTTCACAGATGGAAAATTTACATATGCAAATAAATAAAAATAATAATAGAAATAGTAATAATTGTAAATGCTTGAGTAATGTGTGCTATCTGAGGTAGTTCCAGTTTGATCACAGACATCTCAAAAGCAGAAAATGTTCTTGAATTCATCAAGTAAGGTTATTTCTTCTGAGTTTTTGCGGAGAGGAATGACACATGCTATTTAGCTTATGTAGGTATAAGCTCTGCATTCAGCAAGGGCTGCATTTTGTCCCACAAGCTCTTTGTAGGCTCCCTTTCCATGACCCTTTGACTTCTCAAGGAACTCCTTGCAGATGTCCTACCTCTCCTCCAACTACCTCCTGCAACCCCTCACTTCCCCTTCTATCAAATACCTGGGACTCTGGCAGTCCTCCTCAACATCCCATGTCAGGTTCATGTGTGCCCCTTCCTCAATTCCCCACCTCCCACATCCCCACCAATTTCAAAGTCTTGCAATGTCTCTCTTCATGAAAAGGTTTCTGTGTGCTTATCATTCCCCTTTCCTCCTTTCCACCTATCCTCTTTTCTGTCACCCCCTACCCTCATATATGGCCCTGTATTCTTTCCTCTCTGCTTTCCCCATCAGTTTGTCTTCTTTTTCTTACCTTTTTCTTTCATGGCAATGCATGCTATCTCCCATCCCCATTATTTTAACTCTTTCCATCTCCATTTCTTTTGTTCAGGACTCTTTCCCTCTCAGCTCCCAGGTTCTAGCTTTTCCAACCCTTTCTTCATGCTAATCCCTGCTATTTTCCCCTCACTTTCATCCCTGACCCCTCCTGTTTTGGGTTATCTCTCTGTTGCCCTCTACACATAGGATCTTTGTGAAACAAGACAATAGCATCCCAGCAGTGTCCTAACATAGCAAATTAAGTTACTGCCTGGGCTACATACAGGCAACAGAAAACATGACAAAGAAATTCCCCTGTTTCAAGCACCAGGCAATTCAGAAACCTGGATTATTTGTAAAATAGCATTTTCTGGTGCTCATATTTGTACCAGGATCAACTGGCTTCTCATTCATTGATACCAAAAACATTTCAGAATTAATTGAATTTGATCTTCCATACATAGCTACAGACAAATGAAATGCCATTAATTTGAGTGCCAAGTCTTGAGCTGTCCAGCCAAGACAGACTAGAGTTTTCCAAGGAGTTTCAGGAGTCACAAATCCCATTGAATTCTGTTGGTAGTTGTCTATCCAACGCCTTTCACAGTTTCATAGTTGTTGGGAGCTGGTTGTTGGGAGCTGGAAGGGACCTTACAGATCATCAGGTCTACCCCTCCCCCCCCCCGCACTTTGGCAGGAAAGACCAGTGGGATCAGATGACCCCTCATTGTGGTCCTTTGAAATTCAAGTCCAAAGGGCTGATTCTGACACTCAGATTTATAGAGTGAAATAATAAGTGACGTAAGAAAGGATGACAGATTTGGGTTTTAAGAATTTGTTGTAATGCCTGTTAAAATGAACTCAATTTTATAATAACATTAAGATTATGCTCTAAATGAAAATTTTACTTCTATTGACTACCAGAGGAATGGTGGCTGGATAAGGACTATCAGATCAGTGTTCTTTAGGACTTGTTTAGTTCAGCAATAAAGGACAGGGCCAACTTATATGTGAGGGATGGTAATCAGAAAGAAGTTTAAAATGATTCAGGAAGAAGCTATCATAGCAAATAAAATAAGCATGACGAGTTTGAGATTCTATAAAGGAGAAACTGGAAATGAACAAGTGCTCATTTTATATTTGCAGATTATTACAAGGTATGATATGGTCAAAAGCCACCAAAAGAATTTCAAACTAGATCAGTATGAAAGAAGTCAATTTATTTCAGTGTATGATGTTTAAGACCAAACATTTGTGAAAAATAAAATGCTTGAAAATCTTTATGAAAATTTATGCTGTACAAAGTTGCCTTCTTTGGTATATATCTCATCTGTGTGTTTACATTAGCATTAAAATTTTTCATTTTTTCCTCTTTTTTTGATCAATCATAGATGTTAGAAGAACAACTCGATCAGCAGTTTTGTCACTGCAGAACAGCAGAAAATATTCAAATATGTACTTAGTCTCAGCCTTGATGATATTTGAGAGTAGTTAAAAAGCCTTTTCAGTGTAAAATTTGATGCAATTAACCAGCTTCCGATTTGCCACATCAGCAAACTACATATTTGTGCAATGTAGACAAATGCTGACATAAAGCATACCCACTAAACGTTATTGTAACTGTATGGTAGAGGACCAAACTGAAAACAGACTAAAATCTGTTTTGATGTGATGCCTATACTATAAATCTGCTAATAAAAATTATACTCATATAGTATTCAAATTATATAGTTTAATACAATAACTTATGGACATCTGGGAGCTGCAATTCATTTATACAGAAGTGGTTATACCCTCCCTTAGACCAAATCTAAAAAAAGTTTTTGTAATTGCATAACTGTTGCAATTCAGGCACAGACCTCAGACAAAAACAGTTTTACAGAATGGAAATAAACTATTAGACTGTTTGTAAACTATTAGGTGTTTGTAAACACCTTCATGCTGGTATATTAGGACGAGTGTACCATTTTTAACTACACCCATGTAGTTAATGTTGTATTTTTTTCTATTGTAAACCTTGTAAGGCAAAGTTAGCATACCTCTCAGGGTCTGCCTACATGGCAACACTCAGAGAAAGTTGGAAATATGTAACTAGAGGTGCAAAGTGAAAGGCTATTAAATAAGGTGCTTGAAAACCACTCACTTATTGTTTTGGGATCATTACAAACTTGAAGTGTACCCCAGGTTCATCACAACATGTGAGATCTTAAGTACACTTGGGAATAGATTGCTTAAAAGCAAAGACATTTTCATGAGATACTGGGAGTGCCTACATATGCAAATACTGCCAGATGGGTTTACACTGCAGTAAATTACATGAGCAGGCATTTGAGAGCAGATTTGCTCTAAATGGGAGTAGCCTGGAGAGGGCTGCTCCCACTCTGCTCTGTCTCCCTGCAGCTCCAGGCTCCCCCCGGGTGCTAGATCAGAGGCTGGCAGGGAGCACAGATCCAAGAGATGGCTCTCTTCTTGGGGGTGGGGAGGGGGAGGAGCAGGTACCAAGAGAAATCTCCTTGCCCCCGAGACATGCCTGCTGCCAGAGTGGGCTCTGGTGGTGAAGCCCAGGCTGGGACAGTGTCTCCCTGCCCTGGCACCAGTGAGTGCCCATCCCCAGGTCCCCAGTCAGGGGCAGAGGGCTTGGAAACAGCTGTGGTGGAGAGGGAGGGGGAAGGTCTTAATCCTCAATCCACTGGTGGGGCAGGTAGCAGTAAGCCCCCGGCTGGGCAGGCACTCCCCTGCAGGGGGATGCACTTGCAGCCTGGAACTGTCTGGGAACTACCCAAAACAGGACTTCCCCACACAGTCTGGGGCTGGTCAGGAACTGTCCCAGTCTGAGGCAGGTCCCAGGCAGCTCCAGGCTGGACAGGGAACTCTCCCCGTGTAGAGAGCCCCTTGCCTCAGATCATAGAGCTATCACGGAGCCAGAGCTCTCTGCTGCTGGGGCAGGGGGGCATTATCCCATCTTGGACTCCACTGTAGGCCACCCCAGCAGCAGGCAGCTCCTGGGGGCAGGGAGAAATCTTTCTCCTGCTGCCCAGCTGATCAAAAGTAAATTTGCTCCCAGTCAGCCATCTAAATGTGCCTTACTGCACAGTAACTACTTGGCAGTTAATTTGTTACCTGCATTTCCCAAGTAGATTAAATTACTGCACAGTAAGGGTCTGCACATGTAGACAGTGTAGTAATTTGCTTACTGTGCATTAAAGCATATCGTGTAGACATGCCCAGTGTGACTTAGACAGGGTTTTACTCTGAGGTTTTTGGTTCACTCGTAACCAAACCCAAGAGAATGCGTTTGCAACCTATGCAACCAGAAGCCTAAAACAATGTTTCATAGATTTCATAGACATTAGGGCTGAAAGGGACCTCAGAAGATCATTGAGTCCAGCCCCCTGCCCAAAAGGCAGGAAGTCAGCTGGGGTCATAGGATCCTAGCAAGGTAAGCATCCAATTTGCTCTTGAAGGTGTTCAGAGTAGGTGCTTGAACCACCTCTGATGGCAGGCTGTTCCAGACCTTGGGGGCTTGGACAGTAAAGAAATTCTTCCTTATGTCCAGCCTGAAATGGTCTTGCAGTAGTTTATGACCGTTTGACCTCGTCATCCCTTGGGGCACTCTGGTGAACAAACGTTCCCCCAGATCCTGGTGGTCACCCCTGATAAACTTGTTGTCAGGACTCCAATCAACTGAGAGGGTTGACTTCCATAGTTGTATACTATAACCTTAGAATTGCTGAATATAAAGTACTTTCTGAAGCATTTGCACTTGAGAAGATGGTTTTATAAGGTTCAATCAAAATTATGTTTCTTTAGTCTTGAACACTTGCATAAAATCAAATCCTGAGCAGCGGCCCAATCTTAGAAGATAATGAGCATCTTGTAAGATCAGTCCCTAAAAGAAGTATAGAATCATAGAATCAAAAGACCGGAAGGGACCTGCAAGATCATCAAGTTCAGTCCCCTGCCATAGACAGGAGGTTATTGGGCTCAAACGAGCTCAGTGAGGTGCTTATCTAGCCTCCTTTTGAACATCTCCAAGGATGGTGATTACACCACCTCTGCTGGTAGTATGTTCCAGATTCTAGTTCCCCTTATGGAAAAGATTATTTTCCTTATGTTCAGCCTAAATTTTCCCTCAATCAGCTTGTGCCCATTGGTCCTCATGCTCCCAAGGGTTGCCTTCCTGAAGATTTGCTCCCCTAGATCTTGGTGCTCATGCCTGATATACTTGTAGATAGCTATCCAGTCACCTCTCAGTATTCTTTTACTCGGATGGAACAGGCCCAGTTCACAGAGTCTCTCCTCATAGGGCCTATCCTCCAGGCCCCTAATCAAATGGGTGACCCTTCTCTGTACCCTCTCAAGCTTATCCACATCCTTCCTGAAGTGTGGTGCCCAGAACTGGACACAGCTCTCCAGCTGTGCCCTCACCAATTCCAAAGAGAGAGGGAGAAGCACCGCCCTGGCTTTACTGGCAATGCACACCAGAGCTCTATTCGCCCTGCTGGCAACTTCATCGCACTGTTGGCTCATGTTCATCTTCCAGTTGATTGTGACCCCAGATCCCATTCAGATGCTGTGCTATCCAGTGGACCACCACCCACTGTGTACTTATGGTGAAGGTTCCTCCTACCCAGATGAAGAACCCAGCACTTTTCCCTGTTGAACCTCATCTGATTCTGTTTACCCATAGAACCATTCTGTCAAGGTCATCCTGGATCCTTACCCTAACATCTGATATGCCAACATTTCTGCACAGCTTGGTATCATCTGCAAACCTAATCATTGAGCTTTCCACCCCCTCACCCAAGTCATTGATAAATATGTTAAAGAGCACAGGTCCAAGCACTGATCCCTGGGGGACACCACTAGAGATGGCCATCCAGGATGCGGCCATCTCATTGATTACAACTCTCTGGGATTGGCCTCTAAGCCAGTTGTTCACCCACCCACTGTAGGTTGGTCTGAGCCAGTATCTGACAGTTTACTTGAGAGAAACTCATGGGAAACAGAATCAAAGTCTTTGCTGAAGTCTAAATAATTATATCACTCTCATGTCCCTTGTCTAGCTGGTAAATTACTTGGTCATAAAAGGACACCAGGTTTGTCAGGCATGATTTACCCTCAGCAAAGCCAGGCTGGTTTCTTCTTAATACCACACCAGTTTCATAGATTTCATAGATTTCATAGACATTAGGGCTGGAAGGGACCTCAGAAGATCATTGAGTCCAGGCCCCCGCCCAAAGGGCAGGAAGTCAGCTGGGGTCATAGGATCTCAGCAAGATAAGCATCCAATTTACTCTTGAAGGTGTTCAATGTAGGTGCTTGAACCACCTCCAATGGCAGGCTGTTCCAGACCTTGGGGGCTTGGACAGTAAAGAAATTCTTCCTTATGTCCAGCCTGAAACAGTCTTGTAGTAGTTTATGACTGTTTGACGTCGTCATCCCTTGGGGCGCTCTAGTGAACAAACGTTCCCCAAGATACTGGTGGTCACCCCGATAAACTTATAGGTGGCCATCAGATCACCCCTGAGCCTGTGCTTTTCCAGGCTAAAGAGCCCCATGGCTCTCAGCCTGTTATTGTAAGGTCTGCTTTCCTGACCTCTGATCATGCACGTGGCTCTCCTCTGGACTCTCTCAAGCTTCTCCACATCCTTTTTGCATTATGGAGCTCAAAACTGAATGTAATACTCTAGCTGCGGCCTCACTAAGACTGAATACAGGGGGAGAAGGACATTTGCTTGAGAAGCATCTATGGATGCAAGCCAGAGTTTTGGTCGCTTTACTAGCCGCAGCATCAAATTGCAGGCTCATGTTCATCTTGTGGTCAATGATGACCCCCAAATCTTTTTCTTCCGTAGTGCTAGCCAGCGTAGCACTGCTGAGCCTATAAGGGTGCTGCAGGTTTTTTTTCCCAAGGTGGAGAACCTTTCATTTTTTGGTGTTAAACACCATGAGGTTCTCGTCCGCTCATTTGCTGATCCTGTCCAGGTCAGTTTGGATCACCCACCTATCTTCTGGAGTGGATGCTTTGCCCCAAAGTTTGGTGTCATTGGCAAACTTGGCCAGTCCACTCCTGACTCCAATGTCCACATCATTAATTAAGATGTTGAACAATATGGGTCCAAAGACAGAGCCTTGGTGGACCCCACTGGTCACAGGACACCATGAGAGTGACTTCCATCAATTACTACCCTCTGGGTCCGACCACCAATTTCCCAGCTAGCAGATCGTGGTGAACCCAAGGCCACAATTGGCCAGTTTCACCAAGAGGTGATCATGGCATACCAGGTCAAAGGCTTTTTTGAAGTCAAGATATATGACATCAATCTCTTCTCCCTTGTCCAGGTGATAGGTCACCTGGTCATAGAAGGAAATGAGATTGGTCAAACAAGACCTACCCACAACAAACCCATGCTTGCTATCCTTTAGGATGTTGGCGTTGGCCAGTCCATTAAGAATGGCTTCTTTAATAAACTTTTCTAAGATCTTCCCCAGGGTCAGGCCGATGGGCCTATGGTTAGCCGGATCCACTTTCCTCCCTTTCTTGAAGATAGGCACCACATTGGCCTTCTTCCAGTCTTCAGGCACTACACCAGAGCACCAGGAGTTTTCAAAGTTCTGTGCCAGAGGCTGGGCTATTATGCTTACCAGCTCCTTGAGTACTCTGGGGGGTAGATTTGTCAGGACCAGATGACTTGAAGGTATCCAGCTTCTCAAGATATTCCTTCATGAGGTCAACATTAATGGAGGGCAGGGGATCTCCCTCACCCAGGCCTCCCTGTCCCGTAGCAGGCATGGGCATCCCATGGAACTGATGAAATAACTGATGAGGCAAAGTACCCATTTAATAGGTTGGCTTTTTCCTGGGTGTCAGTTGTCAGTTGCCCCATCTGGTTCAGCAGGAGTCCAGTGTTGCCTTTGCTTTTCCTCCAGCTCCCCACATATCTGAAAAAGGACTTTTTATTGTCCTTGATGCTCAAAGCTGGTTGGAGTTCAGTTGCAGCCTTGGCTTTCCTGGTTTGCTCCCTGCAGGACCAGACCAGTGCAGAATAATCCTCCTTGGAGGTGAATCCCATCCTCCATCCTTTGCAGGCCTTTCTTTTTAGCCTCAGGAGGTCTGCTAGGTCCCTGGAGAGCCGGGGGGGCTGCTCTGTTCTCTTGCTTTCTTTCCTCCAAGATGGAATAGACTTAGCTTGTGCATTGAGGATTGCTCCCTTGAGGAGCAACCACTGTTCTTGAAGTCCCCTCTCCCTGGGGTCATGGTGCCTTAGGGCCTTATTGACAAGCCTCCTGAGCTTGTCAAAGTTGGCTTTCCTGAAGTCAAGGACTTCCATGTTGCTGACTGACTTGCCAGCTTTACGGCGGATGGTGAAGGTGATCAGCTCATGGTCACTGCCACCCAGCTTCCTATTGATCACTAGGTCGCTGATTAGGTCATCCCCAGTAGCCACTACCAGGTTGAGCAGCTCTTTGCCTCTTGTTGCCCATAGACTTCTTGAGTCAGGTAGAGGTCATCCATGCGTGAGCAGAAGCTTTGCGACCGCTCGGATTTTGCTGAGTGATCCTCCTATGAGATGTCCAGGTACTTGAAGTCACCCATGACAACCATGGTCCTGGAGCATGCAGCCTCAGCCAGTTTCTGAGTGAACTCCTGGTCAAGCTCAGGACTTTGGGTCCACCGTTGTGTCCCCTGTGCCATGTTCCCCACGGATTTTAACCCAGAGGGTCTGAAGTTGTCCACCCTAGTTGCCAATATCAGCTTGCAGGGACATGTAGCTTTCCTTAACATAGAGAGCTACACCCCCGCCCCTTTTATCTACATGATCCCACCTGTACAGGGTATAGCCATCTATACCCAAGGTCCAGTCATGGGTGGAGTCCCACCAGGTCTCCGTTATCCCGATGATGTCATAATTATTTGTACTGAGCAGAAGGACGAGCTTCTCCTGCTTATTCCCCAAGCTCCCTCAGGATGGAGACTCCCACAACAAACACCTTACATTTTGTCTTGGGGAGAGTGGGGGCAGTAGCTGCAGTTGAGCCTGTGTTGCCTGTGGGAGCTTGCAACTCAACAGGCTCTGCTTGAACAGCAAGAGGTGTGTACCTCCGGCGGGGTGGGGGCCTTGGTGCAGTAGGTCTTAGGGCCGTTGACCACAAGTTACGAGCTTGTAATTGATGACCTCCTTTTTTTCAAAAAATTTTCTTAGGACCAATGCAGACTGACTAGTCTGTAGTTTGCAGGGTCATCTCTCCTCCCTTTCTTAAAGATAGATACCACATTGGCCCTCTTTCAGTCATTTGAGGCCACTCCTGAGTTCCATGACTCTTTGAACGGCTTTGCCAGAGGCCCTACTATGAGCTCAGCTACTTCTTTCAGGACCCTCAGATGCAGGTCATCTGGCCCAGCAGACTTGAAAACATCCAAATGTTGAAAACATCCAAAAATACTGGTCCAGCCAGTGCAATTCCATAAGCAGTGATTTCAGTTAATCATCAAACTGTGTATTGTGGGATCTAAGTGGATACTGACACTTAGCACAATTTTAGCCAAACTATCTTTTAAACAGCTCAGCTGAGCTACTAAATTACACAGATGAGACAGACTAAATGTTTTAAATGTTTTAAAAAAATCCTATTGCACTGTTGTTTTGGAAAAAGTAACTTTTCAGGAAGAGCATCTATGGCCGTGCCCAGACAAGTGCAGCCATGCAGTAAGTGGCACTGTAAACATGTCTGTGGCACCACATACCACATGTTGAGATGTTCTCTGTGCTTCGAGGGATCTCCAGAAGTCAAAAAATCCTGTGGAAAAGAAAAGCAGAGCCGTGCATTCATGGGCAGCGCACACTGCTCAAAAGTGGAACCTGGGCTGCCCAGAGCCGTGCTGTGGTTGCTGGCCAGGCACTTCATGGCACTGTTGCCACTGCTGCAGCCCTGGGAGGCCCCCAGGACCCCAGGTAAGGCTGCTGGGGCCAGCATCCACTACTCCACCTGGAGCAACATGCTGCATGACAAATCGCGTTCCCCAAGGAGAAGTAGTGATGGTGGAATATGCATCGCCACTACTTGCCCCTGGAGAAACAAATGTACACGTTCATGTGGATGCAGCCTATGAGTGTGTTTACAGGCTTGCTTTACTGTGGAGTTGACTAATTAGCTCTGCAATAGAGTGTCACTATTTACACATGTACCCCTATTAGGACATAGTAAATTACACATCCAGGACAAGTACTATCCTACAGCAGAGTTATTTAGTGCACCAAGGTGCACATATAGGTGGTGACTGGGACTGGCTGAGGCACAAGAGTGCTACAGTGTGAGGTTTGCCTCCTGGCTAGCCCAGCATTATAGCACCCTTGTGCCCCAGTCAGCCCCTCCACCAGGGTGGAGCAGCTCCAGGCTGGCAGGCTGATCACGTAGGCCCTCTGCCAGCAAGGGCTGCTACCCCCAGATCAATATGCTGTGTCTGGGTGCATATATAAATGCTGTGCCTTGGAGAAAGAAATTCTGGTGTGAACTGTGGGAATTTATTAAGTCAGGGTAACAGCACGTGTAGATGCACCCTGTGGCACTTTGGTCTGAATATTCATTTTAAAAAATGGGAAGGAATTTTTTTTTCAGGCTGCTGAGTGGCATAGATAATATTCCCAACTTGTTAATAAGTATGTTGATGTAAGTAATTCCATAATATCTCATGCATGACCATTGTGTTATACCAGGACATAAATTCTAGCATCAATTACTGGCACTATTCTCTTATTATATATGCTGCACTTTGCTCCTCGCTTCCTTTAATCTGCATGCCTTTCTGCTTATGGTAGGCAATACAACCTTATCTTATGCCTATTTCTACCTCTGCCACATCCCCCTCCTCCCAATTTTACATCTGTTAACTCCCGGTTAAACTACCAGGCATTAACTAAAAGAATATTGTTGCTATCTCAGGTAAGTACTGGTCATTGGTGTTCACTACTATCATACTAAAGCAGTTTCTCTCTTTAGGGAATATCCTCACTGGGGCTTTTTGGGAAATTGTTACCAAAGTTAATTTTTTGGTCAAAAAATACAGATTCACCAAAATTTAAAAAACTGAAAAATAGTTGATTTCAACTAAATGTGGGGGGGGAGGAGAGGAGGGAGGAGGACGGGAAGGACTGAAGCTTTAGACTTTTCAAAATGCCCAGCTTCAAAATTCTATTTTTGTCTTAAATATTTTTTTGTTTGGAATGTTGTGTTTGTATTTAAAAACTTCTAAAAAGGTTGTAAGTTAAATAAAACATTTCAAAGTTGCCAAAACAAGGTATTGCATTTAATCCCACATGAGTGCTTTTTATTTTTGGTGGGTGAAAGTTTTCTAGCTTTCAACTTTCTACGTGGAATAAAGATAGGGAAAAATGTTCAAAATCATATCAGGTGGAAAACCAGTTTTCTCTCCATTGTTGCTGTGGATTAGTGAAACAGGAGAAAAGAAGCTGTCTTTTTTTAACAAACTGAGCATACTGTATGTTCATCATTTATTCTCTCATCTTGTCATTGAGGTAGATAGATGGGGTAAATGACCCCATTTTGCAGCTAAGGAAATGGAAATGATGCAACAGAGAGCTAGAATTCCTACTAGGGAGCTTTTCTGGCAAAATAAGGAGACATACATACAACATTCATCAGCCCTATTTGAATACCTGTACATATTGTACAAGGAAAACTGTGCATATTTCATCATGTATGAGCCAAGGGGGGCTTTTCAATGAGTTGTACCTCAGGCAAATACAAATTAATTTCTGCTGGAATGTTCCATGGTACCTTCTCAGTTGGGATTATTTCTAGGCCTAATTTCAATGTTCAGCCACGAGCCACTGCAACAGTACTGCTGTGGAAAAATTATACATTTTCACATGACTTTTTCCCACTCCCAAAATACACATGCTCCTCAAAGCCTAAAGATGCCAAACCACTTCTGCTGAAAGTTTTTAGAAAGCTTTTAGGAATCTTCACTTTCAGTATTTACTGTGCTCACATAATCTGTGCTACAGTAATTATGGCCACTTCCCTCACCCTTTGTTGGACAGACACATTCCCATAGAGACAGAAAAAGAAAGCAACCAGATATTGAATTCAGACAGTTCTTAGCACTCTTAGATCTAGTCCATACAGGTTATTTATAGTCTCAACATAATCTTTAGATAGTAACTATTATTTGCAATAATGTCTCTTTCAATAAAATTTAGTCATTTTAAGTATCACTGTCCCATAATCCCTCCTCTGCTAAGCTGGCAGCAAATTATATAGACGTAAAGACTTTATTGACAGTGAAATTATGACAACACTCAAGCAGTTTGAAAGATTTGTTTGCTTTTTTTTCCTTGCCTAAGTGAGCGGTCTAAGGAGTTTAAAAAATCCCTCTTGTACATTTCTGCTCTAAAACCAAAGAACTGTTTCATATATAAGCTTTTTCTTTTTTCTTTTAAAACTTAAAAAGTTGAGGAAGAGAAAAGAGAGAAGGGGGAAATGGATAAGAGATGAACCCATATATTGCTTTTTCATTTTCCAGCTTTATTTAAACAATTGGAAAGTTTCTTCAAAAAAGGACGTTAAAATGTTTTAAAGCCCATTTTAAATGTATTGTAGTCTTCCCTTAACTCATTTTAAGTTACTCACTTGGCCATATAAATCTGATACATTGAATAATATTCAGTTCTGTGCTCTGCAACAGAATTTCTATGAGAGGCTTGTCAAGCAATGTAGGTATCAAGGAATCTACATTTCAGCATCTAGAGGATAAGAAGGTGATCAGGAACAGCCAACATGGGTTCATCTAGGTCAAATTATGCTTGACTAATTTGATTTCCATTTATAACAAGGTGACAGATGTTTTAGATAGAAGGACAGCTATAGGTGTGATATATCTTGATTTCAATACAACTTCCACTGTTGCTTGCCCCAACATCTCTTAGTAAAGAAATACAGTCTAGATGAAAGTATTGGTTGGGAGAATGTATCAATGGCATTTGGCAGAGGTCTGTCCCAGGTCAGATATGGTTTACTGTCTTCATAAATGATATAGAAGATGTGAATGAATGTACAGTTAGCAAATTTGCAGATGACAACAAGGTAAGTTGAGTTGCAGATAGTTTCATAGTTTCATAGTAGCTAGAGTCGGAAGGGACCTAGGTAGATCATCTAGTCCGACCCCCTGCCTTAGCAGGAAAGAGCACCGGGGTCAGATGACCCCGGCAAGGTGCTCATCTAACTTCCTTTTAAAAATCCCCAGGCTAGGAGCCTGCACCACTTCCCCTGGAAGCTGGTTCCAGGCCCTAGCCACCCTGACTGTGAAGTAGCGCCTCCTAATATCTAATCTAAACTTACCCTCCGCCAGTTTGTGACCGTTATTCCTGGTCACTCCTGGCAGCGCACGGGGGAACAGGGACTCCCCCAATACCTGCTGATCCCCCCTGACCAGTTTGTAGCAGGCCACAAGGTCCCCCCTTAGCCTTCTCTTGTGGAGGCTAAACAGGTTCAGGTCCCGTAGCCTATCCTCATAAGGCCTGCCCTGCTGACCCCTGATCATACGAGTGGCCCTCCTCTGAACTCTTTCCATATCGTCCACGTCCCTCTTGAAGTGTGGCGCCCAGAACTGGACGCAGTACTCCAGCTGCGGCCTGACCAGTGCCGCATAGAGGGGGAGGATCACCTCCCTGGACCTGCTCGAGATGCATCTGTGGATGCATGACAGGGTACGGTTGGCCTTCTTGACTGCCTCCCCACACTGCCGGCCCATGTTCATCGTGGAGTCAATGACGACTCCAAGATCCTTTTCCGTCTCCGTGCTGGCAAGAGGAGAGTTCCCCAACCTGTAAGTGTGGTGCCGGTTCTTCCTCCCCATGTGCAACACCTTGCACTTATCAGTGTTAAACCCCATCTTATTCTCATCCGCCCACCGTTGCAACCTGTCAAGGTCAGCTTGTAGCCTATTGCACCCTTCTAGTGCACCCACATCCCCCCACATCTTAGTGTCATCAGCAAACTTGAACAGGGTGCTTTCTACCCCCTCATCCAAGTCACTGATGAAGATGTTGAACAGTGCAGGCCCGAGGACCGAGCCCTGCGGAACCCCACTGCCCACATCCTTCCAGGTCGAGAAGAACCCATCCACTACCACCCTCTGGGTGCGGCCCTCCAACCAGTTGGCGACCCATTTGACCGTGTGGGCATCGACACCACAGTCTCCCAGCTTTTTGATGAGGACAGGGTGAGAGACAGTGTCGAAAGCCTTCCGGAAGTCCAAAAAGACTACATCCACAGCAACCCCTGCGTCTAATGATTTGGTGACCTGATCGTAAAAGGCCACCAGGTTGGTCTGACAAGACCTGCCACTGATAAACCCATGTTGGTTGCCCCTGAGCATGCATTCCCCCGCAAGGCCCTCCTGGATGTGTGCCAGGATAATTTTTTCAAAGAGCTTACCCGGGATTGAGGTCAGACTAACTGGCCTGTAATTTCCTGGGTCCTCTTTTTTTCCCTTTTTAAGATAGGGACCACATTGGCCCTCTTCCAGTCCTCCGGCACCTCGCCAGAGCACCACGAGTGCTCATAGAGCCGTGCCAGGGGTCCTGCAATGACCTCAGCCAGTTCCTGTAGAACCCTAGGGTGAAGATCGTCCGGACCAGCGGACTTGAACACGTCCAGCTTCTCCAGAAGTACCCTAACTAACTCCTCGCTAACCCTTGGCCCAGGCGTGTCTCTCTCGGGGCCCGAGGGGGGCCCAGCAGGGAGGTGGCTGAACTGGTCCCTACTTAGGAAGACAGAGGCAAAGAAATCGTTAAATATGTTAGCTTTGTCATCTGGCGTGATGACTAAGTTGCCCATCGTGTCCTGCAGGGGCCCCACATTACCCGGGACCCTCTTTTTACCCCCTATGTATTTGAAGAAGGACTTCTTATTGTCCTTAATCCGGGAAGCTAGTCCTATCTCCAACTCTGCCTTGGCCCTCCTGACTGCCCCCCTACATCCTCGGGCGACTATAACATAGTCCTTCTTGGCGATGACCCCATCTCTCCATTGGGTATATGCCTCCCTTTTAGCAAGGAGACATTCCCGGATGCTCTTAGTGAGCCATGGGGGTTTATGTGCCCTCCTGCTCCCTTTGACCCTTGTTGGGATTACCTCCCTTTGGGCATGGAGGATCGTCTCCTTAAGGAGCAACCACTCACCTTCGACATCTGATTCCCTTCCCCTCTGGGTCCTCAGCGCTTCCCCAACTATCCTCCTTAGCTTGTTGAAGTCAGCCCTCCTAAAGTCTAGGGCTGTTGCCTTGCTGCAGCCCTTTGCCACCTTACGCTGGATGGTGAATTCCAGCAAGCGATGATCACTGTCTCCCAGGTGGCCCATCACCCGCAGCCCCCTCACCAGGTCATCACCCGTGGCCAGCACTAGGTCCAACAAGGCGTCTCCCCTGGTGGGACTGTGCACCTCCTGGGTTAGATGGAGGTCCTGCAGTCTGGCTAAGAACCGACGTGAGCGATCAGACTTGGCTGACTGCTCCTCCCAGCAGATGTCTGGGAAGTTCAGGTCCCCCATGATGACCACATCCTTAGCCCTCACTGCCTCTGTAAGCTGACCTAAGAATTCCAGGTCGAGCTCTTCTCCCTGGTTGGGAGGTCTATAGTAGACTCCCACCGTTAAGTCTCTCTCCCCTGGACTGCCTTTTACTCTAACCCAGAGCACCTCAGAGTGCCCCCCCTCTACCCCCATGCTAATTAACGAGGAAGTATATTCCTCCTTGATGTAGAGTGCTACTCCTCCACCTTTCCTTCCTATCCTGTCCTTCCTGTATAGCCTATAGCCCTTGACACTCACCGCCCAGTCATGCGATGAGTCCCACCACGTTTCTGTGATCCCTACTATGTCAGGGCTGGTGACAGCTAGGAGGAGGGCGAGTTCCTCCTGCTTCTTCCCCATACTTCGAGCATTCGTGTAGAGGCATTTGAGGCCTTCAGCGGTTGTGCCCACTGACCCCCTAGTCTCAGCAATGCCCCGTCCCCCAAAGCTTACCTGTTTCTCCGTTTTGACCATTGGTCTGGGCTCGCTGGCTGTTGCTGGGCCTGGTATCTCATCGTCTCCTCCGCCCTCATCTTCCCCCTCCCCCGACGAGCCTAGTTTAAAGCCCGCCGAAGGAGGTTCACCAACCTGGAAGAGAACACACGCTTACCTTTAGGGGAAAGGTGGAGCCCATCCCATCCCAGCATGTCTCTCATCACGATGTGCCGGTCATGGCTGAGGAAGCCAAAGCCCGCCTCGAAGCACCATTCCTGTAGCCTCCAGTTGGTCTCCGCAATGCACATCTCGTGACGTCTGCCGCGTCCGCTCACTGGCAGGATGGAAGAGAAGACCGCCTGTGCGCCCATCTCCCTCAGCACGCCTCCCAGAGCATGGTAGTCCTCCATCAGGCGATCAGGGGCTCTCCTGGCCGCATCGTTAGTACCCACATGGACAAGGACCATGGGGTAATAATCGGAGGGCTGGATGATGGACTGGAGCATCCCCTTCACATCCTGAATCTTCGCTCCGGGCAGGCAGTATACCTCACGTGCTGAGGGATCCTGGCGACAGATGGGGCCCTCCGTACCTCTCAGGATGGAGTCACCAATCACGATGACACGACGCTTCCTCCTCTTAGGCCTCTTGACTCCCGCCGCCTGCACAGGACATTGTGTGCACAAAGTCTCCTCCCTGGAATCTTCCACTGCTCCCTCCTCCTCCAGGGCTGCCAGGACCTCATATCTGTTCTCCAGATGGACAGGAGGAACTGGTGCCGCAACATGGTTAATAGCTCTGGCGCGGGAGACTGTCTGCCACTCAGCGGTGGAGGGCTCATCCCGGTCTGCCCTCTCCTCTGTTGTATCACCCTGCAGAGAAAGAAAATACCTATCAATTTCCTCCTCTGCCTCACGGATTCCCCTCAGCCTGCTAACCTCCTCCAGGAGCTCCTGCACCCGCTCCTCCAGGGTCCTAAGGCGGATACCTACAGGACAGGTGCAGGAGTCCCCAGTCCCTGCCCCCCCAGACCTTGCCAGGCAGTTCCCGCAGGCCAGGGGGTTGGAGGACGGCAGCCCCCCCGAGGGCTCTGTCTGGGTGGAGGCCTCGGACAAGCCCCGGGAAGGCCGCGCCCCCCGGGCAGGGGCCCTGGCAGCACTCCGTGTCGACACCATCGCAGGAGTTGCTGCCCTTACTAGCAGAGCAGGGGTCAGCCTCTGGGCCCCGCCTGCTCGCCCGCCGGCGCGAACGCCGCCGCAAACGCCGGCGCGCTCTTACAGACCGCGCCTGTTTGCGCGCTCTGTTCGCGCGGCTCGGGAGCGCGGCTCCCTACCGGCTCAGCTAAGAGGGACCCGGGGTAGTTTGGAAGATAAGATAGTTTGGAAGATAAGATTCAGTTTCAGAATGACCTTTATAAACTGGTAAAATGCTCCAAAATGAATCAAATAATATTCAATAAGGACAACTGGAAGTCTTGTTCTTAAGATAGGACAATCATATGTATAAGAACAGACTGGGGAACAATGTGGCCTGGGAATTTTAGTGGACCATAAGCTGAATATGAATTAAGAGTGTGCTCTTGTTGCAAAAGAAGCCAATAGCAAATTATGTTGTATTAATGGGACAGTCACTCAATAGTCAAGAGAGGCATTTACTAGGGCTGTGTGAAATTTCACTGGCTGTTTCAATTCAACAATGTTTCAACTCATTTTGAGCTCAAAACAGAAAAATGGAATCGAAACAAAGGGCTTCAAAACAGCCTCAAAACAAAACGAAACTACTCTAAACATTTAGAAAGTTTTGAAACCTTTCAAGTTTCGAAGCAGCCAGCAGGCCGGTGGTGGGAGACAGGGGAGAACCTGGGCTGTGCTTCCAGTGGCTCTGCAGCCCCATGTGGCTCAGCCATGCTGGGAGTGCAGCCCTGGCTCTCCTTCCCTAGCCCAGCTGGGCTGCCAGAAGCCAATCACAGTGCAGGGGAAGGGAAATGAGCCTGATCACTCAGTTCCCCTCCCCAGCACTAAGATCAGGCTGGGGAAAGGAAATCAGCCCAACTGAGCTGAGTTCCCCTCCCTAGTGCTACAAAAGGGATCTTGGAGTCATTTTTGACTCTGGGATGAACATGAGTTGCCAATGTGAGGAAGTGTTCAGTAAGGCTAACCGCACCTTGTTGTGCATCTACAGATGCATCACAAGCAGGTCCAGGGAGGTGATCTTTCCCCTCTATGTGACACTGGTCAGGCCACAGTTGGAGTACTGAGTCCAGGTCTGGGTGCCGCACTTCAGGAGGGATGTGGACAGCATGGAGAGGGTCCAGAGGAGGGCCACTTGCATGGTCAAGGGGCAGCGGGGCAGGCCCTAAGAAGGGAGGCTAAAGGGCCTGAACCTATTCAGCTTCCACAAGACAAGGCAGAGAGGGGATCTGGTGGTGGTTTACAAACTCACCAGGGGGGACCAGCAGGAATTGGGGGAGGCTCTGTTCCCCCAGGCACCAGGAATAACGGCCACAAATTGTTAGAGAAAAGGTTCAGGCTGGACATCAGGAGACATTACTTTACAGTTAGGGCTGCCAGGTTCTGGAATGGGCTCCCAAGTGGGGGGGTACTCTCTCCTACCTTGGGGGTCTTCAAGAGGAGACTGGACAGATATTTGGCTCAGGTGATATGGCCCTGGCATCCATTCCTGCCCAGGTCAGGGGATTGGACCTGATGATCTGTTTAGGTCCCTTCTGACCCTAAGTACTATGATACTATAATGTTATGAATCAGGCTGGGAAACGGAACTCAGCCCATCTGAGCTGAGTTCCTTTACCCAGCCCGATTGTAGTGCTGGGGAGGGGAACTCAGCTCAGCTGGGCTGAGTTCTTTTCCCCAGCTGTATCTTACTGCTGGGGAGGGGAACTGAGCGATTGGGCTTTGTTCCTTTCCCCAGCTCCCCAGTCCCAGGTGGCAGCATGCGGCTTCCCTCCCTCATATGACAGGCAGATTTGGGGCCCGCAGCCCTGGGAAGACTGAACAATGCCATTTCACACAGCCCTAGTGGTTACTTTGTTCTATTGAGTACTGGTGAGGCCTCATCTGGAACATTATGCCTAGTTTTGGGCAGTGCCATTGATTTTTTCCACAGTGGGGGGAAAGGACACGAGCAAAGTGCAGTTCATATGATAGAACAGTGACATTTCCTAGAATGTGTGCATCAATTTAATGATATACCTAAATTTATTTATTTTGTATTATGCAATATCTTAAGACTTTCTGGGGAAACAAATCCAAAGAGAATAATATTTGTTGATCTGGTCTTACGTGTAACACTATGTACTTTGTTTATCTGTAAAATGACAGCAATGGTGTACTAATTTGGGAAATCCTTATGGATTCTGGCTGTTATTCTGAAGCCATTATTAAGAAAACTTCTGCAATACAAAATGCCCCTATGCAGATATGCAGTTGAGAAATTGTTTGACAGGAGTTGTTGCATGTTTCATTAGGGGACTGGAGTTTAGTATGTGGAAAATTCCTAAATGCAGGGCGACTGTCACAGGGTTTCTATCTCTTTTGAGTAAAATAAGTCCAGTTGCCCCCTGACTGAGCAGCTGACTAGGAGCGTGAGTCTCTAAGGCTACTGAATAAAAGGAAAACTCAGAAGGTCTACTGCTTGATGCCTGAATTAGCCTTCTGTAAGACACAGCAGTGATAGAAACAAGTTGTCACCTTGTAGGACTCTCAAGGTAGAAGGTAGTTATCTGAGACCTGATGAGAAGTTTCAGGGGAAAGCTTCAGGAGCTTCCCAGAGAAGGGAAGGAGGGCAAAGATGATAGTGGGACAGAAAGATGAGATGGACAGAAGTGGTGGCAGTAGGGCCGGGGGGTGTTGGGCAGCAACTGTGGTTCCAACTATGTCCCCAATCCTGGACTACAGCCAGAATCAGAGCCACAGCCATTCTATACTCCCCTGCTTCCTCATACTCAAATCTAAAATGAGGAGGTCTTTTCCCTATGTTAAATTAAGTGAAAAAAACTTTTCTTGAATTTGAGTAAATACAGTATTTTGTGGAAAGCATAAGTTCCAGTGTGCCATCCCTGTCCACTGTACAAGCAGATCTGTTTACCCAGAAATGAGACTTAGTTGGCAAAAGGGGGAAAATTGTTCTTCATCAGGGATTGCCGATGTATGCAAGTGAGTACATGCAGATAGTTTCCTAAAGGATTGGACTTTGGACCACATTTGACACTGATGCAATCTGATTCTGGCCCCCCTCACTACCAGGCATCACAGTATTGCATGGCTGCATTTTATATTTTTTCAGCTGAGTTTCAGAAATGCCACTTCAATTCCTTTTGCAATATTAAGCAAATAGTTCTAAAAAGACATAGCTCAAATCATGGAGATGACAGATCTATTATTGATTTCCATGTAATGAGTTGCATCTAACAATGGGGACTACTCTGCTGAAAAACTGTTTGAACAACATGGTCCATTGACACCCATAGATTTAACACCTTCCTAGTCATTCAAACTGATCATTTTCTTCTTTTAGATTAGAACCATCAATATCTGGTCTTTGCAACTTTGCTCTATTCCACAGAGTTCTTGATGGAATAAACCTGAAACAATTCAGAAGGACTCAAGTCTCTTTACTACTGGCTTCTGCAACAATACATATGGTTTACCGGCGTCCAGAACAAATACTTTTTTTGAGGAAAAGGTCATCTCTGAACTCTACTGTTCATTTGACATTTTGAGAAAGGTTGACACTATTAGCTAAGTTAGTGTTGCTATTAAAGTAGAACTGGCTGGAAACTTTTTTAACAACACATTTTCAATTGGCTAATACAAAAACTGAAATGTTTCATGGAAAGTCATTCTCAATACATCCTACAGGCAGGTAAATTTCTAGTAGAGTTCAAGATGGAGCTGTTGAATTATGCTATCTTTCCTTATTGGGCCCTGTGGACTTCCAGATTCCCAGGTAGTTAGCTGCCTGACTGCTGCAAACTACGTAGCCCTTTGGCCTGGGGATCTGGAAGCCCTAGAATTTCTGTTTCAAGGGTAGTCTGAATGGTAGGACTTGGACAATACAACATCTCCCCTGTGTCCCCTTGGTTCCTTGGAAGGGAAATTTGTCATTGTAGTCTTGTTTGGGTGCATCTACATGTACGCTAGCAAACTGCAACCTACCTTGCTTTTATGCTGCTTTTCTTATTTCACTTTGGGTTCAAATTTTGGAGGTCTGAGTAAACCACCTTCCTTGTGTGACTGTTGATGTTACAGTTTTGAAAACACTTTTTAAAAAAAGTCCTAAATCTGCTTTACTTGACTTCTATTTATTTGGTCCCAATCCTATAAACTTCAGTGCTCTTGTGTAGTTTAGTAAATTGAGTATAAATCTGAAGTATTAGGAAGAAAATGATACTGAAAAACATGCCTCAGGTTCTGCAAGGAAGAACTAACCTTGACTTATTTAATATACTATGGCTGTGTCTAAAATGAATGGAGGAGTGCATAACCATCTACTACATGACTGCACAGTAAGCTACTGCACAGTAGCTTGTTACTACTGTACAGTAGTGTCTCGTGTAGATGCACCCTGTGAGTAGTTCTACTGAGGTCAAAATGTAAGTGTTAAGCCTACACAGAAATCTTTGTAGGACCTGGGTGTCACAGACCAGCTGGGCACTGTGAACATACTGTATCAGCCACTGGACTGTTTGGTTCAGGATCGAGGAAGTGAAGTTGGTAGGGAAGCAATGACAAGTTTCACTTATGACAGTAAAAACAAACTTTACTTATAACAGTAAAAAATATAGTTTGCACACATAACAGTTAATAAAATTAAGCTAATAAACAGACAACATAAAAATAAAAGTTAAAAACTGGCAGTGATAATAAAAACGGACAGACAAATTAACATAGAGTTCCTACTTGGTTAGCAACTTATTGATAGTCCCTCAGTGTCAGGTACAAGTCAAGTTGATTCAGTGAAGTTAGGCATCCCCAATCCATGCTGTTGGAGGGGAATACTGGGGAAGGTCCCTCAGTCAGGATCTGGTCCTTGCTCACACTGGGCGTAAGAGATCTGGGGGCATGGGACAGCAATGACCATTCTGTTCCATCCTTCCTGGTGGTCACTTAATGTGCGTGTTCTTTTATATCCTGTTTATGCTAATCTGTTGGCTTTAGAGCCACTCACAATCTTACCCTGTAGTTGTTACCCTATGGGGTTAAAAGGTGTTAAAAATTATTATAAGATGTTACTGCCCAAGCTTGGGTTTACCCAATAAGCAAATCATACCACATCACTTTGGGGTCTGAGATTAGCATATTCCTACCCAAAGTTCAGACTCCTAATAATTATTTTAATTTATGTTAATTATACCTTGTGGTTAGGTTAATTAATTTTACTGACTCTAAGCAAAAATTTGTTAAATAAGCTAAGTCTGCAGTTATATTATTTAGTTCTGCTTTTTAAGAACTTATGTCTGTCTCATGACTAGTACAAACAGTTATACATATTATTTATGGGTTATACTCCAGACAGGCCAGAAGTGTCTGCAAAAAGCAGTTTCATAATGTGCCTTATCAGATACTCAAAAAGCATTTTTGCTATAAGGTGCTCATTAACCCGTTTGGTTCAGCCATCACAGCTGGGTCATAAATTGCTGTGGTAATTTTCAGTAGTGTAATGAAAGGGGCAACTGGGGTACCAGCCCTGGGAGCCAATGGTGTGAGGAGGGGTGGGTGGGAGGTGCAAACATAGTAGCAGCTGCATTACTGACCTGGCTGCTGCAGCCATAACTGCAGCTGCCCAGGACACACAAGCACCTAGATACGCCTCTGTTGTTTTCTTCCTCTTCCTCAGATATTTTACTTTATCACATCTCTCTCTCTCTTTGATCCAGGATATTATATTTATACAGACTTTCAAAGTCAATTTATTTATCAGTGTTTTTGCTGTCCTGGTTGTAGCTAATTTATCTGGTATTCATATTGTTTTCTCTGCTTTAACAGAAAACTGTGCCTGAAAATCACAAGGCAGCAATCTGAGGTACAATGCAACACTCCCTACCGCATCTGTAGTAATAATGATGATAAACATCACTTTATGTTAGGATTTTTTTTTTAGCATCTGATCACAAAGGTTAAGTGACTTGCCAAGGTCACATTGCCTTGAAAGCAACCCAATGGCATAGCTGGAAGTAGAGCTCAAGCTTCCTTTTCCAGTCTCATGCTTTGTATAATAAAAAGCCTCCAACAACTAATAGGATTTGGATAAGTCTTTAAATACTTCAAGGTACAAATCTGATATTGAATGGGATCAACAATGAACGGAGGTACTACTCAGTATGAATAAAAGTATTCATTTGTCTTAGATCTATTGTGTATACAAATACAGTACTTTATGTACAGATTATATTTGTAATTTGAGTGAAATTGATGAGTCAGGAAAATTGGGTCTTTCGGTTCTAGTTAATAACCATGACAAAACCTGATTCAGAATATCTTGAATATTCCTCCATGGGATATGCTGCATCAAAATGCCTAGCTGACAAAAATAAATGCAAAATGATAGTAAGAGCAAAAAATTACCCCTTTTTGTTGCATATATGTTATATACATATATTTTAAAATTGCATCATCAAGTATCATGTGCCTGCTATAATACAGGGATACTACTCCTTCCACTTGTATTCTTAATGATAACTGTATTTCATATCTCTTTTCTGAATATGGTGTTTACATTGAGTTAATTTCAAGCTCCCATTGATCTGAGATGAGAGAGATGAGCTAAAGCGATGATAAAATAGGCCTCCTAAATTGCCCAAGTAAAAAACAGAATATGAAAACTTGCTCATGCAGAAACATTCATTTTTTCTAATTCATAGTGGCAAGCAGCAAACATAAAAATATGCAGTTTATTTTTTGCATAAAGTGCAGACCTACACAAAGGAAAATTAAATTATAATTTCCATTTAACCCTCATCTCCCCAGTACTGTTTCTTTTACATAACAGTGATCCAACTTAAGAAGGAAAGGACTCCAAAAGTCATAATTTCATTCAATTAAAAGTTGTCAGTAAAATGTTAATAATTGAAATAGTATGTAAAATAATGTGAAAAAAAAATTATCTCTGATACCAAGCTGTTTTATGGACCCCTTTTCTTGTGTATAATCCAATATGAAGGTAGTATTAATTTCTGCTTAAAATTCAGTGAGGATTATGGTGCTTGGTAGAGCAAAATGGGGAAGAGAACCATGAAACATTTAAAACTTTGGAAATTGAAATATAAGGGAATTTAAGTTCAATTGAAATGAACAACTTATTTTCAGAATACAACTTAGGATCATAGGAAAGTAGAGCTGCAAGGGATTTCATCTAGTCTAGCACCCTGCTTAAAGGAGGATCATCCATGACTAAACTACCCCAGCCAATTCTCTGTCTAGCCTGCTCTTGAAAGCTTCATGCAGAAAGTCTACATTCTGAAGGGAGATGGAGGGGGTCAAATCTGGAATTAATTTTTTTCCAGCAAATTTTCTGCAGGAAAATATTCAATGTTCCAACTTCCTCACTAGGGGCATTTGCAGACAACACTTAAAATCATGTTTAAAGCAGCTTAAATGCCTTTTGCACTGCTTTAATGGCACTGCTGTTTGCACATTTGGCAGCATATTGCACGTTAATTCCAGCCACTGTAGTGTGTTCAGTGATATAATGGGCCTTAAATGACTTTGGGACTCAGCAAATGACTTTGGGGTGCTGAAAAGTAAAACACCTTGTCACAGGGGCACTTAGGTGCCCTGTTTCTAGAATAGGGTTAAGGAGCTGGCAGTCACCAGGGGCAGCTCAGGTGCCAGTTGCCACAGCAACCAGGCAGGTCAGGTGACCAGAAGGGGGCAGAGCCTGGCCTGTATAAATAGCCGAGGCCAGAGCTTAGCCAGCAGTTCCCTTCTGGTGGCTGTAGGAGCAGGAGCAGGAGCAGGAGCAGGAGCAGGAGCAGGAGCAGGAGCAGGAGCAGGAGCAGGAGCAGGAGCAGGCTGAGGGGATGGTTGCAGCCTGACTACCCTGACTGGCTCCATGATGATATTGTTGGTGACACTGGGCATAACCCTGGGTAACTCAGAGGGATGGAAGACCACGAGGGTCGAGGAAGTCCTTCTCTCCAGGCTCAGAAGAGCCAAAGCCCCCCCTTGCCCAACCTTTGCAACCCTTTCTCTCTGGCGCCTGCAAATCTCCTGTCCTTCTGGAAAGCGGGCGAGCTAAAACTGTTATCTGTGGAATGCAAGGCCACCGCTCGGACAGAGAAGGGAGGAGGGAAAGGGGGGCTAGCGGGTGGAAAATCACTGACAGTGAAACTGACCGGGGTATAAAATTCTCGCTGTTGCAGGGTTAGGTGTGCAGGATTTGAGACAATACAGTTTCCCTGTGCCTTTTACTTGAGCTCAAATAAACTCTGTCTGCTTCTCCCCCAGTGTGTTTATTTGGTGCGACGCACACCGGGCAACGAACCCGATTGTTGCCTCCCTTGGGCACCTTGTGCCGGCAACAATATGGAGAGAGAGAGAACCCTAGAAGGGGCCATGACTAAGAGCCAAGTGAGTGCGGACTTTGGGTTACAAGCCAGGAGGCTTCTTATGTTTGTGTTGCAGCCGTTTGGCTCACGGTTGAGTTATGGTTACACTGGAGGCTGTAGGGGAGTGAGGAGGCCTCATGGGGCTCCCCAGTAGTTTGGGGGTTCCCGGTGCCCAGCAAGGCCACAGAGAGTGGTGCCAGGGCGGCACAACATTGGGTGCCACAGTGGGCATGGCCGGCGAGTGCCGGAGAGGCGCTCGGCGTGTGGGGGCATAGGCCCCAGAGGGGGTGTTGCCTGGGCAAGGCAAGCCCGGGGTGCCAATAGAGGGGTGCAGGTTACGTGGCAAGCCCAAAGGGGGCCGGTAAAGGGGCGCAAGTCACAGGACCAGCCCAGAAGCGCCGGTAAATAGGGCACAAGTTTCACGAGCAGCCCTGGGGGGTGCCAGGTGTGTAATAAGTCTGGAAGCGCCTGAGAGGGGCGCTGGGGCATGACAAGCCCAGGGGCACCAGGTGTGTAGCAAGCCCAGGGGTGCCAGAGAGAGGCACCAGGGCGTGACGAGCCCAGGGGTGCCAGAGAGGGGCGCTGGAGGTCAAGGGTCCTAATAACATCCAGGGACAACTGCAAGGTTTGGGGCGTGCTAAAGGGGAGGTAGGAGGCACACACTGCCCATAAGGCTGGGGGTGTTGGAGCACCCCACTGGGAATGGGGGCAACACCAGCGCGGTGTCAAAGGTGGGAGTAGGCAGCCTCCCATACGGAACTTCATAACAGCAAAGACATGGCAGGTGAAAAGAGGGTGCTGGATCACCTTAATTGACACGGCAGGGGGGCGCTAGCGAGCTCACGGCCGCTCGCAGGCCCCACTCCATGACACACCTCCAAGGAGTCTTAGTTTCCTATCCTACAACCACGGACAGAAGCACCGGACTCCATGCAGCTCAAGGCTGTGCAGGCAGCCCAGCAGCAGCTGAGGAAGGCAGGCTCCACAGAAGGGGAAAAAAAATTAGCAGTGAGCCTGATTTATTTTTTTTTTAATTTCCCTTGGAGCCTGCCTGCCTGTCTGAGCTGCATGGGGGCCCATTGCTTCCCTCCACAGCTGTGGTACCCCCTGGGACTGCCCAAGCTGGGTGGCTGTGGGCATTGCTGCCATGAAGGGAAACACCAGCCTCTCCCCCACCACAGCTCAGGGACTGTTCTTCCTGCCAGCAGCTTTATCTTCCATCCCTGCTGCTGGAGAGGCAGATAATGATTGGACTGTGACACGGGGGGTATATGACACTGGCCCCTAAATTGAAGCAGTGTTTTTAAAAAAAAACAAACACCTCTTCAGTTTAGGGAGAATTAAAACCCTGTGTCATGTACAAAACCTCTAGTATTTTATGTTTGGGACAAAGACATTAGACTATCGTTTGTCACTCTGTGTGTGTGTGTGTGTGTGTGTGTGTGTAAGAGAGAGAGTGTTTATAAAGCCTTTTCATCCCGCTTGAGTTTATAATAGAAATTTTAATTTTGTCTAGACTGAAATCATACTGATTTGACAGTTACCGAAACTGTAGTCTCACAAGAGTTAAGATATTAAAAACCGAATGGAGAGGGATTTTCAGTTAGTCTGTTTAAAGTATTCATAGAACATAAAACATAAATTTTAAAGTCTACTAATATGCTGAAGAAAAGACATTTATGTACTACTACAATCACACACATAATTAAGGCCCTCCAGAAAAAAGAAGGGGAAAAAACAGCCTTTCTGCTTCAAAGTATATCTAAGATATGGAGAAATGATGCTTAGGAAAAAAACAAACATTTCAGAAACTTTTTTTTTTTTACCATTCTATATTACTTGGACCTGTCTTTTCCTGACAGCCCCCTGCTTCCTGGGCACAGCTTACACATTGATTGATACATGGTGATACACTCTAGTTTATCTCTCCAGAGCTTATTGCTGCTGGGTGTGCATCTGGGATCGTAGCACATTGAGCTGAGGCAGGGTAGCCTTGGCTGGCAGGAGGTACAAGGTGTCAGTCTGCCAGCCTGGAGCTGCTCCTCTTAGCTCAGCAGGCTGTGAAGGGGTTGGCTGGGGCACAAGGGTGCTTCAGTGCGTAGCTAGCCACACACTGAAGCACTCTCATGCCCTAACCATCCATGTCAGCATCTATATGTACACCATTGCAGAGGTGTGTTTTTTTTTTTTTACTCTGCATCAGGATAGTGCTTGTATTACAAGTGCTATCCTGCTATGGATTAAATTAGTTTACTCCAGCCTAATAGGGGTGCGCATCTAGACACCGAGTTGTTTGCTACACAGCTAATTAGTCTCACCTATACATAGTAAATGTCTCAAGTAGATGTTCCCCCTTTTTCTTAGATTGAGACTTTGGATGAAATAAAATTTGCAGTAGGCTTCTATGGTTTAATGCGCTCACCTTTCCCAGGACATTTTTCTCCTAAAATTCAGTAACTCTAATTGCCTTATGTTGAAAACTTGCATGTTTATCGACCCTCAAAACCTTTGTAATACATTTTTAGCCTATAAATCTGGTTATTTTTAAATCATTTTTTATGGATAATAAAAATAATCTTATAAGGACTAATATATTCTGTGCCTGGCTAACATAAGCAATTTAGGACACGCTTTGGGAAGTCAAAATGCAACAGTAAACTGATCTTGTAAAAAAAGAAATCCTGTCATCCTCACTTTAAAAGCAACAATTTGACATCTCAAACCTGATGTGATATGTGAAGACAATTAGACCAAAATAGAGGGTGCTCATTGGGCTTATTTGAAGCGTAAACAAAGAACATTTAAAGGAAAATAAATCAGATGAGTTTCACCACAGTCTCTAAGGCCACCAAGAGATTCTTTTTACTGCTGTGCTAATGTTGCTGTCAAATTGTGACAAGGTAAGAAATGGGTATCAGAGAGGGTAATTAATACAGTGTGTGAAGTTCCTTTTCTCTTCAAAAGAGTTTATGCAAAGACTTGGTGTGCATCTCTAAATTTATGCTTTGAGTTTGGGGCTCTAATTAGAGCTGGATTAGAATTTCTGTTACAGAGAAAAATAAGGATTTTGGGGTGATATTTTATGCTGGACCAACAGCATATCTGAGTGAGGTCTTAGAGAAACGTTTTGGTACAAGGCACCTGTCCTTGGGTATGGGCTCAGGGTTTGGCCACAAGTATAAAACTGGAGATAGGCCTATTGAAAGTCTCTGGGTTAGGGTCAGAGGGGAAAGCAAGAAGGGCAATGTCATTGTGGACATCTGTTATAGAGCACTAGACCAGGAGGATGTGGTGGATGGGGCTTTCTTCAAACAGCTAGCAGAAGTTTTCCAGTCATAGGCCCTGGTTCTCATGGGGAACTTCAATCATGCTGGCATTTGGTGGGAGAGCAATACAGTAGTACAGAGACAATCCAGGAAGTTTTTGGAGAATGTTGTGGGTAACTTCCTGGTGCAAGCATTGGAGAGGCTCATTAGGGACCATGCTTCTTCTTGACCTGCTGGTCACAAGCAGGGAAGAATTCACAGGGAATGTAATAGTGGATGGCAACCTGGAAAGCAGTGACCACAAGATAATTATGTTTAGGACCCTGAGGAAGGAAGGCAGGCAGGAAGAGTACAGACCATGGACATCAGAAAAGCATACTTTGATTCACTAAAGGCATTGATGGGCAGGATCCCCTAGGAAGCATGTCTGAGTGGGGAAAGGAGTCCGGGATTGATGGCTGTATTTTAAAGAAACCTTGCTGAGGGAGTAGGAACAAACCATCCCACTGTGCAGGTAGACTAGCAAGTATGGCAGAAGACCAGCTTAGCTTAGCAAGGAACTTTTCAGTAAGCTAAGTTATAAAAAGGAAGCTCATAAAAAGTAGGAACTTGAACAAACAACTAGGGAAGAGTATAAGAATATTTCTAGGCGTACAGTGATGAAATCAGGAAGGCCAAAGTACAATTGAAGTTGCAGCTAGCAATAAGCATGAAAGGTAACAAAGAAGGACTTTTACAAGTATATCAGCAACAAGAGGAGGATCAGAGAGAGTGTGGGTCCTTCACTAAATGGGGGAGGCAACCTAGCAATAGAGGATGCAGAAAAGGCTGAAGTACTCAATGCCTGTTTCACCTCAGTGCCTGGGGGGTGGGGGGAAGGTTGGTTCTGGGGCTGGTTTTATTCAATATCTTCATTAATGATCAGGAAGATAGGATGGAGGGTGACCTCAGCAAGTTTGTGGATGAAACCAAACTGGGGGGAGTGGTGGATACATTGGAGGGCAGGGCTAGGATTAAGACACCTTAATAAGTTGGAAGATTGGACCAAAAGAAATCTTATTCAAGAAGTGCAAGTAAAAAGTCCTGCACTTAGGATGGAACAATCCCATGCAACAGTACAGACTGGGGCCAACTAGCTAACCAAAAGCTCAGCAGAAAAGGACTTGGGGGTTACAGTGGACAGTAAGCTGAATATGAGCCAACAGTGTGTCCTTGTGAAGAAGATGAATGGCATACTGGGTGCATTAGTAGGAGAGTTGAAGACTGAATGGGGATTGAATAACAGCAGCCTGTAAGTAACTGAAGGGTGGTTCCAAAGAGGACAGAGCTAGACTGTTCTCAGAGGTGGCGGTAAAACACTGGAACAGGAAACTCAGAGAGATTGTGGACTCTCCATCCTTGGAGGTTTTTAAGATCCAGTTAGACAAAGCCTTGTTACAGTTGATATGGTTGGGGATGGTCCTGCTTGGAGAAGGGGGTTGGACTAAATGACTTCCTGAGGTCTCTTGCAATCCTAACTTTCTATTATTCTATGAAGGAAATCTTTTGTCTGAAAGCTTGTCTAAGCTCTCTCACAACTATAGAATTGGTTCAAGAAAAGGTATTATCCCCCAAACTCTTGCCTCTGCTGTATTTCCTGGACTGTCATGATAATATCACCATTCAATCACTGTTATAGGGAAACTATGTCATTTCATAACTTTCTTTTTCTTCCAGGAACAAAAAAAAAATATTTTGACTTTGCTTGTGAAATGTTCCCATGAACAAATTCATATTGGAAGTACAGGAATGACAGGATAATTTTTCATTTCTTTGTAAGGTCAGAATGTTCATTTTCATATTGGTATATCCATTAAAATGGGAATAAAAATAGAGTGCTGAGCTAGTTGAAATGAAGTAGCAGAATTACTGGGGCTAGGGACAGACATTATACATAAACCGGCTTAAGTGATCAGAAATTGGTTTAAACCTGTAACAGAAAAGATGTTCAGTGCACATGAACCAGTTTCATAGTTTCTAGGGTTGGAAGGGACCTGAGTAGATCATGTAGTCCCACCCCCTGCTTTTCTGGCAGGAAAGAGTACTGGGGTCAAACGACCCCAGCAAGGTGTACATCTAGCCTCCTCTTAAAGACCCCCAGGGTAGCAGCCAGCACCACTTCTCTTGGAAGTTGGTTCTAGATCCTAGCCACCCTGACAGTGAAATAGCGCCTCCTGATATCTAGCCTAAATCTACCCTCTGCCAGCTTGTGACCATTATTCCTGATCACTCCTGGCAGTGTTCAGGGGATCAGGGACTTCCCCAGCACCTGCTGGTCCCCCCTGACTAGTCTATAACAGGCCACTAGATCCCCCCTCAGCCTTCAGTTTGAAAATGTCTGAAATTGTTTGAGAGAAACCTGGCTGAATGTAGTATCAGACTTAACCGACTTGGATCAAACCAGTTTATGCAGTATCTGTCCAAGACCCCTTGCTGGTTTAAGTTAAACCAGATTTCCCTGAGCATCCTAGCATGCTGTCTGGGCTGGTTGGGGCTCTCTGCTCCACAGCAGAGCTGGCCCCTCCCCTCTGCCCCCTGGATGAAGCTTGGCAGAGACTTCAAAGATCTGCCTGGCATCTCCCCGATCCTTCACTTCCCTCCCCACCCCTGCTAAGCAGGGATTCCATCACCCCTCTGCCTTATGCAGACACCTCTTGGCATTAGCTAGCAAACCACATACTGGCTACATGCTGTGGCAGATGCAACAAAGGCAGAATCAATAGCTATATGGTAAGGTCCCTCTGTTTTCTTAATGGGGTGATACTCACTGAATTAGGGGTTATAAATACTGTGTTATCAATTCCCTTGTGGCTGATCAGAAAGGGGGGAGAGATGACCCCTCCCTAATCAGAGCATCTTCCCAGGGCCTGGTCATGCCCCCCTCAGCTCAGCACTTTGAAAGGCAAGGGTGGGCTGCTCTAGTACTCCCCACCTCTCAGCTTCTAGCTTGAGCCACTGCATATGCCTGCATTTCTGGGATGTCTGTGCAGTTATAAACTGATTCAGCCTGGCCAGGTTAGACTAACCTGAAATGATTGAATCAATTAAGGCTCAGGCTTTTTGAATCTCTGTCCCTAACCTGGGTTGCTTCACTGGCTGTCACTGCCCCTGCCACACAAGGGAAGGCTGTACTATGCTTAAAACATCCTTGACGGATGCCTGCACAGCCTCCTATTAGAAAAAGAACATAACACGTTCTTAGGTAGCTAATTTGAATTGCTAGCTGCTCTGCTATTCGGGAAACTTTGTTGAAGTTTAACCAGAATATCTCTTTCTACAACTTAACCCATTGTTTCTTGCTGTATACTGAGAGGGAGAATAGTTGTTCACCATTCTTCTTATGTACATTTTCAGATCATTGAAAACTGGAAAAACCTAATAGTTTTCCAGCCTGGAGAGCTCCATATCCTTTAACCTCTCCTGATATTGATTACTTTGCAAAAAAGGTGATCAGTTCGGTTGCCCTGTATGGGTTCCTTTCCTGTTTGTCCATATCTTTGAAATGTGGACACAGTATATAATTTAAGTTGAATTTATTAAATGAGTCGCCTTTTGGGATTTTTTTCTCTATGCTCAGTCAATATTTCTTCTCCACCCTATATTTACATCTAATACACTGGCTAATTATCTGTTCACAATTTACCTTTTTTTTTGTGTGTGAAGACACAAACAATTGAGGCACTGAGCAATGTGGCCTTCTTTCTATCATCTGTTAATACAATTCCTTTGCATTAAGCTACAGGCCTACCTTTTCCTTTATTTTCTCTTGGTTTAGACACATGTGTAGAACTACTTTTTGCTTTTAATGTCTGGTGCCATCCATGTTGTTTCTCTGCCTGTAGATTTTTTTTAATTGTTTTAAAAATCTCACTTTCTATTTCTTCAGTGTGTCTTTTGATTTTCAGATCACTAAAAAGCTCCTTATGCAGCCATCTCTGTTTCTTGTCATGTCTCCTATCTTTCCTGTGCATCAGAATGGATTGCAGTTGTGCTTCCAATATGATGACTTTTAGGAATAGCCAGCTTTCCTGTATTCTCTTTTTTCATTCATTTATCCATAGGAACTTACTACTTCTTGAGTCTGTAAAAAATCTGCTTTTCTGAAGTTCATACTTCAATGTTGCTTTTGACCTATCCCCCTAGGATTGAGAACTAGGGGGATCAATTCATGATCAGTACTTTTATACTTCAAGTAGGCCTTCTCTGCTGTTCAGAACCAATGGCTTGGTAAATCAAATTTGAAAGTACATCCCCAAAGGTCATGTCAATCACAATTTTCTTATAGAAAACTGGTCCTTTGATTATGATTTTTTTTAACATATCTGCCTTCCCATTGGATGTCTTCCCAATAACAAGCACCATGTGTTATCAACAATGATTTGGATCTGAGACATCCAAAAATAAAATTATTGACTTCTACCAACTGAACTGAAATGGTAAATGATGAGTTTGTGGTAGTAGAGTTATATCTTCCTCTAGGGAGCTACCATTAGAAGCGGTCCCATAACAGATCCCCCGCCTCCCCCCGTCTGCTCCTGATCCTATAATAATATTTATGCATACTGCACTTTTGCTATCAAAGTGTTCTATTTGAATTCAGTTAAAATATAAGTGCCTTCTTTCATGGATCCAAAACCAGACACAAATCTTTCTCTGGTAGGGACGTGGGTAGGAGGGAAGGGGATTACTCATTGCTTTCTTTTTAAGCATTTAAATAATGGTAGGACTCTGCCAGCGAATAGCATTTGTTTAACAAGACAAAAGACCCTTTAGTAAAAATATCTTGTTTCTTACGGTTTCTTAAAAAAACCCAAAGAAACCTATACATTTTATTTAAAATCACTCTGAATGATTCATTCAGCAAACAGCACTTTGAAAACATTCCATTAGCTCCAGGAGGAGTATGACTTGCCAGATAATAAAATGGGAAGATGCCCTCAGCTGAAAAATGAGGTTTCTGTAGCATCTTCACAACTCTAAAAATTCTCCTCCAGACAGTTTAATGTGCTCAGTGCTGAGACATATAGGCATCTTTTTGCACTCAGCTTCTAAAATCTACAACCAGTTAAACTACTCCCTGGACTGAAATACAAACTACTGCTGTCGTCATTTAAAAAGTCAACATTTATCAGCAGCTGCCACACACAGATCTTGGAGATGCGGTAGTATTCCCATTGCTAATAATAGGCAATATCTGGGTTATCCCAGAGACCATTCTCTGTCATAACTGAATAATGTTTTAAAGAGTCCAATTTAACACTGATAAGTGCAAGGTGTTGCACATGGGGAGGAAGAACCGGCACCACACTTACAGGTTGGGGAACTCCCCTCTTGCCAGCATGGAGACGGAAAAGGATCTTGGAGTCATCATTGACTCCACGATGAACATGGGCCGGCAGTGTGGGGAGGCAGTCAAGAAGGCCAACCGTACCCTGTCATGCATCCACAGATGCATCTCGAGCAGGTCCAGGGAGGTGATCCTCCCCCTCTATGCGGCACTGGTCAGGCCGCAGCTGGAGTACTGCGTCCGGTTCTGGGCGCCACACTTCAAGAGGGACGTGGACGATATGGGAAGAGTCCAGAGGAGGGCCACTCGTATGATCAGGGGTCAGCAGGGCAAGCCTTATGAGGAGAGGCTACGGGACCTGAACCTGTTTAGCCTCCACAAGAGAAGGTTAAGGGGGGACCTTGTGGCCTGCTACAAACTGGTCAGGGGGGAACCGCAGGTATTGGGGGAGTCCCTGTTCCCCTGTGCGCTGCCTGGAGTGACCAGGAATAACGGTCACAAGCTGGCGGAGGGTAGGTTTAGACTAGATATTAGGAGGCGCTACTTCACAGTCAGGGCGGCTAGGGCCTGGAACCGGCTTCCAGGGGAAGTGGTGCAGGCTCCTAGCCTGGGGATTTTTAAAAGGAAGTTAGATGAGTACCTTGCCGGGCTCATCTGACCCCGGTGCTCTTTCCTGCCAAGGCAGGGGGTCGGACTAGATGATCTACCTAGGTCCCTTCCGACTCTAGCTACTATGAAACTATGAAACTATGTGTGGGAGATAAAGTCTGCAGTGATCTAGTTACGTTAGAATGGATAGCGCCCTCTAACAGGGGAGGGAAAAAGAAGAAGAAAAAAGCAGGAAGTTTCAGGGGTAATAAATTACTGAAGATGCCCTATAAAGGTTTCTAAGACAAAATTTTGTTTTCTGCCTGGGTTCCACCCCTTTCACATTGCACATCCAAGGTTCAAAGCAAATTTTTGCTAGAGCCATTCATGCTCAGGCCCTATTTCTTTGGCCCTTGATATTTTTCCAGGTCCTGGAAGTAATGCTTCATTGGAGCTACACTGAAGAAATACACACTGAGTTAATATCATGACTAAATATCACTGATTTCTTCTCCAATGGCAATCTGATTTTTCAAGCCTGATCCTCTAATGTGACTAAGGAGAGGACGATGGCACATGAACTAACGTTTGTTATCAAGTTATCTCCTTGATGAAATACTTCAGCTGTGGCATTTTACTACACAATTTCTAATTAATTTATAATTAGATCTGAATATTTTCACCCCCTGAAATGATGCACATTTTTTAATGTTTAAATTTCTCAATATCCATTTTCCCCCAAACTTTAAGCATTTCAATAAGACACTTTAAAAAGTGAACATATTTTGCAAGCAAAACAATTTCAGAACTTTTTATGACAATTTCTAAAATTTGAAATAGATATTCCCATCAATCTTCAATCATTTAGAATGCTCAAAGAATAATGACTTTTTAAAATGTACATTTAAATTCCTGAGACCTAAAATTGCATGGGGCATGCAATGACCCCCAGATTTATTCATGGGGCAGGGGAAGATGTAGGCAGGTTGCTGCAAGGCTCATGGCTCTCTGCCCTGGTGCCTTATCCCCAGGGCCTCCACAGTGCAGTGGGAAAGACCTGCACAGCAGGGCAGAGCGGGGTGGGGTAGGGAGGCTCAGTAACATTTCTGGGAGCCCTGCACGTCCATGGTAAGATGCTCTTTGCCTACCTGGCAATAGCAGCAGGCACAACTCCATGCCAGCAGCTCCACTCTTGCCAGGGGTGCCTCACCATGGCTGGGGTGCAGGGCCAAGCTTCCCCACCCCAGCCGGCCACCTGGTGCTCTGGGTTCCACCCACTGGGCCATGGAGCCCAGGGGAGGACAGCAGGGTGGGGAGCCCTCACCCCACAATGGCCAGCCGACATCTGCCCTCCCCGCCTCCCAAGGGCTCTGCTCCAGCTGTGCCATCCACCAGGGAGGGGGATCTAGACTCCATGCTCTGCTGCAGCAGCTGCTAACTCCCATGGGTGGCAGTTGGGGCTTTGGTACTGCTAGGGACAGGGATCCCTGGCTCCATAGCCCTGGCAGCTGGGGGATCCCTCTAGCAGGGCTGAGGGAGTGGAGCAGGGGCTGTAGGCTGGAAGTGAGGGGCACTGGCAGGGATCAGTGAGCTGTGGATTGTGTGCGAGGGGTGCTGGCAGGGCCAAGGGGCTGTGGGTGGGGAATGAGGGTTGCCAGCAGGGCTGTGGGGGCTGTGGATGGAGAGTGAGGGGCAGTGGCATAGGCAGGGCTGCTCTGTGTCACAAACTGGTGGGGGGTGGGAAGAGGGGTAGCCACAGCTGGACCCATCTCCTGGTGACTGAAGGAGGCAGGGGGAGCTCTGATTTTTCCATAATTAAAAAACCAAAATCAAATGCCAAAATATATAGGTATTTAGAATGTACTTTATTATAGTGATTGAGGCAGTAGTAAGCTTCCAATTTGCTTTAAAAATGTAAATATATCAATAAAACTTTGTGTTAAACTGATACCTATATAAATAGTAGCTTTCCATTTAAATATTGGAAAAATGTGGATTTGGGGGTTTTTAATTGGAGAATTCACTACTTTTTTTTTTAAATCAGAGAATTTGAGATTTTTAAACAGAAAACCAGGACCCCTGATCATTCATCATGAATATGATATGACTTCAATCAAAGCTTGATTCTGAACTCGGTTAAGTAGATGGCAAAATGATGATTTCCTTCAGTAGTGTAGTATCTTTAATCTAGAAGTAGATTCTGTTTTGCCTACATTTGTCCCAAAGATTGCTATTTTATTTTGATTATGCCTACGATGAACATTTTTCCTGGAAGTTTGCAGGGAGCAAAATGAACAACCAGGACCAACAGGGGCTCACGTGAAACGAGCTGTTGTGTAGGAAGAAGCAAGTAGAGGTCTTTCTTTTCAACATATATAACCAAATTCATTATGATGGATCTCAGGCACACACTCTCTATCAAAAGCAACAACTGTAAGAACATGTATTGACACAGCTTAATTGCTGTAAATGTTCTGGTGAGAAAATATATTTGAGGGAAGGAGGTGCCCTTCACACAGGAGGGCAAATTAACTGGAAGTGGGAACAGATCTTAAAAGGGCAAGGAAATTTTTTTTCAACTACTGAAGGTGGAATAGTACATAAGATTTCCAGTTCTTTTGACAGTAATTATTCAACTGTAACCTTCTCAATGCCTTTTTATTTCTTAATTTATTCAACATTGTAAACACCTGCAGGCCCAGATGGCTGATTTATTCTCTAAAGCTTTGGAAATGTTGTAGAGCTAGAATGAGGTAGGCTAACACTGCAGTATGGATTAGGTTTATTATTAAGAATTGATGGTAATAAAAGCTACAACTTTACATGTCAAATAAGTTGGTGGAAATTGGAGGAGAAGGCAAAAGTATTCTTTACAATTTTATTTTCCATTGGGCAATATCTTCCCGAGATTTGTATTAAAAAAAACCAGATTTGATAGATATATATAATGAACCATGCTCATGGGAAAGACTGATGATTTTATAAGGATGCTGACTATAAATTTGCTGAAACTACAAGTAAATTGAGGACTTAATGTGGGCTTAATTAACTTTGTTGTTCATGATTTCCCCCTCCACTTCTGTCCCATGTCCTTCAGATTGATTTGTGTTCCTCTATGTCTTTTGGGGGTGAAAGAATTCAAAAGGTTTGGGTTCAGTTTCCAGTGCTGCTACAGACTTTAATGAATATTATTTAATCTACCTATGCCTCAGTTTTCTCTGTTTAAAACAAAGATAATAAAACCCCTGCACTGATCTTGAAACTTCTCAGGCTTTGTGGGCTCAGTAAGAGCTACCAACCCTGCAGTTTTCACCCCCCTGTGGTGTAACATGTAGATGTGACAGGAGTTTTGCTTTCACAAATTTGGGGTACAGTTCCCCCCCAAACCCCTGCATCCAGTTTCTTGAAACTTGGTAGATTTCATGCTCTCACCAGGGGCTATCAATTCTGCAAATTTCATCCAAATTGGACAAAAGCAACAAAGTTATAGCTATTTCATCAATTCCCCCATTATACCCTATGGCCGGACCTCCAAGGTGGCTCTGAAGCTTTGGAGCTGCTTCAGACGGACCGAGGCGGAAACCCAGTCCAGAGCTCCAGATCAGATTGCTGCCATCTGAAGTGGCTGGATGCAGAGCAGATTGGATTGCTGCCAACTTGCACAGGCCTAATAATTACAATGCATTAATGAGTGTGTAGACACACCCCCTTTGTCTCACCTGTTTGAGTTAAAGGTCAGGCAGGGTGCCACATTAGAAACCAACTTGTTCAGAAGGACATGAACTGTCATAGGACATGTGTAGATGAAACTGGGGCCCTACATTGAAGTGGTGGGTTTTAAAAAACACCACTTCAATTTAGGGCTGATTAAACCCCCGTGTCATGCACAACCCCTGTTCACTTACCTGCCTCTCTGGCAGGTAAGGGAGGGCAGAGTGGTCCCTGGGCTGTGTGTGTGTGGAGGGGTGCTTCCCTTCATGGCAGCGGTGACACCTGCCCACAGGCACCCAGCTTGGGTGGTTCTGGGAGGCACCACAGCCATGGAGGGAAGCACCGGGCCGCCATGCATCTCAGGCAGGCAGGCTCTGGGGGATGCGGAGCAGGGAGGGGAAGATCAGGCTCACTGCTTTTCTTGCATGCAGCCTGCTTTCCCAGGCTGCTGCCAGGCTGTCTTCAGGTTTTCCTGCTGAACCGTGGAGCTTCACGGAGACAAGGGCTTCACCCTGCAGCAGTAGGGGCAGCAAACTAAAGCTGCTTGAAGGAGCTTTAGTTTTCTGTGACTCAGGTCATTTAAGGCGTATTATGCCACTGAATTTCCTATAGCAGCTGGAATTAATGTGCAATACACCCATGGGGCATGCAAACACTGACACCATTAAAGCAGTGTAAAAGCATTTAGCCTGCTTTAAAGTGCCGTGCACACATGCCTCTCATTTCGTCTATACACAGCCATAGGCAACAACTGACTTTGTCAGATGTAATGTTTAGGTTGTAATTCTCTGAGACAGACTCCTAAAAAAGTAGGGCTGGAAAGGACCTCAGAAGTCCATCTACTCTAACCTCTTGCTGAAGGCCAGATCATCCCTATTTAAACCTATTTAAACCATCCTAGACAAGTGTTTTTCTAACCTGTTCTTGAAAAGCTTTACAAACAACCCTCTTGTACAACTACCAGATGCAGTGACTGAAACAAGAATACTCTAACTTGCCACAAGTAAAGCAGGGGGACAAGGGCACTATCAATATCCTTCCGCACTGTCATTAAAATATGCTCAAGTGATTGTTTTACTGCATGTTTGTATAGGGTCCCATACAATATTGCCCCAACAACTTATGCAGTACAAATAACTACTGTATTACTATGCACTGGTCTAACACCACTGGGGGGGTGGGAGAAGGTGAGGGAGACATCACCTTTTTTGCCTTTGTTATGCTTAAAATTTTTCATTGAGTTGGCCGTCTGTATTGCAATTGATTGCAGTTGGTGTCTAGTTGCTTTATAGTGGACACCCCAGGAATTTTGGGGTATGATCAGGCCCCTCAAGCCCTGGGAGCACCTGTCTGGATTTCCCTTTTTACTTAGTCATACCCCAGAGATCTGCCTTGGTAAGCGGGAGAAGTCAGGCAGATGTTCTCAAAGCTTGAGGGGCCTAATCCTGCATTCTGGTGGACTCCTGTATCTCAACAATCTGGTCTAATCCTGAATTCCCAGGGTACACAGGACCGAGCCCCTCAAGCCCCCGGAGAACACCTGGCCCATTGTCTTGCAGCATTGTTGGGAAGAACAAAAGGTGATTTGTTTTGCCCAGTGAAGCAGATCAGCTATTCTGGGATCTCAGCAAATCCACTCTTCATTCATAGTATTGCAAACAGGATCGAATCAAGCCTCATGTCCTGAATAATGCAAAATATTTTTCTTCAGCATAAGTGTAAGCATCAAAGAAAGCAAACAAAAAAAAAAAGTGTCCTGGTGACTGAAAGTCATGCTAGGAAACGAAATCTGCCACTGGTACTTTTACAAACATGCATAGCAGCTTGATGCCAATGCAGCCTTGAAACTTTGGTTTCTTTGTATTCTTTACAGTCTTTCTCCCCTTAACATTACATACCAAAACCATTTGTAAGAGGCAAAGTATTTATGATGAGTAATCACAATGATATGGGCACAGAAAAACATGGCTAGAAAATAAACTTCTCAATTTACTTTTCTCTTTTTCTTTTTTCGTTTGCTTTTTAGCAGCACATGCAAATTGATTCTGATTTGCAAGGAAGTTTGCATGCATGTATTTACTGGTATATTGGTGTGAATTAGAGAGCCTTTCCCCCTGCTTTGATACTATGGTGCTGGGTTTTTTGGGTTCATAGATTCATAGATGCTAGGGTCAGAAGGGACTTCAACAGATCATTGAGTCTAAACCCTTGCCTAGGCAGAAAAGAGTGCTGAGGTCAAATGACCCCAGCCAGTTCCCTATCCAGCCTTCTCTTAAAGACCCCCAAGGTAGAGGAGAGCACCACCTCCCTTGGAAGCCCTTTCCAAATTTTGGCCAACCTTACCATGAAGAAGTTTTTCCTGATATCTAGGCTAAATCTGCTCTCTGTCAGTTTGTGACCATTGTTCTGTGTTACCCCAAGAGGCGCCCTGGCGAACAGAGCATCTCCGATTGCTTGCTACATCCCCCTAGTGAATTTGTAGGTGGCCACAAGATCATCTCTCAGCCTTCTCTTGAGGAGGTTGATGAGATCCAGGTCCCTAAGTCTCTCCTCATAGGGCTTGTCCTGTAAGCCCCTAACCATATGAGTAGCCCTCCTCTGCACCTTCTTGAGTCTATCAACATCCTTATGGATCCTTACCATGAAGACATGACATCCATATCCTTCTTGAAGTACAGCCTATATAAGTTCTATAGACAGCCACAATGTTGCACCTTTGTAATCTTGACAAAGTACAGACAGTCAAAAAGCCTGAGGCGGAATCAATCCAATCTACGCAGGTTTATTTTCTAAGCTGCATAGATTGGACTGTTAACTAACAGAACTCATATTTATGTGTCTGTTGGCCAAGGCAGTCAGATACCTGCATTGGCCAAAGCCAGAACGGGGGGGGAGGGCTGTGTGCTCCTGCGTGCCTCCCATCTCTGCCAGGCTTCAATCACCACTGCCTCACCCCATTACAAGGCCTCTGCCTGTTCTGTTGGAGGCTTAGACCAGTTTCCAATCATTTATACCAGTTTATATGTAATTTCTGTCCTTAGTGTTTATGTCTGAGAGGGCACAAATAGTGAAGAGGATATGTTTGGAGCACCTGTAATCTCTGGAAATTCTTAAATGGCATAGTAATTTAGGGACTAACAACCTGAATAACATGAAGTAATCTTTGAGCTGCTCTAATGAGACTGAGAATAATAAGTCTCCACTCTGTACAGGGAGAATTTAATAGTGGCATACAGCCAGCCACATGTGCCCTATATGCTCCTTTGGAGTCCTTCACCAAGGGAAGTTCAGCCAACTGGGGCTAGCAGAAGTATTTACTTACCCTGGTATATGATGCTTAAGTGTCATATTGAATTCTGTCTCCTCCAGAGGACATCTAAATATAGACACTTGGTTGTATGTTGCCACACATGACTGGTTTTTAAAGAACTTTCTAAGAGTTGTTCTTCTCCTTTGCTCTGAGGATCTGTCATGTATATTCTAGTAAAGGGAATGTGGGGGTAGGGCTGATTTTCTTTTTTTCTTCTTATCTTTTTAAAATGACAGACCTGTCAGATGGATGTTATTTTATTTATTTATTCTTTTAAGATGATGCCTTCCTTTGGAAATGAGTTCCAGAAGGCCATGCAACTTCACTTGGCTCATTGACATTCATTGTACTTTTTGGAGTTTCTTGTGTGAATCTCATATCTTTTATTAGACCAACTTAAATTGTTGGACAAAAAATATTTAAGCAACCTACACCCCTGTTGGAGTTCCTAACACTTTTTTTCTGACTGGAAAAAACATTACAATGTTAAGATCATTCACTTTGGAAAAAAAAATGTTTTCTTAAGACTTCCTTTGTATGAAATTGCCTTCCTAGCACAACTGCACATTAGGTTTCTTTGATATCCTATTAGGTGATTGCTAAACAAAGGCTAAATTTACTACAGGAGATTGGGTACTTGGAATCTAAAATCTGGCACCCAAAAAGCCAGGTATTTAAGTTTGGTTGGTGGTTTTACAGATTCAGGCTTTTAATTTCTAGCTGTTTCTGTTCCTTCTCTTGAGATATTACATTTCTGAACTCCCTGGAGCATGAACTAGCTCTTTGATATATGTGTACACAGTATAACAGAAATCTGCATCTTTGGGGGTGGGCTTCAGGTACTCTTTCCAATAACAATTGAGATAAATTATAATAGTGCTTGACAAAGTATATAGTATTACAGTGATGGTAGTGACAGAAGAACATATTCATGGAAAAATGGGGTGTACTCTTCTTGTAGCCTTTTACTAGGCCAGATTTTGATCTTAGGTCCCCAACTTATAGAGCATATGTTTGCCAGCATCTTGCAAAGACGGGTACAGATCCATCTCAATACAGGGTTAGACCCTTATGCTACTGAATGTCCACAATAATTTTTCTGACTGAGGGCATTGTGCAATGTAGGGCTGACATTTTGCCACATGTTCTGGGGTGAAGTGTGTTGGGGACTGGATCTTTTTAAAAAAGAAAATGGCACAAGTCATTAAATTATGAATTGCAAGCCAAACTTTGCATGCTGAGAATTATGAAAGATTTTTCTGTGGGCTAGGCACAAAAGAGCTCACATTACTCTCTGTATACTAGAGTGCAGGGGAGTCAAACTCCGTCAATCCCTTAATTGGGATTGACCCTTGACTGCAGGGTACCCTGTGAGAAGAACCATGAGAAGTCTCATAGATCAGATCTGGATCAACCTCTGGCACTGACAACTGCAGAAAATGCCACTGGTTCCTGAACCATGAGTATTAATACATCTGTTGCTCACCCCTTCACCACCATCATGTGTCCCCCATAGAGCTCTGTTGGTGATTAAGTTATGCTCCCACTTGCCCCGCTCCTGAATTTTCAACTCCTCCAGGAGCCCTGCAAGCCATTTCCTTGACATCCCTGGTGTACTGTGTATGCAACTACAGTAAAAGCTGCGCTATTTGGCATCTTACAAGCCATCATGCTCTACTAACCGGCATGCCAGCTTGTAAGATGAAGTGAAATCGGACGTGCCTACCACAGCACTTCCAGTTTCTCTGAGCCCCCATAGCCGGTGGCAAAGCAGCCTGTGCTTCTGAGCCCCCATGGACCAGGGGCATAACAGGCTGTGCAGAGCCCACCTCTCTGTCCTGCAGGGCTCTCAGGGACCACAGGATGGGCAGTGATGTGGTGGGAAGGATGACAATGCCACGGGAGGGGCAGAGTGACGCCCCAGACATGGCGGGAGAAGTGGCGGCTGGGGCCGCTCAATTAACCGGCATATTTTGTTATCTGGCATTCCCGGGGGATGCTGGATAACAGAACTTTTACTGTGTAAGTAATTTCTGAGTAGAAATGGAAAGCTATGACCAAGAGGGAAGGAAGTGTTTTCAATAGTTATAAAAAGAAAAGCAATCTAATTTTTCTATTATAGAATAGTTTATCAGTACATTATTTCTATTAAACTATATACAGCTTGCTGCTTCAGTATAATGATGACAATACAATTAACCTTTCCATATTTTTAATGCGCAATACACAATTCCAGTAAAACAATATTCCTTTTTTTCATTTAATAGAAATATGTTGTGTTTAATATGCTAATTAGAGGATTTGAGACAGAAAATTGAAGTATCATTTTTCCAGTTCATTAAGATTTGACTCTTGACTACTGCTTTACAATTGATTAGTTAATTATACAGCTACCAAAATCTCTGAAGGCCAAGCACATTTTTTCATGTGGCCTTGCACTATCTATAGTAAAAAAATTCTTTTGTCAAATGACAAGACGAGTCTCTCCAGTGAAAGATCTACTTTCTTTAATTTGGCTTGAAAAGTGAAATCTATTACTTCTTGTCAATTAAACAGTCATTGGACTGTTTTAGTTAATACCATGAAGCATACATGTTCTTTGAGTGATGTAAATTACATTTAAAGTGACAATAAGTACCCAATAAACAGGCAAGATTTTCACACTCCATTAAGAATAAAATTGTGAATAGCATTTTCTCAGCATAATCCATGGTCATTATAAAACCATCCATGGGGACCAAACATTGTAGCTGTTGTTGAAATGTATCATTATAACAAGGGTAATGACTGTAATATTCACCCACTCATAATCATTAGCTCCTCCTATTTTGCTTTGAGTTTGGGAAGAAAAAAATCTACAATTTGTCCTTTACTTCACAGATTCAGAGAAAGTGAATTCATTTTTTTTTTTTGGTTTTCATCTCTGTTTCTCAGAGCTTCATGAGATACAGATCAGATTTTCAAAAAGTTTGAAAAAGGGGGCAGGTTTAGTAGAATGGAGCCCTAGGTTACGTGCTGTGTCTCTGCTCTAACTGGAGTGGAAATTGGATAGCAGAAATTGTGTTATGTTTTATCCAAGAAATATTGAACACAATATGCAGTGGGACAGCTTTAAGGGGCAGAGTGGGAGAGTACTCTGGGAAATGCTTAGCATGTGTCTTGGTGGTTGTAGCATTTGCTTAGATTCAGGTTTAAATCACTTCTTCATGAGACAGGCAAAAAAACCCTGGTCCTTTATTCCCTGGGCAAATGTCCTAATGGCTAAACATGACCAAAGGGTAGGAGGTCCCCTCAGGACAATCCTATCTTACCATTGTGAGCTGGCATCCTAAAGCAGCCAAAAACTTCAGTTATGCAACTACGTATGCAGCATTTAGTCGTGTGAATAATAAACAGGATCTGTTGCTTTGTGCTTTGGTAGGCTAATAGTCTGGACCTGGAGGATTATTTCTGACTTGAATGTGTTTGCTACGATATCTGTCTTCTGAAAATGCATCCTTATAACTCGCTGGAGTGCTACACAGGTCTTGCTGACTTTCTACCTTCTCTCTCACGTTGGGGACATCCTCACATTTTACCGCAATTACACTTGTGACTTCCCTTGCCATCCTTTGCAGCATTGGGTAGTGTTCCCCATTGAATGCTGTATGGGACTCATGTGCATGTATGTGGGTCAATTTTTAGAACAGTGATTTTTGGCCAGAATGCTGCAGAACCTTGGAATGCCTTGACAGCCTTTCAAGGATGCTGCAGGACACCCACACTGTTAGTACAGTTAAGTGTGCAAACATGATTCACAAGATAAAACCAGAGATTTCAGCTAGGAATCCATCGTGTTAGAAACACTCTGAACTGTTATGGTCTTTCTGAGTTTTTTGCACAGAATAATTGCTCCATTATCTTTCTGTACTCAAAAAGTGACACGGACATTCTCTGAGGGGTGCTTTGAGTCTAAAAATGTTGAAAACCATTGGTCTGGACAGCCAACACAAGAGAGTTTTTGTTTCTACAAGTTTCTATTTGCCCACTGTTCCTTTCTACTTTCCATTGTTGCCCATAAATTCAGCAGTTTTCTTTCTGCCTTTCATGTTGCAGCCATAGTATGTACAGTGGATAATGATACCAATATTCTTAGCTTGTTCATCTGTCTCTCATTTCCTGTATTTCTTTAATAACTTGAACCTGCATTCTTTTTTTTTGCCCACCTTACCCTCACGGGCTATGCAATTAATGTGACTGAATAAACAGTGCAATTTGAGCTGGAGTAAATTAATCCCAATATCACTCTCTACATGTGCATTTAAGTGCAGTAATTTACTCCACTGTTGGATAGTACCTGTTTCTGATGGCACTATCCTATGCCGGAGTATGTTCATTTACTGTGCCCTAATTGTGGTGTACCTGTAGACAGTGACAGTTTACTGAGTGGTAAATTTAGGTTACTGTGTGGCAAAGTACATTTGTAGACATGCCCACAGTTGTTTTGTTTTTTGTTTTTTCCCCTCTGGACAGCTCAGTTGTCCTTGATTATTTAAAAGGATACAAGTATGCTTCTTTTGACAGCCTCTCCAGTGAGGTGGAATTACGGGACATGCAAATGATCCTTTTTTCAGTTAGGTAATCTTTTAATGTCTCCATAAGTACATGTAGGTGGTAGAATTCTTACATCTGTAATGTATGCTTATTTATTTATTTATTTTTTAATATGCTCTGTTTGCTCCTTTTTTTTCTCTTCTGGTAAATAAGATCCTTTTTCTGCAGAAACTTCTTTATGCTATTAGTCTCTATTAGACTATTTTTGCATTACCAGACATTTCAGCCAATATATAGTAAAAATGCTTCTTTCTTGCACCAAAAGTATTTTGGACTGTGCTAGCAACCAGCAGTGGCAAACTACTGTAATTAAAACTAAGGATCTTGGTACATGGTAATTTTTGGGTCTTCTGGATTTTTTAACTCCTGGATTGTCTACACATTGGGTGCATCTCCGTGAAATGCTGCTGTGTATTGATTACTACACATTTACTTAGTACTTGCTTATACAAAAATGATACAAGTGCTAAATAAATGTACCGTAACTGGAGTTACTGTGCAGTAGTGCTAGCAAGTGCCTTTTAAGTGATGCTACTGAGCAGTATCCAAATACTACTTCACAGTGGTGTCTCAGCATGGTTTTTCCCACACAATGCTACTGTGCAATCAGAGTCTTATGTAGATGTACCCACTAACACCTGAAACTGGTTTTAAGCATTCATTATGTCGCCCAAGGCCAGAAAAGCAGCAGCCCAGCAGAAGCAGTGGTGGCAGGGTAGGCAGAATAACCCTTCTCTGCCTGCTCCTCTGGGACAGACAGTATGGGCAGCTACAAGTAAGTAATGCCCCAGCTGCAGGGGAAGGCAGGAGGCAAGGAGGGGGAGCCCTGAGGGAAGGGGAAGTGAACTGAGGGAGGTCAGGGAAGAAGCCTGAAATGTGGGGGGTAGAGAGAGGGATTCTTACTTTTCAGTCCTCCATGCCCCTACTAGCCCAAAGTGAGACTGACTAAAGCTAACACTAACACTAACATTTGTGTGGCTTACAGTGTAAGGTGATACTGCTTATTGGTTACTATGGGTGTCTATACACATTGGCTTATGTTGGATTTTGTCTCCTACAATATAGTTAATAGAGTTCATTGTAACCTTTCCAAGAACAATTCCAACACTTTGTGTTAGCCAGCAGAAATGTCTGGAAACTGATTTCTTTTCTTATATGGTTCAGTTAAGCACACCTTTTTAAATGCCTTGATATGAAAACAAGCCATTAGCTTATTCTATACATAAATGTTTGCTAATGTTCTCTGTCAGTTAAAAAACTTTAAAAATATATAGTTTTAATTCTATCATCAAGAAAAAAGCATACCAACTATGAAGTCCAATTTTTAATTAACTATTGAAACTACTTACTAAGTTTTGTGATGGATTCTCCATCACTGTCCATTTTGAAATCAACATAGTTTTTTTTTTCTTTCAAAAAGTGATGTTTTAGTTAAACAGGAATTAGTTCAGGAAAAAAATATATGGCCTGTGTTGCCCAGAATAGCAGACTAGATGGTTACAGCAGTTCTTCTTGACTTCTGATCTATTAATCTTTTAAAAATAAATAAATAAATCCAGTAAGATAAATCCTACTATTTATTTTATTTTGCTTATCCAATCTAATCTGTCTTTTAAGTAGGCTTTTATTCCTTACCTTTAGTTTTACCTTACTATCAACACAGTATCAAAATAATTACTAACAGATCTATGCTGTACATAGAGTGGGTGTTATGCAACATTTTCAATTGTTAACAGGCCTGTCTGATCAACATTAAAATAAGTTTCATCCTCTACCTCATTACCTAATGCTTTTAAGGACCAGTCATGCATTGTACTTTGATTTGTGTATATAATTCCTGTACATACCTACTGTGTTGTTCTGTTATGTCCTCTAGTCACTTCCTGCCCAATTGGCTTTTGGATTTGTACTCTTTCCCAGGGACAGAGGGGCAAAGTCTTCAGCAAATATGTTTCTTTCATCCAGTGGATGTGTCTAAACAAATAGAGCTTTTCCCACATTGCTACATCAATGGTCTTTCTTGCTTTGGTCCTTTCCTTATTATCAGATTTGTGATGTCTTGCCAGAAGCAATCATCTGCAACATTTTAGTTAAAAAAGCAGCTCTGTTTTGGAGCTGGCCAATTCTGAAGTTCTCCATTTTCATCTCACTGAGCAGCTTCAAGAGCATGCAAGTCTTGAGCAGCCTCCTTATTTTGTATCTTGATACAGTTTGATATTATGCCAACTTTTCCAAACAGCTCAGTTCACATTTAAAACAGTGCATTAATTGGTTTGGTGGCCAAACCAAAATATTCATTTGAATCAAACACACAATTTTTTCTTCTTTTTATTGTCCCTTCTTGCCCCTTCACTTTCCCCAGTTTTATTTCTGGCTGTCCTGAAATACTGGATTTCACCCAAAATTATATTTATTTAATTATACTTCTGGTTTAATTAACCATTTTATTTAGTCTTTCTTGTTTAATGTAGGTGATTTATTTTTACACCAAAAATGCTGTTTTTAAAAGGAAATGTCAGCTTTGCTTAAAAAAATGTCAAAATGAAATGTTACCTTTTCTGAAATGAAAGTGTCAAAACGAAATGTTTTGACTTTTAATTTTTTTCTACTATTTTCTTTTGTAGCTATGCAATTTGTTGAAAAGATTTCATACACAGAGCTAATTGAAATACCTAGGAGAGATTTTTTTCAAATGATCCCAGTATTTTGCTGTGTTCAGCGATTCAGAAAATCTGGCTATACCTGTCAAGGGCAGTGACTGATCACTGAAAAAAAAAATATATATATATTTTGCCCCAGTTGTGGATTTTTAGCACTTGAAAATGTGGTCCTGAAGTCTCCATTGACTTTACTGAATTTCCACTGAGTTATTATAGAGGCCCTGATACCTGAGTAGATAAGTGATACAGCAAATGAAGGGTGGAAATAAGTCTATATACTGTACTACTATTTATTATAACATTTTATTTTATGGGAATTAAACAGCTGACAGGTATATAGAATTGGTCTGATGCATGATAATTATGCTCTGCTCTTGCATTTTCTGAAAACTCATTTGAATTATGCCATATGGAATAATTACCATGGAACATTCATTCTGTGCTTTCCACCCACATTTCTTTGACTTCTTGTGTTTCATACCAAGCAGAAACTTTCCATCTGTCAATCTTTAGATCGACTGGTAAAGTGAAAGTTATTGCACTCAGTGAATGGTATTACTGATAATATAATGAGTTGTAATCTAGCAAAACTGAAACACATACATAGTTTCATACATTGGTACCTATTAAAGTTAGGCCCTGTGCTACAAAAGGGTCTTAGTCAAATACAATGGGCCTAAGTGTCCCATGTGGCCCATTTAGAATATGGATCTTCCTGTTTCGAAGTTGAAAAGGAGCTGTTAGAGTTCAGGGCAATATCCATCTCTTCCTGCAGATTTTCTAGAACCCCTTCATCCACAATCTCTTTAGGGATAGAGTAGCTTTAAGATTGTTCTGGCAGGAACACAGTTTAGTCATGGTAAATCCTCTTAAAAGTCAATATAGCCTAAAGCTGTATTAGTTGTTGTGTAGATGCCTCTCCATCCTATCCTGTACTGAATAGTCACTAATGCCTGTAGGTATGCTCTCTGTTGCTTTAGGTTTGAATAAGAACGGTCATGGATTAAACCAGAGCTGTCCAATCATAGGCTCCTGCCCAGCTGCCACTCTGCCAGTTGCTCGGGGGCAGCTGCAGGCTCCCTCTCCCTTCTCCAGCTTTTGCCTTCTTCCCCTGCTCCTGTGGGCAGGGCAGCACAGCAGGAAGGGGCCAGGCTGCCAGTGCTGTGCTTGTGGAAGAAGAAGGTGCCAGGCTGCACGAACTGTGCACTCTGCAAGTAGGATGCTGCAGGTGGGCTGCCTGTGTGACATGCTTAGCTGGGAGGGAGGTAGAGATATAGGGGAAGTCAGGTGCCCATGTGGCTGGGAGGTGGGCTTCATGTGAGGGCAGGGGGAGCTGAGCTATGCATGTGGACAAAGGGAGGCTTTGGGGCAGAGTACCCCCCACAGTATGCACACTGTATGTGGCCCTCAGCTTCCCAGAAGTTGAACAGCCTGGCATTAAGTGACAAGAAGCTTCACAAAAGAGAGGTGCTTCCTCCCCTCCCCCCCGTATGTTGTAAACCCTTTTTCGTCTATAAAATATGTACTCAGTTGATAAGTGGAAATAAAAGAATAGCTAAAAAACAGGAGGGAGGAGTATGGGAGCACCTGATCCAACTGCTGCTGTCTCTGCCTTCTGCAAACCAAAATGTGTGTAAAATCACAGGGTTTTTGCTGTGCAGAACAGCATTCACTGTTCACCTGATCACTGTAACTATCCCAGGCAGGAAAGTCACAACCAGTAATGACAGAGACAGCACAGCCATTGATGTGATGCTGTTAAATTAGTGATGAAAGCTTGAAGGAAATGGAAAGTGAGTCGCTCTTAAAATCAATTAGAGAACCTACTAAGGGTTACCATAGACCCTTGGCTTCACATAGCCCTTTATTCCTCCTAGTTTTGCAATATAAGCAAGTAGGTAACATAGCTCATTCAATGTATTCTTCAGGATTTTGAGACAAATGCATTTCCCTTTACACTTTTTTGTCTGGGTAGGGAACACGGTGTCCTAATTTATGTTAAGTGCTAATACTATGTCTAATACTATTATTATAGCGTCTCAAAGATTGATGTAAACAGCTTTAGGGGATATTTTCAAAGGCACAAGTGATACTAAGACACATCTTATTGAAAATTAATGTGAGTTTAGGTTTCTATTTGTCATTTATGTCTTTAAAATCTTCCCCAAAGCAGTTTACATTAATTACTTAAGCATTGCCAGGTTCCTAATGTGATGGGTGCTTTATAAATGCTATTATGTAGCTGCCTGATGTCTACAGTGCTAGTACAAATGAGCTCAAATACATGATGCCTAAACTGGGGCTAGTTTCTACAATAATGCAAACAGCAACAACAGGTACGCTTTTCTAGTATCCTGTCTTTTGTGTCTGTAGAGTACCAAGCACAACAACGATCAGATACTCATTGAAAAAACACAGTAGAAGTAAAGCATGCTAAGAGATTGTCCTCATTTTGAGAAGGTGACTCTTGAAAAACAAATGTCTGAAATCATTTTCTAAAATTACATAAGAAGTTTCTGACTGAAGTTCCCACCCCATGGTTTAAACAGAGTGAGGTCCCTCTCTGGGTTACTTCACCATAGTAATTCACTCCTACCAGATGGCTCTGTGTGCTTTCGTCCACTTAGAACTTCTGTTTGCCTTTGTTGTATGTAACTTGTGCATTCTCCCTGTCTCTGAACTCTGATTCTACTCTCACATGTCTTTTGTGTTTTTGTACATCTCTCTATAACCAGCTATGCTGTTTCCCAAGTAATTATTGTAATACTTGAGAAAAAAGTACAATACAAACATTAAATCTCCAAAGCAAGGACATCCAGAGTTAAGGTAGTGTCTGGGTCTTTTTATGGTCTCAGATATCCTGGTGTAAATCCAAAATACGTTCAAGAAAGTTAATGGACTTTTACTCTGGTATAAAGAAAGTCATTTACTCCTCTACCTTTCATCTGTCCTATTAACCTATGCATTGCAGAGATCTCTACATGCAAATGACTCTAAATGCAGCAGTCTATGGTCTAGGTTATAATACACGACCACCGTGGCTTATGTTAAGCAAACTGTACCTGTCATTTAATTACTTCTTGGGGTTTTACAGTTAGTCAGATTCCCTTTTCAATTACATCTGTACAAATCCCTTTGTGCTGTTTTGATATAATTTTTGTTCAACAGGGACTTCTTCATATCACCCTAGAAACTGAGTCACGTATTCCTTAATTCCTTGAAAACTTCATAGGACTTAGTTAAAAAGGTAAGTTCTATATGTGAGATTTCCAGTTGCCAAAATCTCCACAGATGTGTGCCTTGTTTAATAATTGGTTTACACCCCATGCAAACTGAATTCAAAGTGGCTAGACATTAAGTCTAATTTATTCTCTGTTCATGGATTCTAAGTTAGTTTTATGGTCATAAACAAAAAATGTGCTTTCTCTGGGACCCACTCATGAAAGATAGTGCCAATTAGAATCACATTTAGAATCTGAATCAACTCCTCTGAGTTCATTCAGTCCCTAAGTAAACAGAATATAGATCTCCCAAAGCAACAGACATGAAGTATGTAAGCATGGCATGCTCTCTCCAGATCAGACCTGGCTGAAAAACAGGGAAGAGTCATGATTTTGGTATATCCCAATTTGAACCCCATCCCAGCTTGAACCCTTCCGCCATCCCTGAATGTCCAAACTGTTTGGTGAGACTCAAAATCATGTATATGTGCATGCAAGTGCGCGCACACACGCGCACGTATCATTTTCAAAATTAAAATTATGATAAATATTTCAGCCTTTTTATTTTGACTAAAGCATCATGATAACTGGTGCCAAGTAATTTTACTTCCTCTGTCATTGAAGGAGAGGGGGAGTAGCTTTGTAGAACACTGTCGTATTTCTAGTACAAAGAAAAAAATCTTTATTGAATAGGTAAGAGAAGGACCAGGTGAGAGCGAGTGCATGGGGGATGGAAAATATGGATACAGGGAGGGGGGAGGGAGCCCTTTGCTACTCTGAGGCAATCTTTTCTCATATTAGTACATTGCTTTGGTGACAGTGGTAGGGTAGCCAGGTGTGATTGCTGGTTATAACAGGAATAGTGGCTCCCTGGCCAAGGTTAGGTGGCCAGGAGGAGGTAGAAATATCTTAATACTTATTCATCTCACTTGATTGCACCACCTCCACCGTACCACCCACTTCTGCCCGACTCAACCATTGGTTCCCTTGCACCTATCTGTTTGTGTGTTGTTTTTCAGTTCATGACAGCTTGTCTGCATTCTGGTCTGGAGGGGCAATAGAGCCAGTATGGCTATGCTTGCATTGTATAGCAAAGCGGAAGAACACACTACTGTCTTCACTGAGAAGGGACAGTGGGGAGGCTTGTAGCATGGAGCATAAGTGATGCTGACAGTCCAGAAAAGGACAGGAGAAGACCTAGAACCGCCTACAGGCCAGTAAGAGCAATGGAAAGAGACGTTACTGAAGCAGGCCAAGTGTATACCTCAGTGGCTGAAGCATACTACAGTGACCAATCTGCCCCCAATCTGACTCATGGAAGGGGAGGCAAATTCATAGAATCATGGGATTTGAAAGGACCTTCCAGGTCATCTAGTCTAATCTCTTTCAGGATGCATTATTTCTTAATAATTGCTTATCTGGCTTCTGTTTGAAAGCCTTTCTGTGGAACTGATTCTGTAACTTCCCAGGGCAGCTTGTCCTATTTACCTAGTGTTGGAGGGTCTCTCAAATATTTCATGAAATGATTAACTCCAATCCACAAATACCTACAAATACTTCTTTTTGTTTAAGTTAAATTAATTATGTTTGTTTGCTTCATTCCTGAGGACTGCACCTATGTATATATTCCAGGGATGCTTATGGCCAAGTCAGCGGGAGTTTTAACTCCTGGTAGCCAAAAAGCAAACCATCAAACTTACAGGTTAGCTGATAGGCTATTGTTGTAATCCTGCTCTTGTAAAAAAAGAGAGATGACAGAAACAGCAAGATACCTGTTTTAGCAAACAGCATTACTGAAAGGGATGGCAGAACTTTTCTGGGCTCTAAGCAATGTCTGATGGTGCAGGAAGGTTTCCGATTTAAAAAAACAAACAAACTTCAAACTTGCAAGATGAGGCCTATAAAACCACTATCCTTGCTAGCATTGCTGGCTCCCAAACACAGCATATGAACTTGCATATGCTATATTACTATCATGCCACCTCTTTCCACCCCCCATCATCATCATATAGACAACTGTGCTTATTATTTCTCCTGTTTTTGCTTTTGTAACGATACAGAGGTGTGCTTGATCATTGCTCCTTTTTTTGTGATCCTACAGATACGTTGCTGGATTCAACAATTACTGATTTTCATTCATCTTTTGGTTTATTGAGCTACCAGTTTTACAAATAAGAACTAATAGCAGTTTTCTATAAATTTTATTATAATTTGTGCATAAGGTTACAGTCATGGTGCAGGCCATCTAAAATGTTCCTACTATTAGGCTTTGGGGTTTACCCAACTAATCCAGGCATTCAATCCACCTAATTTTAAGCATGGCTTTCAAGCTGAAGCAAGAGGCAGGATAGATGAGAGAATATGATAATAACATTATATGTGGAAACTTCAGAATAGAGAAAAAAAGACATCCTCCTCCCAACCCCCCCCCCAAAAAAAAACAACAAAAAGAGACGCCAAACAAGTTTCCTTTCCATATTGTTATTTTGACAAATAATATGAAGTGGGGGAAGAAAGACTTCTCTCTCATACAATACTCCTCATATCTCAATACATTTAACACTGTATTGATATCAATAATAGTATTACTTATGTGAGCATGAACCCATCAAGTAAACCAAACTGGGTGCTAAATCACTGATTATTCCACATTGTTGGAGTTAAATAGATTTAAATTTGGGAGGCAGGATATACTTTCCCCACAGTTGCCACCAGTTCTACAGCACAGCAGCAGTACACATCCTGTGAGCAGGGAAGAATACGATTAAAGAGTGATTTAGATGAACACAGCTTCTTCATAATCCTTTTTTGAAAGATGTGTCTTCCTGTTGGAGAATAAAGAGGTGTTCTGATACACTTCTGATGGTAGGTATAAGGGTAACATCCAGCTGATGCAGTGCTGCATATACATACTTCTTCAACTGCCAATAATGAAGGACATCTCAAGAGAACTGGAAACTGTATCTTATAATATCTCTCCATCATCCTCTCTGCTGCAGCAAAGGCAAAGTGCTCCTGTTCCACAAGATGGAAAGAAGGATTAAAAACCTTTACAGCCGTTCAGCTTGTGGCAGGTAGAAGGGGACTCTGTTCTGTCTGTTGTTCATATCATTGGTGCTATTAACCTTCTGCTGTTTCATCTCCCTCAGGTTAATTTTATCTTGAGTGATCATGGGTAATGACTTCCCTTACCAATGTCTGAAATGAAGCCACCTGAATTCTTCTTGTCATTATACTTTGGAATTAATTATACGTACCATTCAGAAGTGCTCCTGTGCTACAATGCCTTGTACATGGTCATTTCCTAGAAATTCAGACAATGTGATTTCCCCTCCCCCCTCCCCTCCCCCAAGGGATTCTACTGTGATTCCCATTCTGTTCCTGGAAGTGGGTCTGCACCTGTCTTAATGCTCTGTCCAGTAAGCGCAGCAAGTGAATTACTTAGCAAGTTGCTGTATCATCCTTGTTGACCAGAGGCTTCATCAAAGTGAGGTGAAATCTTGATTAGCTTCTTTGTGAGTAGGTCCAGTTTGAAGGCTCCTGGGCACATAATGGTAAAATGCTGTCACTGCTTCTTTATGATCCTACAGATGTTTCATCAGGTAAAGGGCCATCAAGTCACCACCTTCTGTTTCAGTAAGTGACTGTAGAGTTTGTATAATTCCTGAGGTAGAGGAAGTCTATACATTGGGTGACCATACAGCCCTGCTTGGCTGGGACAGTCCTGGATTTTGAAGGCTGGTTCCAGCCAGCTGGTGAAAAATAAAACAAGTGTCACAGGCTTGGGGAATGGGGTGGGTAGGCGGGACTGCAGGAGCTGTGAGTTAGGGAGCCCCAGCAGGCAGCAAAATCAGGTTATCTTGACTGTGGAATAACCATTAAAAAAGGGAGATGATTGTTAACACCTGTGACGTAAAGAACAAGGGGCCAATGACTCTCTTAGCTGGCTGAATACAGTGAATAGTAATACCAGAGCTGTACCATGCCACCCTGCCTGCCCCCGCCTCTGCCTGCAGCAGCGTGGCTGAATTGAGAGGCAGGTGGGGAGGCAGTGTCCCCGATTTCACCTTGTCCCTACTTTCACATTGTCCCATGTGGTCACCCTGTTTGTACAGGATTGGCATAAATGGCTACAGCTTTTTATTGATATTGCCTACATCATGATCCAGAAAATCTGTTTTGCAGCCAAACTGAGACAAGCTGCATGCTGGAAGCCACCATAATGCACAGCCCCTGTACTGTGTGACCTGTTGTCCATTGCAGCAAATAACTACAGAGTTCTTAGCTACTTCTCCATGGCCTCGCATAATACAGCTGAGATGTTCCTGGAAATGTGTGGTTTTTTTGTTTTGTTTGTTTTTTAACATATACGTGCTAAGTGTTTTGTGCTGTTGACTTGGATGCACATGCTACCCATACTGCTTCTGGTCTTCCTGCTGCTGATTCTGTGGGATATGCTGGACATGCAACTGGTTGTTTGATCCCTAGTCTACTTGGCAGGTGTCGGTGCGCTCTTTCTTCTTTGCAGTTATGATGGCCACACTCCATTGTAGTTCTCATGGCAGCACATAGTCCTGGCAGTATCTTTTCAGTCAAATGGGAGCAGCTTTAATGACCCATGGTAGTTGCCTCAACCATGAAGCATCCGAAACCCCTACTCTGTATGGGAGAAGAGAAGCATACCCATAGCAAGCAGCTTTGTGTTCCAAGGCTAGTTGCATGGTTGAAGGATATTTATTATCATATTTTGCCAGTTGTGCAAAGAGTTCACTAATACCTTTCCAGTCAGGTTGCTGGTGCGACCTGATGAAATTATAGAAGGCATTACTGATGTCAGTTTGTACTGTAGCAGGCCAAATGGCCACTGTTTTTACTCCTCAGCTAACCTCTTGCTGCATGTTTCCTCTCTGACTGTGTTCCAAATCTTTTACCCTTCTTGCTGTTCCCACTTTTCTGGGGTCAAGACTATGTCAATATAGCTGGCACATAGTATCACTCTGTCCACAAACCTACCTATTTACCTTTGGTAGTGAAGTGCTTGAGGATAGTAACCTGTAATGTTTGGTGCCAAGTTAAAAGCAGCATGCAAATACTGCCTGGTTCCCATCTAGTTTTATCACCAAAACCATGTAAGTAAGAGATTTCAGCAATGATCTGTTCCCCTCCCTGGAAGTGAACACTAACATCCACACATTTTCCAGAACTGAAGTTTCACATGGGGTTAGAGTGAATTGACAGTAGCCTGTAGTTACTTCTGGCTTAAGAGAAGCCACCTGCTGTGATGCTGGACTAGCTGGAACTGCATTAACCACCTCAGCATCATTAAGACCATCATTAGTATTACCACCTCCTGTAACCAGAATGTTCAGTTATGCCTCAGGCTTTCTTCAGAAGAAGTAATCTGTCTGTTTTGAGCAACATCATAGCTGCTGGTTCCCATGTCTTCTAGGGTCTCAGGCAGAAAAACTTCTGCAACAATTTGTCTAGTCAGTAAGCTTCCAACAGAGAGCTCCCCTTTATTTTTCCAGCTCTGAACTGTTCCACGATAAAACTTGTAATCAGCTTCATACTGTGGGTTTCCACATCTGCTATCCAAGCTTATAGGCTGCAGCAGTAGTAGTGTGATAACATTACTGCTTCAACAGGAGAAATGTCACAAACAGATTTTTTGGGGACCTGAGACAACTCCTTTTTTGCAAAACAAGGTAGGCTTCATAGGAGTAGATTAAGATAATTACTAATTAATTGAGTCAGCACACAACAGTAGAATCATCAGCTGGCAAATGTACAGGGCCTGAAGAAGAAGAAGATTTGATTGCCCTACTATGCTGGAAGATTATTTTCTCTAAAAGCATTGGCGATAAATAGAGGGCACAAGCAGGTGCACATGCACCCCCCTGAGTGTGGCGGTGCACCCCCTGCAAAAAGGCACCACCAAAAGTGTTGATGGTGCCTGTGGGCAGTCACTGCTCACTACCCCCCGCCTCATCACCAACACCACTGGTGGTGTCTGAGGGCGGTCTGTGGCCACCGCTGCTGGCAGTGTCTGTGGGTTGGCACTCACCACCCCTACCCACTAGCACTGCCCACTCTGTGACTGCCTGCAGGAGCTCCCCACTTGCCACTGCCATGCTCCTGCCACTGACAATGCTGCCACCATCTGTGGGAGCTCACTGTGCCCCCCCCCCAGCCTCTGGGGCCACTTGGCGTTCATGTCCAAAAGTGATAGCTTCCTACATGTCTTTTACCAAAAACATAATCTGCTGTGCTTCAGGGTTGCAGTCAGACACCAATTCAAACAAAGAAACCTGTAGGTTTAAGGAGAGGCTGACTTTTAAGCATAATTTCCCTGAGCTAAAAAAGTGCACTCTGCCAATGAAAGAACACATAAGGCAGATTTTTTCCAAAATCAAGCTGAAACAAAATGGAGAAGCTGGGAGTGAAACCCTGAAATTAAAATATACTGAAAAGAAAAACTTGAATCAAAATGCTGATGATGAAAAAAGGGAAAGATTAGGGAGAAGTGAAACACCTAATGATGTTTTTCAAATTTCATCAAAATGTTTCATTTAGAAATGGCACTGGAATTGATGAGAATCTATGAAGGTTCATTTTTAGCTACTTAGTTGTTTCCAGTAGGAAAAAAGAAAAATTGAAAGGATTTTAACCAGCTGTAATGCCAACAAGAAAACTGATTTTCATCTAAAGCACAGTAATTTAAAACAGCCCAGCAATTTGAAACAGGAATAAAATATGTCTAAGATTTATTGACACTAGATAGTGGCCTGCTATTAAAGACTGAAAAGAAACGTACAGTGGGTGTGCCCACACATGCATTTAATGCAAAGCAAGAAACTCAGGCGAAGTTTGAACTGGAGTAAACTATTCCTGGGCACAGCATCTATTCATATGTCCAGGACAGCAGCAAATTGAGTCAGGGTGGAACAGGTTTAGATTGGCAGGGGACAAAAAGGGTCAGCCCTGGGCTCTGGGGTGGCAATGTCTGGGTTGGCTGGGGCACAAGGGTGCTGAAAGTATGGGGCTGTGTGTCTAGGTGGCATCCAGAAGTCTGCCCCTGGCTGGTTGGGCTGACAACACTGACTGTCCCCAACAGTACTATCTTATGCCAACATAAATTAGTTTACTGCAGCCTAACAGCATTTCATGTGTAGACAGTGACACTTAACTCCACAGCTAATTAGTCTACTCCACAGTAAAGCATATGTGTAGATGCAGCCAATAGTATATAGGATGTTACTGATGATTTATAAACTAGTTTGTTAATATTGAACTTCTTAAGTTTATCTAATTTTCAGTTTACATTCAATGTATTCCTCGAGGTACAAGAATTCAAATAAATCAGTATGACTGGCTGATTTTAGGGAATTCACCATGAAAAGAGTAGTAAATTAATTAAATAATGCACTGATTGATTTGATTTCCTTGGTGTATGTGTTGTGTGTGTGTGTGTGTGTGTGTGTGTGTGTGTGTTTCCTGGGCAATTAAAGAATTTGACTGCTTTGAGGTAAACTTGAACACCTATTATGTTTTGGTAACCTACCTATGAGTTTCTTTTTGAATTGTACTTGGCTTCAAGCAATAGCCAGGAACTCTACCTATGTAATTGCTCTGAGGCTGTGGAATTTTCCCTGTAGTGAATTTTAATTATTCTGTGCTAATTAAGCAACCGATTCCTACTGTGAAAAATGTTCCCTTTGGAACAATATGAGTAAAGGTGCATACATAAATTTCATAACTTATGCATAAAAGCATTCATTTTTATCTCTTGTACTAATTTCCTATCCCAGTGTTCAGTAGATGGAATGAATAAATATAACTTTTATGCTATATGCAGTATATATATAATATATAGTGTTAATCTCCACCCAATAAAAAACACAGTACTTATGATTTGGTTAGACCTTAGCCCACTTCTACTTTGTACCATGTACAATCCATTATGGAGTTAGATGAAAGCTGATATCCTGAATTACAGTCATGTGAGGACAAGCATCAGTTAGGGAGACAGTACAGCTACACAGAAAATATAGAGATAGACTTGGGAATGCAACTTAAGTGTATTGAGTTTTGTTGTTAAAATCTCATTATTTTAACTAAATCCATGCAGGCAATAGATCATATGCTGCCACTGATCTGTGTGTACAGCTCCCATTGAGTTTCTTGACAGATCAAGGGCAATACATGGCTCTAAACTGTGATTGCATCTCTATCTTCCTAGTTTACAAAGTCAGAGAGAGTCTATATTGCTCTATTGGTAATAATGTGATAATAACTTTCCATTGAAAGCAGCAGCACTTTGATTAAAGGGCAAGTAACAGAGCACATTTCTGTCAGCTCCGACAGCATTTCTCAGGAGACCCACATTGTCTGATGTGGGTCAGGTGTCTTTGAGACAAAGGGGAACTGTGGAAAAGTAGAAATGAAAAGCAGATGTGAAGGACAAATGCTACCAAACAAGGTTTAAAAAAAGCCCCCTCAAAAGAACTAGTAAGACAGGTATTTTCTTCTGGGAAACATATATGCACTATGGTGCCCCTACACACAGGAGTAATAGATTTCAGAACCTTGTAATTCACTTTCCTTTTGGAGAAGAAATAGGGGAGATGGTCAAAGTAAAAAATAGTTGAAAAATATTTGTGGTTTTCTTTTTTTTGGAAGGAAATTTTTAAATATTAGTAAAAAGCCTGACATTGTGAGTACTGTGAGCTTTGTTGCTGAAAACAACTTCACTTGGGCTCCATGCTACAAACCTCCTCACTGCCTCTTCTCATTGAAGAGTGTGTTCATTCGCTCCACTGTAGAATTCAAGCATATTCATACTGGCTGTCTTCCCTAGTGATAACTAAAAATATTAATGTTGTCAGTTTTCTGTCAATTTTTAAAAATTATTTAAACTCTCTCCAAAGAAAAAATAAGCAGACATCGTCCTAATAAATAATTGAGAATCAATTTGCATCAAAAAGTTTCCAGTGGAAATTTTTTCCATCAATCCTAATTAATTTTTTCTGGCATCAAATTTTATTTACAAAATATGCACAAATTATATTTATTTAGAACAGTTTTAATTACAGATTACACCCAGGAAATTTTCTTCTGCAGAAATTTAATCTATGGCACCATTGTCCTATTACCCAGAACAGCAGCGCGGGGACACAGCAAGGTCCCCAGGACACAGGGGCAACAACAGCTTCCAGTTGCCATCATGGTCATATTTACAATCACATGGCTGCTAGCAGTGGCTGCTTTTTTCCACCCCTCTTCCAAGTTAGTACCCAGAATGGTTGCCCTGTTTGCCCTGACTTAGTTATATCATTGACCCAGAAGCAGCACGCTCTCTCTCTCTCTCTCCCTCTCTCTCTCTCTCTCTCTCTCTCTCTTTCTCTTATAGGATTTACTACTAAGATGCTGATACATGAGACATGAAGGCTGGCTGGAGTGCAGTAATTACCACACCCCAGCAGTCTCAATTATCAAGTCTGCTCTGACATGCTGTAATTACAGTGCATCAGAGCAGCCACAGGCCTCGTGTAAAGGCACCCGATATTTACATTTTCAGCTTTTGCACCTTAGTGCAAACCTGCCCACCTTGGACCACATGCTCTCCAAAGTTGTTGTACAAGACAAAGGAAGCTAGAAAATAAATCACTGCCCATTCTAAGTAGAGTGCTTTTAATCCAGCCAGCCTCTGGCATGTATTTCCATCAGAAAATGCCACTTTGTCAAAAGTGAATTTTCAACAAAAGTGTTTTAATTTTGACAAATCTTCTGATGAAAGGTGGTTAGAGTTCCAAGGGAAACCTGGCTGATTTCCAATCAGCCCATCTTCCAGACCCATTAGCAGTACAGGTGTAGAACTTCCTTCAGGTCAGAGTGATGACCTTGGGGAATCCCTTCCATGTGACTCCCAGACTAATTGATTCCTTTGGTTGACGACTCCTACAGTCTCAAGTGTCAAGCAGGCCAGGGAGGAAGCTCACTTGGAGTCTGGAAGGCCTGAGATATTCAGCACTAGGATGGTATGTATGGAAAGTATGACCTTGGAAATTGTGGCAGCTGCTGACTGGAATTGATATGATTCTTTTTACCGGAACCCCAGTAGTGGTGAGTTTCACTGCTGCTGTTTTTAGTTTGGAACAGGGAAGAATCATATTGATTTTAGTTGGTAGCTGTTGTTGGCACTGGATTTAAGACCCAGCCCTTATACCTCTGTTCTGGGTGAGCACAGCCCACATACTGACCGTGACCTTTCCATTCGAGAACAGGCAAATTTATGGATGCAGAATGATAACAAAAAAGCAACAATACAAACAATCAAGCAATTCTATATCTACTAATTCTAGGGCTGTCATCAGAGTCAAAGTATATCTGGTCAGGATGCAGGCTCCACTCTGAGGCTCTCTCTCTTAGGTGTCAGCAGTCTGGAGGTGGGATGCTGAGGCCCACAGCCCCCCTCTAGTGGGTTTCATGAGGCTGGCTGCTGGTATGCCCTCAGTCCATGTTGGCCTTGGGGACCCATCTGTGGGGGGAGCAGGGATGGAGATGGGGGGGCAGGGATGGGGGGGACCCTTCTCAGGGAGGAGGGTCTCCATTCTTTGATTTTTGTATTCTCTTTCCCTCTTGATGACTTTTTATCCATGGCTATCTCTGGTTGGCTGCCTCTCTGTGGTTAGACATCCATGTAGCCTTCTGGGCCTTCCCCTAATTTGATCTGTTCCCCCATGACCAGGACTCAGCCCCCCTGCTGCTCTGGGCCTTGTAGCTGGTGTCACTTATCTTGTGTTATGGGACAGTGTGGTACATACTTCCTTGTTTCCTCAAGCTATGTGTCCTTGTTGTGTTAGAAAACCTGTCTGCCTTGAAGGCTGTGATCTTGTGTTATGGGATGCCCCCCTCAATTCTCAGACTGTGTCCTTCCTTTGGCCTTGTTGTGCTAGACAGCCTGTCTGCTTCCAGGGCTATGAGAAGCTTTGTGTGTGTTAGACCCAAGCTTCCTAGAAATCCAATTAACCCCTGCTGCCCATCTTGAACCCTTATGTAACCTGGGTGCACCCAAGTACTGTGCTTCCCTTTCCAAATAGAAGGGATGGGTGGCAGGCAAGAGTGCTGTGACAGGGATCTGCAATTTGCAGACCAGATCCCTCTACTCCCTATAGAGTAGGCCCAGGACAAGAGATACTTAACTATATACAAGAATTAAGAGAAATGCTATTAATAAACACACACACACACACACAGATATACAGATATAAAATTATCATATAATACTATGTCCTACATAAAAAGGCTGAAAGATTACATCCCTCCAGGTAGCCCCAAAGAATGTGTTGATGAACAGTGGATTTAGGTAAATACAGGTGAACACAGTTACTACAATTAAACAGCAGTCAAAACACAATTTTACATGAGTAAGTATATATAGCCATCAGGGAAGGGGTCCCAGCAGTGTCCCTTATGAAGTTTATACTTAACAAAATGAAAGGTACAGTGTCACAAACTAGGAGGCACTCTCTGACAAATATAAGGTGCCTCAACAACCAATTAGCTGAAGCTAATTCCCTGGGGATAAAGTACTCCAAAGTTGGGGTAGCTCCTCACCCCTGTGGAAATCCTTTCCCCAACCACTCACAACTCCAGGGCCTGGATGGGTGGTCCTCGTCCCCTCAGCCAAGTTGCTCCTCATGGGCATGGCCTCTCAGGCCCCTGGCTCTTTTGGGCTGCCAATCAGAGGTGGCCCTGTGCACCATCATATGAACTGAGGGGTCTGTCATCTGCTGGGGGTTGGAGATCCAGGAACCAGGGCTTAATCCATCTCCTGCACCCTCTGTGCAGTGACACCTGCACCAATTTCCCTAGCCACTTGTCAGGGATCGCAGACCCAAGCCACCTCAGGCTGCTCCCAGGCTTTCGAGCTTCGTGCACCAGTGCATGCACCAAGGTCCCAGCTGCTCACCAGGGGTTGCAGAGCTGAGCCACTTTGTGCAGCTCCCAGGGTATGGGCGCCATGCACTGAGCCATGCAGTGACACCACATTCCCCATGGTGGAGCTGAGGACGCAGCCACTCACCACTCTCACTCATGAAGAAGTGTCTTTGGGATCTTCAGGGCACTGGTTCTACCTGCTTGCCAGCTCACAGCAGCTTAGACCACCCTCTTCTCTGTTTCTCGATGCATCTCTCTTGTGCCCAGCACACAGATCCTTTTATTCACTCCTGGAGACTCTACCCACGAGTGTTGTTGGACCTGCAAAGAGCAGGCTATAATCAAGTCAGCAGTTCTCCTCTCTCTGCCCCTCCACCCCTGCATGGCAGAAAAAATTGCCATGTCTGCCTTGCCCTTAAAGATACCTCCTTTTCTCCCTGCCTATCAGATTTCAACAGAATGGATGAAGAAGAGGACAGGTTCCTCACACTGAGAGCTGTACCATTCATGGTAATTGATTAGGAAGATAAAATGATTGGCTAGAAGATAGATCAATGACTTATGCTTTCATATATTTAGATGACTGAGCCTTGACTGAAGTTTTCAAATGTGCAATTTTTGGTAAAGATTCTGAGCATTTTTACAATCCCTTGCCACACAAACCTGAAAAAGTGAAAACTATCCAATTTATGCAGTTAGACATATTTTGTGTTAATTTTGTTTCTAAAAAAGAGATCTAAAGGTTGCATTTTTTCCCCCTGAGATGTTCCAAGATTTCAGCCACTTCTATCAGTGAACTAAGGAAAGAACGGGTTTTCCTACATTTGGAATCCTTGGGAAAATATAAGGCAGAAGATAAGGAAAAATAGAATATGAAGGATTCAAATGATCAAAACTCTATTCATATGAAAAATGTACCTGGTAGCAAATAAATGGTTCAAATATAGGGAATATAGATTAATATTTTTTAAAAGTTCAACATACTGTCAGATCTAATTGGTCCCAAATTCAGATTTGCTGAAAACTGTAATATAGCTGTTCTTATTATTCCAAAGAAAGCTAATTTTGAGACAGAGAAGTAGCTCCCATAATGTTTGCAGCTCAGGGAGTACAATATTGTAGCATGTTATTGAGAGAGTGAAGCTAGCTAGAGAGATAATTCAATGTTTAAAGTGCTGACCTGTGTCTTGGGAGAGTTGGGTTCAGTTCTTTGCTCTGATATAGACTTCTTGTATGGCCCTGGGCAATATTCTTGAAATCAGTAGGAGTTAGGCAGATAAATGCCTTTTCAAGATCGAACCTTAGTCCCTTTGCTGAATTCCTCATTTGTATAAAGGGGTAACAGTGGGGTCTTGTGAAATTATATCAATATCTATCTATATGTGTGGAGGGGAGGGAAGGGTGTAGGTAAACACTTATGAAATGCTAATAAGAACATCTAGAAAAAAAAGCTGACTTCAGTACCTTAATTGTTGAAGCTGAGAGGAATATAAGAAGCAAGCAAATGTTATAAACAGTGAAAATTAAATCAGCTTTTAAAAGTTAATTCAGGTTTAATAATCAGGCTGTTGTCACCTAGGTATTAGAGTTATGCAGACATTTAGATCCACCTGCATATACAGCAGCTGTCAACATGTCATTATAATGATCTGTTCCCAGAAGGACAGTGTTCTGAAATCAGTGGTTATTGGAATCGCATTAAGACACCTGGAATCCCGTCTGCAGAAACATGTGAAGTTTCCATAATACTTGTCCCAGCAAAATATCTATTTAAAATGATTTAAGTGATGGCATAGAAAATCTATATTTTGTTTCTTTAACTCAGACCCATTTTTCCCCTCTGCATTACAGAGCTGTCATTGATACAGCTTTTTAATTCAGCTTAGTTAAGCTCCAGTCAATTGGAAACTCCTTTTACAGCTAAAGATGCAGGAAAAAATGTTGTCTTTTGGAAGCTTCCCTTGTTAATAACATGTGTAAAGGATCTGCAGTCATTATCTGTTATATTTATCACTTGAAAGGTAAGGGAACTCAATAAGTGACTTGACAATATTTGCCAAATTTGGTGCCATGCCTGTACATTTTCTTTATATCATTGTACATATATATAAACAATAATTTTTTTTGTCCATGGGTCACTCAATAATTATTGTACAATGCTAGATTTATCTTTCCCCTGGCAAAAACAAACAAAACACAGGAGAGGGGGAAAAAAAGATGGGAAAACACAGGGGTTTTGTTTGTTTGGGGAGTGGGCCTGCCATGCCATGGAACGGTTTGACAGGATTAATGCAGATTGCCAAAGTTCTTCACAAAAGCCCGGTGCCTTATGCCGACTCAGCAAGAAACTGGTATCTCACTCTGCAGGAAGTGCTGAAATCCTGACTTTTATTTTTATTCTGAAATGGAACAAAAAGCTAAAGTTTTGAAATACACTTTGAAATGAAACATTTGAAATCCCACCCCCCCAACTTTAGAACTATCAAAGTGTGTATTTTGATAATATGTTGTCAAAATGTTTTGTTTCAATAATGTCAAAACAACATTATGAAGATGTTTCAGAAACTAATGGCAAAATGGTCACCCACACTGTATGTCTAGAACAAAATGGGAAACTACATAGCAGCAAGGGAATATGCTGGTGGCACTGTTGAATGCACCTATTGTTTATGACTGTGTTGAGAAGTGATACTGTCCACTAGATGACCACTGCAAGCAAAATGGTTTATTCTGAAATCGTTATTATGAGACACCCTTGTATATTAACCCATTTTGACCTGATTTGTAGGCCAGTACTTGTGAGCTATATTTTTTGTTTGTTTTTTGTCTGTGGAAAAATTGATAACAGACTGGGTATTTTTGATGCAATTGTGTGTATTTACAAAGACTATTCCAAAGCCACATTTACCTGAGTTCAGTGAGAATTAAAAAACAGGAGACAGAGACTCAGAACTATGATCAAAGACATTTTCATTTAGCACTTTCCCAAAAGCCCATTAGTTTTTGTCTTATTTGGTTTTGTAGTTTTCTTTTTATAGGATTATGTTAAGGTCTATCTGTTTCCTTTGAGTAATTCAAGGAATTGGAGCTAAGAGAGAGAAGGAAATGCTGTGGTGGAATGAAAAGGTACAAATCCTGGAGGTTAATCAGTTGAAAATAAAACCGTGTATATGCAGGAGTGATATCAAATAGTGAAAAGGGAAAAGGAAAAAAAAACATGGAAAGAATTCATAGAAAAATGCAAGCAGGATATACTGTATTGAAGAAAATGTTGTAAGGGTTAGATATACCTGGATTTATGCAGGATGAGAATCCTATGTTGGTTACTAATCCAGCAGGGAGTAGAAAAGGATGGAAGAAATAGTTTGAAAATGTAACAAATACAAAGGAACTAGAAAGAAGAATAGAGTATAAGATAGTGAGAGAGTGAAATGTCAGTAAGCAAAAGGATGATGGAGATTTGATGGATGAAACGGAAAGTACAATTGTAAAGATGAAAAAAGGAAGGGCTTTTCGTATAGATGAGGTGAGGGTGGATATGCTCACAGCAGCCAACAAAGTGGAAAATAGGATGGTTTCACACAATATTCAAAATCATTTGGCTGGAGCTGTTACTGAAATAAAAAAAAATGTGCTTTTCTGGAAGAAAGGGTATAGAAAAAGATGTAATAAGTACTGGGGAATAATACTTACATGTTACTATGCCAAGGTGTTTGAGTTGGTCTTACATGGATGTATTCAAAAGAAGATTGAAGAGCAAATGAATAAAGAACAACAGCTCCAGAGTAACAGCTTAAGTAATTTTACTACTGCATCGTTGATAGAAAAGCATTGGAAGTATCTTCACATTCACAGATGCTGAGAAAGCATATGATAATATGTCGTAATGTAAGATAGTATGACTTATTTGGTAGACACCTTACAATAGTGTATAATGAATAAACTTTTAATGTAATGTAATGTAGATTGGAATAAGAGATGTGCAAGTTCAATTCATATTGTGTACAGGCAGAATATGGGAGGACAGAGTGGTTTTGTGTGCAGCATGGTTTGAATCAGGTTAGGGTTTTTTTGTATCCTGTACTCTTTTAGTGTGGTTACTAGTGATGCAGAGGGTAGGGAATGAAATAAAGCCATGTTGTTCACTAATTAGAATGCCATTAGAGGTGGAAGTATAGAAGAAAAACAATGCTATTTTGACCTGTAAAGCTTTAGTACTGAAAAATTTGGATTGAAGATAAAAAAAAATTAGTTTTCAACCCACTGGTTGTAGCAAGAAACTGGTGCCTGGTAGATGGAGGAATGATGTTAAGAAGAGTTAGATGTAACTGATGGATTTAAGTATGGTATTTTAGTTTTATAATCATGAGTGATGGGAGGAATGGAGGAAAAGAACTGAGAAAAAGATTTTACTTAGCATGGGACTTCTATGAAAGTGTTAAAGGGCTGGTTTGAGACAGAAATGTCCCCAGTGAAGCTAAGCTAGTGATGTGCGGCTAGTGATGTACTAGATTCTGATTGCACTGTGTATATGAGATATTTGGGTTTTAACCAAGATAAATTTCAGTCAGTTGCATGATGCAGAAATGAGGGCTTTTAAGGGCAACTACTAGGAAGCTAAGAAGAGATCAAATTAAGAATAACTTGAAAAAACTTGTTAAGTCAGGGGAATTGGAAGTCCTACACAGAAAAATGAAGAATGACATGGAAAGGATACCATATGGATGGCAGAGAATGTGTATTCAAAACAAGAGGTCAAGGGATATAGTATCTTGTACTTGATTTGCAAGCAAACAGTATACCAAACTGATGTACTTTATAGAATGTATTTTGAAGTATTTTCCCCTTGGTAATGGCTGTCATTTACTGGAAAGGGTATGTGAAATAATCAAATATTTGCTGCTTTGTAAGTGAACAAAGTTTGCGTAACTCCCCTGTAGTGCAGCAGTGAACTTTTCAAAATTTGCCCATCTTGGAAAGGACAGCGAGGCCCTATTGAGCATGCTTGGTGGGGAAATGGCAGTGGCTGGTGGCTGTGTTGGGTGTATCAATGAGGCTGAGGATAAACACTCCAAAGGAGGTTGATTCAATCTTAGCTATAATGCACATATATTGTGTTGTTAATGTTTTTTGTAAGATTTTATTTATTATTTGTTATGCATGATATTATTGATTACTATTGTAAAAAGATCAATTTGGACTTTTTTATTCAGTATTATTCATTGAGATGAATATAATGCTAGGTGTTGTTGGTAAGCAAGGGGCAGGGAGTCAGACAGCTTGACCTCTGCTTCTGCAAACTTTCCTCCCTGCCACTTGTCTCTCCCATCACTTGTCCCCCTTCTCTGTCCAGCCCAAGGCCACCCTTCCTTTGCTAACTCTTAATCTGGCTTTGTCTTCTGCTCTGGCAGGCTCCAGGTCCATTTCAGCTTGGGGCATAGACCATGTGTTCTTTTCTGCCACAGCCCAGCACCATAGCATTGGCATGGCAGCTCTGCCTTCAGCTCTGGGGCCTGGCTCAAGCTGCTGCTGCCACTACTACAGGGCTGGGCTCAGGCTGGAGCAAATGCATGCTTTGTGCCCCAGAGGCTGGAGCGGAACTGGAGCCTGCTGGAGCCAGAACTGGGACAAGGATAAGTGGTGGGGTGGGGAGGGTAGGATGGCAGAGGCTATGGGTTGGGAGATATGGAGGGGAAGAAGCAGTAGGTGGGACAGAGGTTGTGTGTGTGTGTGGCAGGGAGGAGGCCTGGGGTGGAGAGGTGGAGGGACCAGGCAGCTCTGAATCCAACACTGACCCCAAGTTGGGGCCAAAACTGGAACTACAGCAGCTGCCTGATTGCTTTCCACCAGTATGCTGACTCATACTCAAATTCAAAATCAGGGCCTCCTCCCCCCATGTTAAATGGTTGTGGGGGGTGGAATCCTCATCTTGAATTTGAATAAATAAGGTATATGTTTTTCTCCTGTGGTACAGAATTCACCAGAGGAAACTGTAAGGATAAGCATTATGTAAGGACACAAAGGTTGAACTAAAATAAAATAGAGTACTTGGTACTGCAAGGGGCATATCATGAAGTATTTTTAAGTTCACTTCTACTTATTTAGTAATAAGCAATGTTTTTGGGTTTTTTTGGTTTCTAGTGTGGCCTTTTCACTTCTGAGATGCTTTAAGATGTTGTAATATGCATATATTAGTTTAAGTGTTCAGTACAACTATACAATGTGACTCATGTAGTAGACCTCTACAAGTTATTTCAGTGTAGAAGTATAAAATGAGTCAATAGATGGTGACTGGCCTTGATAACCTGCTTGATTTAAAAAAATAAATAAATAAAAATAAAAAAGGACACTGTTGGCCCTCTTGGACTACAATGGGAAGATCTGTATTTATAGAAAAGTACAGTTAAAAGGGAACTTGAATTTTCAGTTATTGCTTATAAGCAATAGGGAGTATATTTGTAAGAAACATTCATATAAATCTTAAACATTCAATCACTTCAAGAAAAGAGAAAAGTTGTATAATGGAAAACAGATTCTATCAATATCTAAACTTTATTGATCTTTCAAGGCTCTTGATGTCATACCATTAATGAATTGACATCCATTTTCATCTGCACAAATGTAGAAATATTGAAAACTTCATAAAACATTTGACATCTCCCTCCTCATCCCCTTAATTGTCCTGTGTGTCAAATAATTGAAAATCTCCAAGAAAAAAGCCAGTGCTTCAAAAATAAATAAATAAATAAGGATGGATAATGATGGTGACAGTGGTGATGATAAAATACAATACAGGGAAAGACAACAAGACTATTTTAACTTGGATATGTAGCAAGGAACTTAAGAAAGCTCTACAAGCAAAAGGAGATTCCTACAATTAGCCTTTGGACTCAGGAGCAAAGGATTGCTAGCAAGTATCATAAAGCACCTTGTACAAAAGGGTCTTTATGCATAATTAGGGTTCCTTCGGCTACAGGAATGCAAATAAAAATAGTAATAGTATATTGCTATACCTGAGCCTATACTGAAGCCAACTAAAGTCATGGATCATGGCATGGATCATACAGGAGGACTAGCTAGCAGTAAGTGAAGTAATGACTTTTGTGTTTATTTGCCTCTCCTTATGCCACCAGTGCAAGATGAAGAGCTGGACCAGCACAAAAGTAGTTGTGTAAATCAAACATACATGAAAGTGTGCCTTTTGAAATACTTTTGCAGAAAACTGAAATCTAGGTAGATTGAAAATTGAATTCCAGGTATAATCAGTTTAAGCAACAAAGGGTACATACAAGTGTTACATTTAAATTGCCCTAGCCAAGGTTAGGGCCTGACCAGACAGCATCTACCCCAGCCCTGGACACACCAGCCCTCGCCCCCTCCAAACTTCATTGACTGACTGATTTCTGGCTGCCTGTACCTCCTCCCAGAAAAGGACAAATGTTTGTGTATGTGGGACACAATTCAGGTTTAGCCACCTTACATTAAGTTGTCTAAACCTGGCTAAGTGTTCACACCCAAGGCTGAATTATTATTTTAAAGTTCTGTTACTTTAATATAATTGTCCTCAATTAGTTATAACAATAATAATTGTTATTCCTATTATTATTCCTCCTGGAATAAGACTTCCTTCTGGAAATCTTTATCCAATAACTAAATAATATTGAGTATTTATAGAATATCCCTACCAGGTTATAAAACCATATTGAATACATTTCTGATTCAAATCCTGTGCATGAAATGCATTCTTGGTTTTTGTTTGTTTTTCCCCAGTGAAGTTTGATTGTCTTCACTGTACTGAATTTTGAAATATTCCTTTGTGGTAAAAGGCAGATGAAGCTCAGTAACATGTCACTTAGGAAATAATGTGGAGATATAAAAATGCTTTGTAAGTGGCATGCTATATTAGATCAGGTATCCAGGTTGTAGCTGTATTGGTCCAGAGGAAAAAGGAATCAGGACTCATAGTAGAGACGATATCTTTTATTAGGTCAACAAACTTTTTGCAAAAAACCCCCCCACCTTTAATTGCAAGCTTTTGGGCACAAACGCCTTTCATCAGGCATTGGAGAAAAGATTGTAAACCTTCTCCTGGGTAGAAATGAAAGTTCATATTTCATAGGATTTTACAGAGGAGTCAGTAGATGGAAAACTCCTCTGGGCAGTCAGTTCATAGCTGGTATGGAGTCTCTCACCTCCTGTGAGGTTCTTTGATGATGCAAGTTACCTTGAAACAAAGGCTGGAGCAGTATCTCAGGTTTCAGGTGGTCACAGTTGCTTCCTGCTTGGAAAAATATGGTATTAGATCAGGTTGCTTTTGAAGATGTGACAGGTCACAAGTAGACATATCAATTAAGTTTCTGTCATCCAGGAATGTGAACAAAAGTACATCGGTAGCTTTTGGGATGAACATCTAAATCCATTTTGTTTTTACTTATTGTATAAATATATATACAGTTCAAATTATTTAAATAATGTACTAGTTGCCTGATTCTGAACTTGGACTTCTTGTAAAGTTTTCAGTGAATTATTTCCTGCCATCTGTGAGCTGCAACCGGCTAGAAGGGTAAGGAGGGGATCAATGTCCCTGCAGTTGCCCCAGCCCCATGGCATGCCACAGCCTGGCCAGGAGCATGGGGGAAGAGGTCCAGGATCTGTGTCCCTGCAGCTGGCCTGGCCAGGCAGCAGCACTCCAAAGGGCTGGGGCTCCTGTGGGGACACACAGCCCAGACCTCTTTCCCTTGCAGTCTCCCTTGAGCTGGCCAGGAGGGTTTCCCTGCTCGGGGGCTCATGGGGAAAGTAGTGCAGGGTCTCTCTCCCCACAGCAGCTCTGGTCCCATGGTGCACTGCTGCCTGGCTGGGGGGGGTGGGGGTGCTATGGCAGAAGGGGTCTGAGGTCTGTCCCCCCACCCATAGCCCCTGCTAATAGTCACCAGCTGGCAAGTGGTTGGGGTTGGGGAGAGGGGCCACTCTTTCATCCTCCTGGGAGACATGCAGAAGCATCCCCAATGACCAGTTTTGTCAGGGTCTGAGCCCCCCACACCAAACAGCGAAGTTGGCTTTGTTTCCTTTTATTTTGCCTTATAGTACTTCAAGGAAAGCACCATAGTTAGAGCACTTCTGCCAGCGGCTATTTGAACATATGTACCTAGCCAAAAGGCTTAGAATATCACTTTGTAAGCTGTCATACCATGCAAAAAGTAGAATAATTTATGTAGAATAGCCAATTTTTGTCAGAAAAAATATTCAAAAGGTACTTGGATGGGGGTTTGCTATATCACGCCTGTTACTTCAATTATTTTATGTGATTAAGGTGAATGAAATTTGTTTTCTGATTCATGTAAAATTAAAACATGGACTAAAGAAATAATAATGAAAATATACAAAATTCTGTACTAGGCTACTCAGGAGAAAAAAATATTTATCTATAAACATGAGGTACATATGTACTATATTTAGTGAGTAAAACAGATATCCTGCAAATGAAACCTGGTTTTGTATCCGATCCTAAAGTTTAATATGAATTGTCTTCATATGAAGCCTTCTAAGCTTTATAGCATTTGTTCATAGCATATATGGCATGTACAGACTTTTTTATCCCTGCTGAGGAAGGTAGCTTTTACTATTTCCTGTAGATAATTCCTGAAAATCCTTACTTCTCTTGTAATTTCAAATCCTAATTCAAAAGCATTTTACACTTACTTTGCAGTGGTATAAATTACTTCCTTTCCTTTATCATGTCCTTGTGACAAGGTATTTAGCCGAATTTGCAACTTTGTTGGAATCTGACAGGCTGCACCATCAGCGATTCTGCTATGGCCTCAAGCTTGAGGCCTCTGGGTTGTCATCCATGTACCTTAGTGCCTACACCACCCCAGTCCCATATAAATGACTGTACAGGCTGAAGAGTAATAGAAAACTAGACTTCTATGTTAAGCATTTTGTGCCTATCTCCAACTCTCCTATAGGCAAATAAGTCGTTCTTATCTGGCCAATGTTAACTACGTAGGTGGAATTTTTAGGCTACTTGCACAGATTTTTGTTCTTCCTCTCCACTGTGCAATTTTCCTTGTCTTTCTGAGCATTCTCAGAAGGACCCTTCCATATGTTGTTGGAACCCTGTTGAAACCAGTTAGATACTTAAACTCTGTATAAGTCCCTAAGATATTAGTTACAGAACTGCCCCCCCCACCCCACCACACACACAACTATTGACTGTTGTTTGGTGGTAGTAATGAAGGACAACAATCCTTCATGTTCCTTCTTCCAGAGCTGTTTGTGAATTTAATGTAATATTCATTTGATAAATGGATAGACAGCATTGGGATAGTTTCTGTCCTGTTGGGGGGCATGTCCTTCTCCTCTTCATGTATAGGACCGAGCCCATGTCTTTCAGCAAGCTTCCTCTGTCTTGTTCTTCTTCTTGACCACATATCTTCCCCTCTTGACTGTCTAGGAAGTAGTTTCAGCAGGAAAACTGGAAGGTGCTCTTAGCACTAGCTAGCCTGAGGCCTGGTGGTTTAGGCACTGTGCTGAGATCTACGTTTCAACCCTATTTCAATAAGGAGAAGCTAGAACCTGGATTTCCCATTCTTTGGGTAAGAGTGTTGGCCTTTATATTAATGGGCTCAAAGATAGAAAGTTTCCTCTTCGTTTTTTCCCCAGAACATACACTGAGTTATATACCTTGCTGTCAAGAGGGTAAGATCTAAATTCTGTATAAGTGGCCCAAAATTCTGCTTACTGTCTGAAGGACAGCTAATTATCTTAACAGGCCAAATAGTATAAATGCTAAATAAGCCTTCTTAATGGAGTAGGTACATAGGCAGTCAGTGCTTGCTAGATTAATTTTGTTTTGTTCTTCCTAAAAGTTACCGATGAAATCAACAGAAGACCATTCTTAAAATCCATATGTATCTGTTTCCCTTTTCTTTTAAATGTTTCAGTGTTCTTTTTCATAATGAGAATAATCTATACAGTCAAGCTAATTTTCAAGGGCATCAAAAGTTGTTAATGTAAAGCAAAAACAAGGAAAGATGATTTTAAATATTTCATTGGGTCCCTGCATCAAAAACGCTAGGTGTTAATTATGACCTTTTAATCGCATAGGGAAAAGTACAGCTTTTTCAAGATGCATGATAACAATAGGGCATTTCTACTTTTTGAGTTACAAGAAAGTCATTAATCATACCTGGTCTATATTCACGTGGCTTACTTTAAACCACATAAATATAAACTCAGAGTGGTACAGCTGTTAGCTGCTCTTGGGAGCCATGTGGGAAATCTCATGGTAACTCAAGGTGGGTAGAAGGGCAGGTGGGATTAGGGGACTATCTTGTCCATGGTGGGGGTGAGGGCTGGCAGGTCTGGGGGTGACCAACAGGTTCATGGGGGGGTGGGGGTTGGGAGACAGGGCTAAAAATAGTCTAGTCAGGCTTGGATGGAGGGGTGTGAGGAAAGCACAGCCTCAGCAAGTGGCTTGATTTTCTCAACCCTGGGGCTACACTGAGAATGTGTGCAGGTGTTTGGTAGATCAAATTAACCCATTCCTAGATAAGGTAGTTCACCTTCTTAGGTGAAATAACTTGGATCAGGTGTGATTTGGGGTGATTTACACCCTCTAAATGCCTGCATATTCAGGCATTTACATCAACCCAGCCAGCCATGGCTTTTTATTTCCCTGGAGTCTCAAAAATGATCTGTCCCTGGAAAAAGCAAGACTCCAGATGGGGCAATGGCTGGTCAGGCAGGAAGTACCCAAGAGAAGTGTCAGCATTGTAGCTAGGTTGTGTATCATGTTCCCCTTCCTTATTAGCATACCATAGACTTCTTGGGTGATATGAAATGGCCTGTGGTGTCAGCAGGGTCCTTTCCTTACATCAAGATGTGTCATACAGCCCTGATTGCTAGATCCTACCTGAGATGTGGGAGCACTTTAGGGAGTGTTCCAGGGAGTACCCTTCTGGGTCAGCTGCAACACTCTTGTTGGCCATTTCAGAGCTTTCATGAGCCTCCCTCAGCACTTTGTCTAGGCTTCCTTGGCTTTGGGGACTGTTGACATAGACTGTTTTTCGCAGACCTGCATTTTGCTTATTGGATTATATTTCATCCAGGAGAATACAAAACAACGGGTGACTCTCCTATGGCTGAAGAAAGGTGCTTTTGTCCAAAAGCTTGCAAAGAACAATGTTTCTAACTATTTAGTTGGTCTAATAAAAGATATCACATTTACCCAAAGAACTGTGTCTTGACATAGACAAAGGCATTATGTGCAGAGACCCCCTTCACTAATGGGACTGTAGATCCTCTGTAGCCATTCCATGCAGTCCCAGCTGTCCAGACGCCATGTCAGATTCCAGGAGAGAAACAGAGTGGAAACTGACCTGGAGAGATCACCTTGTCTACCCCCCTGCTCAAAGCAGGAACATCTCTGTCTAAAGAAACCTAGGTGAATGTGCAAGTGTCTCACCTGCACTTAAAACCATCTGAGCATGATTGAAATTCCACTTCTTCCCTAGGTAATTTCACCCAGAGTTACCAAGTTCTCAGTACAACTGATATTTGCCTTGTTGCAACTGAAGTACACTCCTTCTTGTCCTGTGCCCAGCAGCCACTGAGAAGCATCAGTTCTCCTTTTCTTATCAACCCTTTTGGTATGAAAAGGATTATCAAATCTTCTGTGTCCTCTCTTCTGTAGACTAAAGCAGCTCTGCCCTTCCCCCCCATCCAGTCACTGCTCTTCTGTGGACATTTTCCAGTTTATCCACACCTGTCATGAAGTGCCCAACCTAGATGGAGTACTCACTGTTACACAGAACAGAAGAATCACTTCCTGGAAAGGACCTGCAGATAGATGATAATCCTTGTTAATACCTTCCATTTGCTCTTAGCTTGTTCTGCAACATTACACAACTGGTTCATTTTAGGCTTCTAACACATTCTAACCCTGCAGCCCTTTCCGGCTCTACTGCTGTGCAGCCAACCGTTCCTTTTTTTGCATCTCTGCATATAACTGCAGCAATTGGTCATGTTTCATTTTGCTTCGTTTTGTTTCATTTTGTTTTCTTCATTCCCTGTTGGCAATTCTTTTCAGAAACAAGTTACACCTAGATTGAAATGGTTTTGAACACAGTGCTGGTATCCTTGGAAAATATATGTGTTTTAAGGAATTCAGACAAAATTTTTCCCAAATTACACTCTTACAGCGGGCCTTAGTTGTATCATGCAAGCTTATATTACTGCATTGGAAAAGTAGGATATCTCCTAAGATTGAAATCTGTTGCAGTTGCAGTTGGCATCTATGGAATGAGTCCATAGTTAGCAAGCTTAAATGCTTCAAAAAATTTGATGTAAGTTGCAATGCTTAATACTTATTGTTTGTGACAGAAATGTACTTATTTAGGCTGGCGTGTATAGTTGATATATAGATATAGATAGATTTTTTAAAGTAATTCAATTTTTAAAAATACCTCATTTAAAATTGGCTTGGAATACAGTACAGTGTATGCATTTTGAGTCTTTGTGCCTTTAAGGAGAGATTTGTAAAAGAATTTAAGATTTAGGCACTAAAATCTTATTTAATTTCAGTGGGATTTAGGTGCCTGTGTCCCTTAGGTCCTTTCAAAAGTTTTTACCCCAAAAAATACATTTATTTTACCACATGGAGTAAAATCTTGGTCACATTGAACCCAACAGAAATTTTGCCATTTTCTTTCAGTGGGGACAGAATTTTATTCCTAGCAGTTAAAGGCATTTCTAAGATATTGAGGATGTGCTTAATACCTGGTACTTAATATTGGTGTCCTTCAAAGATGATGGCATTTTTGGAAATGATAATGGCTTATAGGATTCCTGATGTGTGATATTTTATGTATTGGAGTTCTGTCATTGTGGTCTGAGGTGCAGTGTCTTGTAAAGTTAAGTTGAGCTGTCAGAAAAATATTTTCCAATGTGCTAAAGCCATACAAATAGCAAGATCCTTATTCCTGCCAAAGGATTATAAATAGAACTTTTTGAAAATGATTTTTTAAATGTTATAAATCTATAAAACTGTGGAAAAAAACAAAATACAAAATTACTTTCAAACAGTTCTGTTTATAATCCTTTGGCAAGAAATAGGATCCATGTCAGTACCCTGTGTCAGTCAGCATTTCTTTATTGTCCTCAGTGGTGCTTGCCCAACTTTGCCTAAATGAAGTAGTAGATAGAAGCATGTGCATTTTTTCTGTATTGAAAATTATGTTTGTGCTAAAATGTAGAATGTTATATATATTTTGGGGATTTTCTGCAATGGAAATTTGAACATCTACTTGAGTCAAGTATATTTAAAAAAAATAAAATGTCCATAACAGTTCTTGTCATGGGGGAAATTTCCTCTTAGAACAGCAGGCTGAGGAATCATTCTAGGTTCTATCCCTTTAAGGATAAATATTCTGAGAGTTGTAATCTTTAGAGAGACCAGGTGGATAAAGGCAGCTGGAAAGAGCGTAACTGTATAAAAAGTATTCCTGGTTCTCTAGCATGGAAGATTTCTTGCTTCTGCTAGGTTTATCAAATATTGGCTCAAACTGAGGGTGCCAAGTATGGAGTCTGAGACTGTGTCCACACTAGTGTGGATGTTTGTTTCCCAGGGACACATTGCTACTTGTCCCCAAGGAACACCGATGTGAGGTGAATTGTGGCACATGACAGGTTATCCCAAATGGGGTAGAGGAGGCTGGGACCAGCAATTGTGCTGGCCCCAGCAGCTTTACCTGAGGTCCTGGGGGGCTGGGGCTGCAGCCATGGAGTTCCTGCAGCTGGGAGCCTGCTGGCAACTGAAGCATGGCTCCAGCTGGCCAGATTCGAGTTTTGGGTGGTGTATGTTGCCACCACATGTGCTGCCCTCCTTTTTTTCTGAATGGGTTCTTTTGACCCTGAGATCTCCCAGGGTCAACCCCCCTCCCTTCCACGCTGCAAGGTTGCAGTGCAGAGAACACCTGAATATTCAGTGTATGGCACTGAAGATGGCTCTGAGACACCACATACTGCATGGCCATGCTCATCTAGATGCGGCTTGAGAGGGAGTTGGCTGAAGAAGGGCTGGGTGGTTCTAAGGGAAAAAGTGAAGCAGGATGCTTTGGGGTATGGGGTGTTTTGGCTCTGCAGTGAGGAACCTAGTGTAGAAGGTTCCCATATATTACCCCTGAATGGGATTACGAAACCCTTCTATAGAAGATAGATAATTAATGGTGGGGGTAAGGGTGTAAGGGGAAGGAAGAGAAGATTTTGCAACCAAGGGATATGAGTACTGAATGGCTTATTCTACAGAATTCTAAGGACCCATGCTCTTTATACCTAGGAATGGTGGTATGACTATTGTTTGGACTTTACTTTGGCAGGAGGACCAAAGTGTCAAGACACCCAACTATCAGTAGAATGAGAAGAAACTGAGATACAGATGTACAGCGTGATAGTAAAAAAGGTAAGCTGTCCAATAATGCAAGCAGAAATTAATGAAGATAATTACTGTCAGGAGTTAGGTTACATTTAACATTTCCACCAGCCCTAGCATCTGCATCTAATTGTATTCTCACTGATCAAGTTTGATGCGAAGCATGAAGGCTTTTGTGTCATGAAAACTAATACAGTTCTGCAAAGTCTGTTTCTTAATTAGATCTGATTAACAAATCCTGGGTTGAGTCCATAGTTCTTTGATAAAAGCAAAGATTTTTATTTCATTTTATTTTATTTTATCTTTTATCATTGCTATCCCCTACAAGATCATCTTGGCATTCATCTTGCATTAATCCCATTTATTTGAATCTGTTGGACCAAATACAGTCTGATAGTACATTTAAACAGTAACTAGGTCCAGTATAGGACATCATACATGTCATTTTGCATTTGGGATTTATATCTAATTACATACAAATGCTTTGATTGTCATTCTCCCTGATTCATCTTATGTGGTTTATCTGTGGAGGCCCAAATCCTACATTGGGAACTATGTTGCCACATTTCTTTTTCTAATAGGAGGATTATTGTATTTACTGAGGCTTTGGCTGGGCATAGGTGACTATGTGTGTGTCTCTCTCTCTATGTAGCATGATGATCTTCAATTGTGAGCTTACTGAGGAAGGGACTTTATTTGTGTGTTATCATTTTCTCCATTGTGAAACTAAAGAAAATAGTGTCATAAAGTTTATATAAAACTGTATATGCATAAATTGGAGATCTCTTAATCCTTAATGTGGTGAGCTCTAAGGATCTAAGACCCCCTTGTATCCTAACCCACAATACCTCAGTTTGGCCCTCCTCTTATCCCGTCTTAACTAACATGACACCTTAATGTGTTTACATCCATGTTTGTTGTACTCAGTTAGCTAGTAAGTTGATATAGGGTATGTACAGACATTCAGGGAAGTTATATTTAATTAAAAATGGCTACCTGATCTAAGATAAATAAATATTAGGGGGTAATAGGGAGACTTGGAAAAATAGGGAGGCTTGGGAGGTCTATAGGAGAGGGAGGTTGGTAGTGTCTAACGTTGTTTGATGGTTGTTTGTCTGGGGGTAGGTCAAGGGGCCAGGGGGCTAAAAAAAGCCTGGTGCCAGATGTGGGGAATAGGAAAAGCTCAGCCCTGGAGCTTGGGCCTGGAGGCTGGGCTCAGAGGCTAGGCTTTACTAGTCCCAGGGCTTTGTTGGGAACTGTATAGATGTTCAGTTTGATTGGTCTCACTGGACCCCATCTAAGTTAGACTGCCTCTGAGGTAGGGGTAAAATAGACCAGGTCAGCTATTTTTAGATTTATCTAACCTTCCTGAACTTTTGTACGGTTTGCACTGAGATTGTCCTAACTAGGGATCTAAGGTCCATGCCTGGGTGAACTAAATTAGATAGGATGGCTATTTTTTACCTGATCTAACCTCCCCCTAACCTCCCTGAACATCTGCACCTAGCCATAGAGTAGCTCTCTTTAAAATGAGTGAACAGTAATTTCTTTAAGACCACAGATATTTTTATCATACTTTAATATGGCAGATCTCCTCCAAAGGGCTTTAAACTAGGCTTTTCAGGGGATGGAGATGCAGTGGAAAAAGAGAACCTAGGTTCAGAGAGCCATAAGCCATGCACTGTATCAGCCCAGGTAAGTACTATGGGGCCTGACAGACATCAGGACAGGGGGGCACCAAGGACACCCATTGGAGGGCTTAAATGTCTCTACACTAATGATAGGATCATGGGGAACAAACAAGAGGAATTTATGCTCCTGCTTGCAAGCAAGAACTTTGACCTGGTTGGGCTAACTGAAACCTGGTGGGACCCTACTCATGATTGGGCAGTAGGCATTGAAGGTTATAGATTGTGCAGATGGTATACAGTGGGGAAAAAGGTGGTGGGTGTTGCACTCTATGTTAAGGAGCTATATACATCTACTATAATTAAGACAGGATCAGAGGAGGGCAAAACTGAGGTACTGTAGGTTAGGATACAAGGGGGGTTGGGGAGAAAGGGGCATGGTAGTGGGGCTCTACTATAGACCAGTATACCAGGAATTCTCCAGGCATCTTTCAGAGGCCATATGGTTATGAGATACACTTGTCTCGGGTGACCTAAACTGCCCTGACATCTGCTGGGAGGATCAGTCAGCCAGTATTAATCACTCATGGAGGTTCTTAACCTGCTTACAGGACTTCTACCTAATTCAGGAGGTATACAATCCCAGTTGGGGGAACACCTTGCTGGACTTGGTGCTGGCTTCAGGGGATGACCTGGTGGGGGATCTGCAGTACAAGGCAACATAGGGGATAATGACGATCAATTGATTAAATTCACTGTCTGGTGAAGGGTGGGAAAAGTAACCAGCAGGGCAAAAGTGTTAGACTTCAGTGTGCTTATGAAATTAGTTAGTGGGGCAGTAAAGCTCAAGAGAATTAACAAAATGGGGGTCCAGGAAGGGCAGTAGTTCCTCAAGGAAGCAATCCTTCCGGCACAGAAGGAGGCAATAACACTGCATAGAAAAGGGGGCAAAGGAGCCAAGAAACCCTCTTGGCTAAACAGGGAAATGCAGGAAAGCCTAAGGACAAAAAAAGGGGTACACAGGCTGTGGAAGCAGGAGGTAGCTACCAAGGAGGAGTATACCTCCCTGGCTCACACTTGCAGGGAATCGGTTAGGAAGGCCAAAACAGTTTTAGAACTGAGGCTGGTGGCAAAAATTAAGGATAACAAAAAGTCCTTCAGGTATATAGGGAGCAAAAAGAAAGCACAAGGCAGCATAAGAGCCCTAAAGGATAGACAAGAGTGGTTGGTGACATAGGAAGGGGAAAGCAGAGCTCTTAAATGATTTTTTTGCCTTTGTATTCTTGAACAAATCTCCAAAATGCATTACTGACAGAAGCAGGAGGAACACCAGCCCACCAACTGTCAGCGCCGACCTAGTAAAGAGATAGTTGGAGGTGCTGGATGACTTTAAGTCAGTGAGACTGGATGAGCTCCATCCAAGGGTGCTGAAAGAATTAGCCAGTGCCATAGCAGAACCACTGGCATGACTGTTTGAGCACTTGTGGTGCTCAGGTGAGGTCCCAGATGACTGGAAAAGGGCCAATGTGGTCCCTATTTTCAAGAAGGGGAGAAAGGAGGTTCTGGATAACTATAGCCTGGTTAGTCTCACCTCTGTCCTTGGGAAGACCCTTGAAAAAATTATCAAGGATCACATTTGTAGGAGTCCAGCAGGTAATATAAGACTGAATGGTAACCAGCGTGGGTTCATAGCAGGTAGATCTTGCCTGACTAACCTTGTTTCTTTCTATGACCAGGTTACTAAATGCTTAGATGCAGGCATTGAGGTAGATGTCATCTACTTGGCCTTTAAGAAGCCCTTTGACATGGTATCCCATCCTATTCTCATGAACAAATTGAACAGCTGTGCCATAGATGATTACATAGTCATGTGGGTGGCAAATTTGCTTAAGGATCTTACTCAGAGAGTGGTGGTGGATGGGTCGGTATCGACCTGAAAAGATGTGGGCAGTGGGATCCACAAAATCTTGGTCCGTGGGTCAGTGCTGTTCAATATCTTTATCAGCAACCTGGATGAAGGCATGGAAAGCACTCTAACCAAATTCACAGATGACACCAAACTATGGGGCAAAGCAAACACACTTATGGGAAGAAACCAAATCCAGGCAGATCTGGACAGGTTGGAGAAGTGGACAGAGAACGATAGGATGCAGTTCAACAAGGCCAAGTGCAAGGTGCTGCACCTAAGGAGAGGGAATTTACCAGCACACCTATAGGCTGGCAGGTGACCTTCTTAGCAGCACAGTGGCAGAAAGAGACCTCAGAGTCATTGTCGACTCCAAGATGAATATGAGTCATCAATATGATGAAGTAATTAGCAGAGCTAGCCGCACTTTGTTATGCATTAGTAGGTGCATCACAAACAGGTCTAGAGAGGTGATGCTTCCCCTCTGTGTGGCACTGGTCAGGCCGCAGCTAGAGCACTACATCCAATTCTGGGTGCTGCAACTGAAGAAGGATGTGGACAACATTGAGAGAGTCCAGAGGGGAGCCACTCATTTGGTTAGAGGCCTTCATGGAAGGCCCTGTGAGGAAAGGCTGAGGGACCTGGACCTTTTCAGCCTCCACAAGAGAAGGCTGAGGGGGGAATCTTGTGGCAGTATACAAATTCACCATGGGGTGCAGCAGGGAGTAGGAGATGCTCTGTTTGCCAGAGCACCACTTGGAAAAACCAGAAACAATGGCCATAAGCTGATAGAGAGTAGATTTAGGATGGACTTCAAAAAGAACTTCTTCACAGTTAGGTTTGGCAAAATCTGCAATGGGCTTCTAAGGGAGATGGTGCTCTCCCCTGCCTTGGAGGTCTTCAAGAAGAGACTGGACAAGCACCTGGCTGGGGGTCTCATGACTCCAGCACTTTTTCCTGCCACTAGCAAGGGGCCAGACTTGATGATCCATTGAGGTCCCTTCCAACCCTAGCATCTATGAGTCTATTGGTCTATGTGGGGATTTTTCTTTAAATATCAGGCCAAGCTATCTTTGGTTGATAACAAAAAGAAAATAGACTTGTACATACAAGACCTCAAGAATTGGGGTTTAGTGGAAAGTTAGAATAACCTCTATAAATGTGAATGAAAGAGAATGTTCCTTTAAAACAGTCAATTGGAGGTTGCTCTTTTGATAACATTTGTCAGATTTGCTTTCTTTCAAACATACTATTAAGGTTAATATTGCTTGTCACTTTAAAATGTAGCCTGCTGGCTTTGTCATTCTCAAGTTTACATGTGTCTGATTGGGAGGGGGCGGGGTGTTTCTGCCTAATGCTTAAAGATCTCTGAAATTATTGGAGCAACCTGTCATTTATCAACAAGGAAAAATGGAAGGGAATTGCAAAATAATTGCCTGTATCCCAGCTCTGAACACCTGAAAAGCGCTAATTAAAATTTATTTAAGACAGAATGCCTATCATAACAAGATCAATTTGTCCATTACATTAATTACTTTCAAATAATCTTTCCTAAGATATGGAGTAAATATATGGAGTAAATATAACTAACTTCCATCTAATATTTGTTTTCAGTCTTTGGAACATGAACAGTGCAATATTTCTGAAACATAACATAGAAAAAAACATTTTTTTTCATGAGGATTCAGACTTGCTTTTTTCAAAACTCCACTATACATGTGTAACAGGGAACCCTAGCCCTGTTACCAGTAGGCAGGGTATTCCCTTTAAAACCAGAACTTTCTGAGTACAACGTGTTGGTAAGGTGGGGATTAAAACCTGAGTCAGGTCAGCCAGTCAGGTGACCAGAAGGAGACAGGCCAGAACTATAAAAACCCAGGGCCGGGCAGCAGTAGGCGGCCAGCAGCCAAAGGGGAAGGAGGGTGTATAAGTGCTCCATGGAGAGACTTGGTAAGGGGTCCAAAGGCTGGAGGAGGGGAACTACAGAGGACCCCCGGGAAGTGGCAGCAACCTCAGAAGAAGGACGGTACCTGACAGTGGGGAGCAGAAGCATGAACCCCTGCGTAAATGTAAGCTGGCATGCTGCCTTCTTTAAACACATTCACTTGGTGGAAGTTATTGCCCATGGACAGGACTGTTCATATTTTTTTTGTTATTGAATAACACCGGTGGTTTAGGTGAGACTACTGGGGAAGGAGCAGGCATCATTGGAGCCCTACTATAGCATGGGAACTACAGCGCCTGCATAGGCACAGTGTTCAGGATGCACAGGTCCAATGACAGAGAGGGTGCAGTATTTGGGGGCATAGGCCCGGCACCAGAGAGGGCAAACCTAAAAGGCCAGGGTGGCCTGGTGCACCTGGGGTGCGACTGTGCTTTTTGTTTCTTTGTTTTCTTTTCTTTTTGACTGGGATGATGGGGGTCCAGGGCCATTTCCCGACTTTGAGCTTGCAACCCCCTGGCTGTGGGATGGGCCTCTGGGCCAGGGAGGCTGTGCTCCAGACTGGAGCAAAAAGGAGGGTCTCAGACCAGAAGACTAAACATTGGTATAAAATTTCTATGAAGATGTGGCAAGCAAGTAGAAAGTGGGACACAAGAAACCTTAAAGGGGACTCCAAGGGTGCCCCAAATAGGGCGTGGGTAACAGTGAACGTGGCGCTGGGGAGGGTGACCTGTTACAACATGTTTTTAATTACCAGGCTTTGATTTGGCAAATTAATCTTTGGGAAATTTCCAATTGACCCACAAATGCAAGGTTCTAACAGAAACCTACTAAGAGCTTAGCTTTCAGAGTAGTCCGTATTTATGACTACAAAAGCTATTCTAATGCCTATTTGAGAGTTGTATGTTTATTGGTTTTACATTTTTTCTCTCTGAATCGTGAACAATTAGATACAGAATAAGTAATACACTCATCTTAACTGGCATGAGAAATCATTCCAGTCCAATATTTTAAAAAATCCTTTAGGCTCTGATCTTATAGTTATCAACTCATTAGCACAAGCCTTCATCCACAGGTGGCTTAAAATACTAAAGAAATAGCAGAGTCAAGAGACTTCATTTGAAATTGTGATCTCATTGTGTCAGGCAGAATACAGGTGCAAAGCAAGAAACAATCCCAAAATGTTTACAGACATGACTCTTAACTGGGGTGTCATGAGATCCTTATATATAACTAAATATAGCAGCAACTCAGTTGTAATAGTGAGGATCATGAGCCAACAGTGAAGTTGCCATTAGAAAAGTTTAGGAACATTGTACTCAAGCATTTTGCCTCTTATACAAATGTGACACTGAGAGTACAGGCTGGCTGACGTGGTATAAAGCCTTTATTAGATCACTGATTTCATTATTTGAGCCTAAATGATGACGCAAACAATTCTAAACTGGTTTAAACCAACCTTTTTATCATCCCATCTTGCATTCCCTAATTTTGCTCATCATAAATGTAATATAAATGAAACTAATTATTTGCGTTACAAGTTAAATGGACCTGCATTAAAGGCATAAAATGTTAAAGGCTTCAGTGTGATGGAAAGGAATGCCTATCTTAGCAAATATTTCTTTGAAAACAAGTGACACTTTTGTTGCTTTGTGACACAAAGATCAAATCATTAGCCTTATTCCTGGGAGTCCTCTTGCTCAGGTATATTTAGGTCTGCAGCTATTAGGCGAAACATCAGAATGATCAAATGCTCTTGAAAATATTAAGGGTCTGCATTCTTCCTGTTTTTAAACAGCTTTTAAATGAATCCCCATCACTTACCCTGTACACTTAATCCTGCTTAAATAGAAACATGTCAAACATGCCTGCTAATCAACGAGCAGATGTCCCTACAGAGATTTCTGCAGCTTTAAGCACTGTATATCACTATGTAAGGATTTTTTTACCAAATATTGACTTTTGGTTTTCAAGGTTACTGATGATGTGCTTAGACACATTAATCACTCTAACCACTTGAAGAAAGAAGCTCATTAAGAAGACAAATACATTTATCAGGCAAATCATCTAGCCGATTACATACTTTCAGTTTTACCTGTAATAGATTAGAGCTGAATGATTCCCTCTTTCCCTGTAATTAAATATGTAGAGCACCTATGATTCTTTATATTTAGATTCCTCAACAAAGCAACTGTAATGTATGGTTTATAAGTGTCACAGTGCATTGTGGTATCTGGTAAAAATAGACTTGGCTCTTTTTAATGTTAACCAGAAATACTGTTTTAATAACAAGAAGGAGGTCTGAGATCTAAACCAACAAAACTGGGAAACTCGGGTTTAAACTTTGTCTTTGGGCTTAAGTAGAATATTATCCATTCCAGGCTTCTCTCTTTATTTAAGGTTAGATACAATAGTCAGACAGGTGTCTTAAACCTAATGCAGTCACTTACATACGTGTGGGGAGCCTGCTCCGATGCGCTGGAAACCCTGCACAGAGCATGTAAATTGACACGCTCTGGCAGCCTTGTGTGTCATGTGGATCATCTGTGCAGCACGCCTCTGTGCTGAGACAATGGTGGTGGTGTGGCTTGAACTAAAACACATTCAATGTGCTTTAGTTCAAAGTGCACCACCACCATTTTCTCAGTGTGGGGATGCTCTGTGCTACTAAGACATGTGATGCATGGGCACTTTTAATTAGCACAGCTTGCTAATTAAAAGCACCCAACACCACATCGGGAGCCCATGTAAAAATGCCTTTAGTTCTCAGAGGGAAACTTCAGGCAATGCATAATAGCCCAGCTCACTGAGCAGGTAAGTGCCTACAGCTAGCCAATAGGGAACAGTAAGTACAGGGGTACTCTGGAACCCACCACTTTATTGAAAGTTATGCCTCTGAGCCAGGTCTTTGGAAATGTGTCTCCAGAATCCTTTCCTGAGTATGAGTACCTACAGCTGTTCTATAAGAAAATTGAGCAGGGCTTACTATATTTCCTTTTGAAAAATATAAAAAATCCTGGGAACAGAAATTGTAGACAAGGGCTCAGATATCATTTGAGTACCCCAACCACTAGACTAGTATATACTAGTCATTGATGACACCAAGCTGTGGGGTAAAGTGAATACACCAGCAGGCAGGGACCGCATCCAGGTAGACCTGGAAAGGTTAGAGAAGTGGGTGGATCTGAACAGGATGTGGTTCAACAAGGACGAGTGCAGAGTGCTGCACCTAGGGAGACGGCACCAGCATTATGGTTGTAGGGTAAGGGCTGACCCTCTCAGCAGCACAGAGGCAGAGAGGGATCTCGGAGTCAGGATTGACTCCAGGATGAATATGAGTCGCCAATGTGACGAAGCAATAGTCAGAGCCAACCGCACCCTGTCATGCATCCACAGGGGCATCAGTAACAGGTCCGGAGAGGTCTTGCTCCCCGTCTATGCGGTGCTGGTCAGGCTACAGCTGGAGTACTGTGTCCAGTTCTGGGCGCTGCACTTCAAGAAGGATGTGGAGAACCTGGAGAGGGTCCAGAGGAGGCCACTCGTATGGTTGAGGGCCTCCGTGGCCAGCCCTATGAGGAGAGGCTGAGGGACCTGAATCTCTTCAGTCTCCGCAAGAGGAGATGGAGGGGGGATCTTGTGGCTGCCTACAACATTATCAGGGACTCGGGGAAAGTCTGTTCACCAGGGCCCCCCTTGGGGTCACCAGGAACAATGGCCACAAGCTGAGGGAGGATAGGTTTAGGTTAGATATTAGGAAGAACTACTTCACTGTAAGGGTGGCCAGAGCCTGGAATAGGTTGCCCAGAGAGGTGGTGCTCTCACCTTCCCTGGAGATCTTCAAAAGGAGAGGCACCTGGCTGGGGTCTTATGACCCCTGCCACCCCCGTGCTCCTTCCTGCCCATGGCAGGGGGTTGGACTAGATGATCTGTCTAGGTCCCTTCTGACTCATTGATTCTATGATTCTATGATACCATATATAATCACTCTTTCTTTTGACTTTTCCCCTGCTATGAGCTTTATTCCTTTTAATTACTCCCTTCCGCATTTCCCTGTATATTCTTCCCAAAGTTCTCATACCCTTCTCCATCTCAGCAAGTAAATTCCCAAGTCTTTTGGTTCAAGAAAGCAATCAGGCCGGTAAGATACTTCACCTGCACCTTCAGAATCTCAAACAGTACCTTTCCAGAAAATTGTATCTGTTCATAGTCTATCCTGTCTGCCTTCTGTCACTGGTTAAAGTTGCCTTTATCCATATCTTCCATTCCTCTCCTGTTCCTCTCAGAGCCTCTTCTGTACTTTCTCACCATACCACTCAGTTGGCCAGCTTTCCATCATCCTATTGCTAATCTCTGTTTCCTACCTGACATACCTTCTCCTGCTGTTCCTGCTCTGTTTCCCACTGTTCTCTGCTCCTGTCTTCCTTCTGGTGTCATCACTCTCTTCTTTGCTGCCTCTGCCATTGTTCCTACTATCACCTTCTTTCTTCCTTTCTTCTCAGCTTTCCTTCACTCTCCATTTGTCTCCAGTTTCTGCTCTTTGACTCTTTTTCTACCTGATGCTTACTTGCTACCACTGCCATTGTTTTGAGGTTCAGGTCTCCCTCTTCACTGTTTACACTCCAACGCTCTATCAATATATTTCTCTGCCTTTAAGGAATTGATCAGGCTTTCAATACTGATAGGAACCTACCAAAATATAGGTTAGTGCAACCTATCTGAATAAGACATATGGTAGTGACAATTGAGCATAGTTCCCATCAACACCAACCATTTTTTGAGTAACAGTGAGCCACTACACTGCATGAATTTCAACTTCCACTTCAGTTCCACATTTGAACTGAGCCTTTCTTTCTCATTTCCAGTTAGTACTCTTTCTTCATCAGTGTCAAAATAAGAAAGTAAAGGTGGTAGAGCCTCTGAAATGAAAGGAGAACCCCATCCCCCCATACTTGCTGCAGTAGACCAGAGGGTCACTGCTTGTGGCCATGGCAGCAAGCCTCATTTCCGGAGTGAGTGCTTACTTTGGAATGCCCTAGGATGCATCATGGTGAGTACTTCCAGCCTTGGAGAGAGGCAGCCCATTGGAGAATCCAGTGCCCGGAAGCCAGAGATGCAAGGGAGCTCCCCCACCCAGTACTGGTCCGCTGGGAGCAAAGCAGGATCAAAAGCACTGGGGAGAAGGAAAAAGATATTGGAGGCCTCTGCCAGAGGAAATATGGCCGTGGAAGTTTAAAGTTATGGGATAGGGTTGGGCAGGAGCCTTTCACCCAAAGTAGGTGAGGGAGAAGGGAATGGGGAAAAGCCAGAGAGCTCAGCCCTCCAAAGGGGCAGAAATGCTCATTGAGGACTGACTGATGGAGTCCAGAGGGACAGTATTCAGTTTCTTTTTCTTTATTGTAATTACCTCATCTGAGAGATTTTTTCTTTTCCTTTCAGTAATTGAACTTGTCAGCTTGTCCTGAATAAAGCCAGTTGCTGGGCTATGATCCAGACCCCTTAAGTCTGGAGGAACTGGTGTTTGAATAGCCTGTCTGAGAGAGAATTCATTCCAAAAGTTATGATGTTTTCTCCTTCCTTCCTCTCCCCAGCCCCGGCTTTGATTTGACAACCTAGGTGTGGTAAAGTCAGGGTGTAGGGGACTGGAGGAGCCCCATAAATCCATCTACCCAGGAAGTCAGTTGGTTTTTTTCCCCTTTTCTTTGCAAGAACCTCCCACTAATAGTAACCAAAAACATCAAAGTTATGGCAGGAGAAAATACAATATCAGGGAAGGGAAAAGGAGGTAATTATTATACCTCAGCCCACTAACAGAGTGGGAAAGACATCATCACACCAAGGACTTAAACCCTATAGCACCTACCATCAACAATCAGCCTTAAATGTTTGGGAGACATTACCAAATGGGGCCCCAAACAGCTCACTCAGAATCTCTCTGTCAGCACCTCTCTCGGCCTGTTGTATATGATAAGTGTGGCCCTGCTCTGGATCTGCATATTGATTTTTGGACTCATGAAAAAAATACCTTGTTCCAGTCATGAGTGGGAAGCTAATAAGCACATGGGTCTTTTGTGGAGGATATCTGGAGTACACACACATAATGAGCAGTGCTGAAATGTGAGGTCACAATGGTTTAAAATGTTGTTGACTGCTAGGGCCCAGCCCAGTGAACTGTATGGTAAATCATGAGCCATTGGGTGTTGGACTAATCTAATGCATAGTGGGCACATCTACACAAGACGTTTCCTGCAGAAAATACTAATTAGCTCTGTAGAAAACATCTCACATCTACACAGGTGGGGTTATTAGGCTGGAGTAAGTTAATTAAATATGCAGCAGGGTAGTACTTGTAAATACAATTACTATCCTCCTAAGAGTTTCTTACTGTGCAGTACCACATGTATAGATGCTGATGTGGTGGGCTAGGGCATGAGGGTGCTTCAGTGCAGGGGCTGCCTGCTTGTTAATGCCACACTGGAGCATCTTTGTGCCCCAGTCAGCCCCCAGCTGGCAGGCTGACCCCCTGGACTCCCTACTAGCCAAAGCTGTTCTGACCCAGCTCAGGGAGTACATTCAAATGGCATGCCCAAGAGCAATACACTCCTATGCAATAAACTGGAGTTTATTGTTTTGAATTAATTGCACTGTAGATGAGCCCAGTTTATACTATAAGTAGGTACAAAAGTGCAATTTAAAAGTGTGTTTATGGAGTACTTGTGTTAAACTCTCAGTAGTTTAAAAAAAGGTAAAATGCATCAATTCTGATTGAAATAAGTCTATGGGTACTGTATGCAAACTGTATCATACAATGTCAGATTTTTCAAATTTGCTTCTCACTTACATGTGCTCAGGGAAAGCAGGGCCTGAAAGCAAGGGGGAGGGGAAGGGGTTGCAGGAAGAAGTAGTTGAGGAAAGCAGAGAGAAAAGGGGCTACTTGGACCCCTAGATTTATTTTCCCTGTGGTACCAGTGAAAGGGGGAAAAATTAAAGACAAACCTCCAATAAATAGATTATATTATATTAAAGTGATCATTTTTCCATATATAGATTCTAATTATTGGGGAGTCATCTTATAATCAGGGCTATCTTATATTTGAGTGGATCCAGTAAATGAAGCAGGTATATTTGCATTTCATGAGAAGCCTGATTCGTCTAGTATGTTCAATGTGTTTCGGTTTTGTGTGCCAGTTTGGGCACCTTAGAGGAATTAGGTACTTTCCTCCTAGTAATGAGAGTAATAATATAATTAAACATTCCACTGTTCTGATCCTGATCATTAGCAAAATCAGAGGCACATGGTATCAATCAACTGTTTATGTATACTGTTGTCAAACTATAGGCTTTAAGTATTCAAAATCATGAGGATTTCCTTTAATTAATAATAGTAATAGGAGTCATATTCGTATATAGGATTTTGCTGCAAAAAACCCCCTATAATAGATGCTATGGTGCCAGGGGTATTAGAATTATCTTTGCTAAATATGTAGGTCCAGAAACAGTAATGAGACTAGTATTCACTGACTTAGCATACTCTGGTAGGGCTGCCTTTTTTCTCTCGGAAAGATGTATGCCAATCCTATTAACATCAATTTAAGAATTCAGCTGAGCTCACTTATTACCATTTCCAGAAATAAGAAGCAAAGGAAACGTACAAAATTGTCTAAAGTTATTCATGGAGTCTTTAAAATGAGATGGAAAAGAAAATGTGGACGAGATATTGTGCATATGCAAGTGCAGAAATTAGATTTAAGTTGATACACTTTACTTGCATAGACTTAGGGTAGTATCTAATCCAAAGCTATTAAATTCTAGTAGACAAGTACACAGGCTAAATTATTACAAACACATTTTTTATTATATTTTTGTCTGTAACACTTCTTTCTTTTTGGAGAGAACTATCAATACATTTTGATCTTAGCCCTCACTAAAGCATCCTTGTACCCCACCCAGCCCCTCTGCAGCACTTTGATCTGGTAGGACCAGCCCTAGATTAGCAGACTGACCTCCTGAGCCCCCTGCCAACCAGGGCTTCTCTGCCCAACTCCACGGGCTATGCATGAATAAACTGTGCAGCTTGTTGCTCCGGAGTTAATTGCTTCTGGGTGCACATTAAAATTACATGCCCAGGAGCAATTAACTCTGTAGCAATAAGCTCCACAGGTTTATTCATGAACCATAATTGCATGTCTATGTAGACATGCCCTGTCATAGAGGAAAAATGTGTGTTGTTGAATTACTTGAGGAGATCTTTGAAGAATTGACTGCTCTCTTTATCAGGTTTTAAAATGTTAACCTTTCTACTGTTCACACATGATTTTGTTCTTTAAATGCTAGCTATAGCCACTGACTTAAAAAATGACAGTGGGTCACACCAAGGTCCAACAAGCCCAGCGTCTTGTCACTGAGTGGCCAAGAGTGAATTCTAAGGGGAAAGAGTATTTCAGCATGCTCCAGCCAGAATAATTCCTCCTGTGCCCATCTTTCTCTATAGCTTCAAGCATTTAGAGGCCTAGTAGGTCCTTAGTTTGAGTTTGTATCTCTATTATCATGTTTAATAGTCATTGAGGGATATCCATGAATTTGTATACGTCCCTTTTTGAACTTGGTTAAATTATCAGCCTCTACTAAATCTGGTGGCAGTAAGATACACACGTTAATTACTCATTGTGTAAAAAACAAAAACACTTCCTTTCCTTTGTTTTAAGTTTATTACACAATAATTAAATCCTATTTTCCCTAGTACAATTATCATGACAGATGGTAAAGACTAGATCCTCATTTATTTTCCCTATGCCATTAATTATTTTATAGGCACCTATCATATTTCCTCTCCTTTTTCCTCTCCCTAAACTGAAAAGCCCCCATAATTTTCAGATTAATTTACATTGTAGAGACACTCAAAATTGCTCAAATAAAAACGTAATTCACTTAGAAAACTATATCTGCTGATATTTGAGAAGCTGGTAGTAGTTGTGATGCATAACTATTTTAGAATCCATCCTTCACTACCCCAAAGAAAGCCTTGCTATAACTGTTGAATCTTAAAATTCTGGCCATATTAGGGCCAAGATAATTAGTGATTGCACAAATTGTTGCAAAGAACCTATTCAATTCACTTTTTCATTTTCATTTGGGAAACCAGTCCAGATCTTTGAGAATATGTTTATTTGTCAGTATTTGCCTGATAGTATTGTGATTAAACTTTAGTTTGTTGGGTTTGTATTAGGGTTGTGTGAAGCTTTGTGTGGTGATTCGATTTGGAAGAGATTTGGTCCAATTTGGTGGCCAAATCTCCAAATCTGAATTGAATCAGGGGACCAATTAAAAGGTCCAGATCAATTCAAAGCTCTCCTAGTCTTCAGAAAAGATTCAGAGCAATTTGATGATTTGGGCAGTCCCCAGTGGCTGCAGCAGGGAACTGCAGCAGGACTTCAAGCTGGTAAGTAGGGGGCGGGGGAGGGGGAGCTGGGGTGAAGGGTGGAGGGGACTATGGGGGACCCCTGACAGCCCCCATCCCTTCTCTCCTCCCCCACCCCCCAATCCTGCCTGCCCCAGCTCCTGGTACTTTAATAAAAATCCCAACTCATCAGGTGCTGCCAGGCAGGGGGGCAATCCCCACTCCCCTCACTGCATGGGGGTTCTGTAACAAGCCCCCTGGCCCCCCCTTGCTCCCCCATCCCCCTGCAGCTACCCTGCCTGCCCCAGTTCTGGCTCTTTAGGAAAAAAAATGAAAAAAACCCCAGGACTCACCACTCCTGCGGTGGCCTCGGAGTTTTGGGGGGCTTGTGAAACAGCCCCCCATGGAGTGCAGGGTAGTGCAGGGTGGATCGCCCTCTGATGGCAAGAATGGCGAGTGTGGGGGTTTTTCTCATTTTTTTTCCTTAAAGGACCAGAGCTGGGGTTGACAGGGCAGCCATGGGGGAGGGGGGCTGGGATAGAGGCGGGGATTTGGAAGGCTTGTGAAGAACCCCCTGTGCAGTGTTGGACAGTGGGGGGCAGTGGGGACTACCTCCATCCTTGCCCAGCAACACCTGCTGAGTTGACGCTTTTTTTTTCAAGTGCCAGGAGCTGGGGTGGGTGGAGCAGCCATTGCCAGGCTGAGAGAATGGGTAAGGGATGGGCCTGGCTGATTTGAAGATTTGGAGATTCAGCAGCCGCCAAATCTCTGAATCGGATTTGGCCGAATCAAATCGGGACAGTGATTTGAATCACCAAATTGAATCACTGTCCCCTGAATCAGCTGAATCTGAATCCAAAGCAAATACTAGCCACTTCACACAGGCCTAGTTTGTATGAAGTATTTACCATTCATGATATGCAGTTTTCCCCCTCCTCACATGATTGGTCCATGACTGGATAACTGAAAATATAAAAAACAAATGGCCATCAGGCAATAGTTTAACAAATAACAAACTGTGAACATTCTTGTCTGTGTAGATAGTCTTGTTTGCTTGTAGATACAAGTATTTGTATAAATAGCTATTGCTCAAGAAGTTGCTTAAACAATTCCTTTGAATAAAAGTTTATGACTGGAAAATAAATAGTAAGGGGCATGAATGTGGATGAAATGAACATTCTGAATTTCAGAAATACAAACACTTTTCTTGGAACAAGTATTGGTTTAGGTTATCAGATGCCTATACATGAGCTGGGAGGTTGCTCTGATGCACTGTAATTAAAGCGGAGTGGACTTGATTAACTAAGTCTGATGGAGCATGCTAATTACTGTGCTCCAGCCACCCTCTGTGTCTCATGTATTAGCATCCCTGTGTTTCAGAATGGCAACAGGAGCGCTTTAATTAAAAGCCTTGCTGCCATTTTGAGGTGAAGGGCTATTGATGCACAAGATACTCTAAGGGCTTTAATTAGAACTGCTCTAAGAGCAACTCTAATTAAAGCACCCCCCTTCTCCTGCTCCCCCACCCACCCCAGTGAATGTGTAAAAAACATGGTCAATTCACTTTTGAAATCAATTAGAATTTTTAGAATGTTGTCATTCAAAACAGGGTCATCAGGAAAAGAATTCCCATAATGCTTCTGTGAAGATAGTTCATGATCATTTGGAATTACTATCAACCTTTAATTTCTAAAATTTCAGGTAAGTATGCTGATATCTGCATTAATTATATAAGCTGAAATTTGAAAAGGAAAAAGTATTCAAATGGAAACAAATTCTGACTATATTTCAACCCTCAAACTTTTACTAGTGTAACTGCTTGTAAAACACTATTTAAAAGTGAATAGTCATTTGTCCAAAGCACAACTTAAATTTTGTTCACCATTTACAATTTTGTGGTGAGATCTTGCCATCATAAGCCAATGTAAATTTAGCCACTGGCTTCAGTGGAGCAGGGATTTCCCTTTAACTTTGCTGATTGCTTTCTAGTATTATGTTAGCCACATCAATTTCTCTGTCCCCAACAGACTAAGCCTTTTAATTTGTTAATTTTATCAAATTCCTTGCTATGGATTGCTAGTCTTACTCCAACAGGAAGGTTGTTATAATACATTCTGACTGAATACTATTAAAAGAAAGTATTACTTTAACCTCATAATGCTTCTAGCTTCTGTAATCAAAAGATAAAATATTACTTTCATTTCAGATTAAGGAAAAATAAACAAAATGTCAGCCACAATCTGTTTTAAATTAAAACACAAAAGGGTAGTCACCTTAGTTTCCAGCCAGTAAGATGGGCAGCTGTGACAGATGCCACTGCACTGAAATCTCCATTAAGGACTGGCTTGGATGTTTTTTTTGGCATTGGGATGACTGTCTTGTAAAGCTCCATTTTTTTAAAGTAAGAGGTACACGAACACATACTTTCTTTATTTACCATGTGGAAATAACCTGTGCTTTTATAATTATACTTAGGCCAGTTTAACTGTTTCTAGGCTATAGGTTTTGTACTACTTTGGTAATATCAGTATGGTTAAAGTGGTGAGACCCATTTGTTGACCTATCTGTTGATCAGTTACATGGCTGTAATTTATGAAACAGCCATACCAAACTGTGTAACCTCTGGTGTAAAATTAATTTTGTAATTTTTTTGCAGGCTTAATTGGGATGTAAGCTAAAATAAATGTATTTTTATAGTGACTTATACCTGGATTTTTGAGGTTACACATACAAAACAGCTCCACACAGTACAGAGTATGGATCCATCACTGCCAGTGTTGGAAGAGGAAGGAACACAGAGTGAATTAGTTTGGAGATGCAATGTTTTTAAGAGAGTATATGTATATGAAACAAGCATAGAATTTTAATCAACTTTCTGGTATTTTAGTTGAAATCAGAATGCTCATAGTAAGAAGTCTCTGAAGACTTCCATTAGTCTTTAAAGCTCAGTGATAGTTGTGAAGATTCCATTTGTAGCAAAGTTTTGAAATGTGCTCTTACGTTATTTCTTCAAAAGAGTGTCTGAACCAAAGTTTGGGTAATCAGTATTATAATAGGGAGTGTTTCATTATGGTTTCTGGAAACCTCAATGTTGCTTTTTCTCCTTACTCCTTGTATATGAGTGGCCTCCAGTCTTTTTGGGTAGGAGATAACTTTTTGAATTAAAAAGCAACCTAAGATCTACCCTGTGCTGCGGCCCTCCCCACCTCAGGTCAGTCTGGTGGGAGGGAAGGGGGCAGATCGTGGTGGAGAGAGAAAAAATTATTTGGGAGGGTGTTTCCCCCAGCAGGTAAGTCTGTGGGGGAATGGGCCAGGGGAGGGGAAAGGTCCATGGTGGGGCCAGGAAAGGATCAGAGCCCACATGGCTCATCCAGGCATGCGGGGGGGGGGGGGAGGAGGAGGGGCTTCTGCCACTGCACACACCCTGGTGGAGGCCCAGGGGACATGTGTCCATCTGATCTATGTGTGGGGCTTGGGGGTGCAAAGCCCAGTGTGCAGTGGCAGCTGCCTCTGCCCCACACACAGATTGAGAGGGCACATAGCCCCTGGGCCTGTCTGGGCAAGCACAGTACAGGACATCTCCCATGCCCCTGGATGAGCCACCCAGGCTCTGACTTTACCTTAGCCCAGCCCCTGCCTCTCACTCACCCCTGCCTCTGCTCCACTCCTACCCTCACTGCATGGCAGCAGGGCATGGAAAGGAATCACCCCACTCACCCAGTCTGGCCCATGTGGCAGGGGGAGCAACTGAATTCAGCCACTTGCATCCTGCTACTGTCCTGCTGCTCCTGGACTGTGTCTCAGCCACTCTGAATGTGCATCACACCGCTCTTGATCACGGAGCCTCTGACAGTCAATTTCAGTTGGGGGGGGGGCGGGGACTGCATTTGTATGAGCTCAGCCCCCACAAACTGAGATCTACTGTCAGAGGCTCCAAAATTAATTAGTTGATTGGGATTCTCCACTGGTTGCTGACCACTGTTGTATACAATGTAGCCACCTGCTGCCCCAGCTAGGAAGTGAGCATGCTAATCACTATGCTTTTTATTGCTTTCTTTGTATTAATTATGGCAACTTTAAGCAACACACCTGAAGGGAGCAGGGAGAGTGAAATAGTTGGAGTAGGCAGTACAGAAAAGACCAGTTGAAGATGACCTGAATGAAGAGCTTAATTTCACTGCTTCATCCATTTACTCTTTTGGTTCAAATTGATTAGGGCCTAATGCAAAAAATGTGAAAGATTTTGGTTAGCTATAGGTCAGACCTATAATGCAAAACAGCAACTTGTTTCAAACATGTAAGACAAAAAATATTTCTAAGGAAGAGAAACCAGGTAACTCATGAAGGCTGAAAAGATCCATAACTTTCTTTTTTTATTCATTATTTTAAGTAGCCCAAATGGAAAAGTAAAGTGTAGGATCAAAACCTTGAATTGTTAATTTGTTCAAACTAGATCCCCATCTGTAACCATCACAAAGGTATCATTTGGGCATAATTAATGTCCATGGCTTAAGGGAAAGCAATAGTGAAACAAGGTTGTGCATGAAGTGTGTAGGAGTAGGAAGCTAGCACATTGCCTATTTTATGCTCAACACCAAGCACTTTATACCTGTGCTTCACTTACTTTCACTCATAAACTATACAATTTTAAAGACTATAATAAATAATAGAATGTGATTTAGATCAATAATACAGCTGCTGTACAACAGCCTTGGCATTATTCATATGTGAAGATACTTTATTTGAAGTGATTTTGCTCTATTCTTTTGAGGATGAAAGCCTGACTGGTATTCAGAACACTATTTTGTTTCATATATTGCAGCAAATCAATCTCAGCCATTCTTTAAATTGTATTTTCAATCTTCCAGTCAAGGATTGGTCAAAGGGGAAATGATAAAGTGAAGATCAACCCCTTTCCTTGAAAAGAATTAATAAAATATTTAGAAATGTGTATGCATATGAACATGCCCTGGTGACTTAGTAGAGACATAATGTAATTTGGGCAGTAACTATTAACATGCTTCCCTTTCTCCAAAAGAACTACATCAGTACTAAGACAAATCCTTTAACATCAGAAAATAGGTGAGCCATTTGCAACAAAAGATCTTTAGTAAATGGTTACAGTGGTGGCCTTAGGGTTGTTGCGGCCCTAGGCAACAGAGTCATTTGGGGTCCCTGAGAGGTATATACTTAGGTAAATATTAACCAACCACAGTTGTACTGTGGATCTTTTTAATATTCTTTGGGGAAATAGATAAATAGTTGAGTGTTAAAATGAAAATAGAGCCACTTTTTTGCAAAAACTTCAGCCCCCCCCAAATTTGGGGCTCCCTAAAGTGTAGGGCCCTGGGCAGTCGCTTGGCTCGCCCTCCACTAAGGCCGCTACTGATGGTAAGTATTGAATAAATGTCAATTGCAATAGTATTAATGCCATGGGGCTTGTGTAGATGAAACAGGGGCCCTAAATTTTTAAACCCACTGCTTCAATTTAGGGCTAAGTAAACCCCGGTGTTGTGCACACACCCCACACTTACCTGCCTCTCCAGCAACAGGGACTGGAGGGTGAGCTGCCGGTGGGTGGAAGGTCCCTGGGCTTTGTGTGGAGTGGGGCTGGTAGTTCCCTCCATGGAAGTGGAGGCTCCCCTGCCCCGGGTGGCACACGCCTGCAGGCATTGGGCTCAGGCAGTCTTGGGGGACACCGCAGCCACAGAAGGAAGCATCAGGCCTGCGTGCAGCTCAGGCAGGCAGGTGAGGGGGGGCAGGGGGGAATCAGGCTTGCCACTTTTCTTGGGCAGAGCCTGTCTTCCCAGGCTGCTGCCAGGCTGCCTGCAGGGCTTCCTGAAGAGCCACGGAGGTGCACGAAGCCCAGTGATTTGCTTTGCAGCTGTAGGGGCAGCAAACTAACACTCTTCGGAAGAGTGTTAGTTTGCTGCACCCCAAGTCATTTAAGGCGCATTATGCTGCCAAATTTGCTACAGCAGCTGGAATGAATGAGTAATATGCTGCTGAGGTGTGCAAACACTGACATCATTAAAGTGGTGCAAACACATTTAGCCCACTTTAAAGTGTCATGCACACTCGTCCCTTGTTTCATCTATACACAGCCATTGAGACTAATTTATCTCATCTGCATCTTTAGGGGTGATTTTGCTAGAAATACAAAAAAGGAAATAACTTCAGCTAATTCCATTGCAAGTGAACAGTATGGCTGAAACCCATTTTCTTTTGCATTCAGTCCTACTGTTTATTTACACTACAGTAGAACCTATGCCCCCATAGGAAATCAGGCCAGATTAAGGTAGGTCCTTTACAAGCAGGCCCTCTAGCCCTGTGTAGATGAAAAATCAAATGGTAAGAAAAAGCTAGAGGCATACAGTTGAAATTGATGTCCCAAGGCACCATCTAAAACATTTTTTTTCAAATTATAGGAATTTAATCCATAACTGTGATTTAAACTTAAATATTTGGAATGAAGCCACTTTTACCCCACAAGATCACTTTTTACCTCAAAGACTTGTATTGTGCTGCCCTTAAAGTCTTGATAATTACCTTAGGTAGCATCCTAGATAATTTATCACAGCCTTTGCAGTACTCCTAAGTGTTCCTTTTATAGTAATATAAGGAAGCTAGGTCATCCCACAAATACTAAGACATTTATCTAGAGCAAAAGTGGCATGCTTTTTAAGGGCTTCTAGTGTAAGTACAAAAATAAGACATATAATCAAATATAAAAAGTTATAAAACTACTGTACTGACTGTTGGTAGTAAATAAATATAAATTGTTCTTGTGGTAAAAGATGTTCTACTTACTACTGAAAGCCCTGGCATTGTATATACATAAACACATTCTTAACTTTAAGAACCTGAGTAGCTTTACTAAAGTGAATGGTGCCACTGTCATGAAAAGTTAAAACCAAACGGGAGCCATATACATCTTTGGAAAAACAGGAAATGTTTCTTTTGCCAAAACCCTCACTGGACCACCAGTGGTTCAATTCCTTCTCCCTGTACATGAAGATTCAAGGAGTGCAAATAAGTGTTCATGGGGCCTGTTTTAGATTTACATACTTTAAGCCATCTCTGAATGTTTTTGAATGCCCGATTGCCCAGGCATTTAGAACAATCTAACCTTGGTCAGGTAGATCTAAATGTAATTCTTGTATGTACCCAAAGAGATCTATCTTGAAGATAAGTTTCATAACATGTATTATAAGTTTCACACATTATCAGTCTCCCACCTTCCATGGTATAACTGTGTTGGATTAAAAAATGGTCTCCCTGCAATGAAGTAGGCAGGCAGAATTGCCCCAGATAAATAAACACTCAGGTTTAGCAGCAGAGATGAGCACTAGTAAGGTTGGATATTTCCTTACACTGTAGTTGGGGTGGAGTATCGTGCAAGATTTTTAACATCTCATGCTTGGGTTCAATGTGGAAAAAATCATTTTCTCTTTCAATCCCACTTGGATAACAAAAAACAAAGTATCAATTACCTTTGTCTTTAAAAGGTCCCAGGGATTTTAAAATATTGCTCACATTGAGGAGCTGTGTTTCTTTTGGGGTCCAAAAGAGCTGATTTTTTTTATCCTTATGTTGGTTAACATTTTTGAATAATGACCTTGGAAAAAGCACAGTCTTAGTGGATAAAATTTGCAGATGACACAAAGATTGGGGGATTGTTTAATAATAGATGTGTTAATGACTGAGTCCTGTTAGGATTGCTTAGTCAGCTAGGCACAGTCACACACAATTAATTAAAGCCACATGTAAGGGCTTACATCCAAAAATAAATAATATAAGTCCTACATGCAGAAGGAAAGAATTAAGTATTCATTTAACCTATGAAGTTCTGATTTTGGGAAAGACTTGGGTGTTCAGGTGGATCATCAGGTAAACTTGATATCCTAATGACATGCTGAGTCAAAAATGGATAATTTAATCCACAGATGAAGACAAGAGTAACTCAAGGAGGAATTATGGGAAGTTATATTACCTGGCATTGCTGCAACAGTTTTTGGATGACTATAATCAGAACTGTTGTTAATGCTTTCAGATGCAGGTTGAAATTTGGAGAGTTCAAAGAAGAGCTATGAGAGTAATGAAAGGCAGTGAAACATACCTTAAAATAGACAGTATACAAGAATATTAAGCTTTGATCATGTAAACTTTAAATGAAACTAAGGTGGAGGCACTTACTTACTGTGTCAGGAAAAAAAAGAGTAAAGGATTATATGATCAAATTCTGTAAGGGAATGACAATTTGAAAAACCCTCTATCAATCTGCAGGGCAGAGCTATAACAAGGTCTAATAGCCTGAAGGTGAAAGTAGACAAATTCAGAGTAGACAGAAGGTTCAAACTGTTACAACTGAGATTGCAAAAAAACCAACCAAACCAAAAAAAAAAAATCCACTGACACTGAGGCTAATCAATTCCTGGAATAATTTGCCACTTAATCACTGAAAATCTAAATTGGATGCTTTTCTAAATGCTCAAGAATGCTAGTAAATATGAAGCATGCATTATTTTAAGGAAATCTTTTTATTTGTGTAATGCAGAACTGTGGACATGTCTACACATTCATTAATATACTGTAATTACTATGCATTATGTTTAGCACCTGTAATAACAGGTACTAAACTTAATGCACCATAATCAGTGCTACTGCACAGTAGTGCTGGCACACATTTTTTTGTGTTGCTAATGCACAGTAGACTAATTCTACTGTGCAGTAGCACAGCTTTTGCCCTGATGCATTAATGCACAGTAGAATTAGTCTACTTTGTATTTCGTGTCTCATTTAGATGTGCCCACTGTATTACAAAAAAAATCTCAGTGTTTAAACTCTTCAGACTTTCTTAAGAAAATTACAGTTGGGTGCTCAGGGGGGTTATGAGATAATAAGGTATGGTTTTGCCTTACCTATCCCTCTGAAAAAGCATGGAACTAGAATGTGTGCTACAGTTTGATTCCCAACTAATTTACACCTGGTGAGGATCTGATCCAGATTTCCCTGGTAGAAAAACATTTATCTGGGGAGAGAGCCTTTTTGTCCCAGGATCCTACAGAGGTATTGGTCCATTATCCCTCTTCAAGACCCTTTGAACCATGCAAGATAAGATATGCTAATGCTTTCTTTTTGTCCTGGGACATGGCTGTTTGCATGTTTAATGTTGTTCCGGACAGAAGCCAGCCAAGCTGCATGCTGTTGCTGGTCACCTTCTGACAGAGGAGTAGTAATGCAGCTTGTAATGGTGATGTATGGATGAGACTGGTGTCACATATTAAACAACACTAAATGCAGTTAAAATACAAACAGAGGTGCATTCTAGCAATTTAGCATGTTTTAAGTGCCCTCTTGGTATTGCAAAGAATTATCTCCTAACCTGTATTAACTTTAAGAGGCCACTGCAGTCCGATGGTATGCAAGTGTTGCAAGTGAACATGTGACTGAAGGACCTGTTTCTGTAAGTTGCTGAACACTGTGGATCTTCTCTAGCAAAATGTAATCATTCAAGTAATGGTCTAGGGAGCATTTGGAAGTGTTGTGTGTTCATAGCACAATCTATATGCAGTAGTGAATCATTGAATGAAACGTTGTTTCTCTGACAAATGATCAATCATTTGCAGTCGAAGGCCTGTTACAAAGTCCATTGAAGTTAGTGAAGGGACTCCCTGTGGCTTCAAAGCGCTTTGAATCTAGTCACAATTTTCAGAGATGCTGAGCACCTGCTGGTTTCTTTGGACTTCAATGGAAACTGCTGATTCTTAACACTTCTGAAAATTGGCCCCAGAATGCTTAGATTTTTTCCCCTCTCTTTCCTATTCTAAAAGCAACGCTTTAGGAATTAAACTGTAGGAATTATATTCTGCGACAATGAGTCTTAAAAGTTCAGGCTTTTGCTCACAACGTGCAAAAATGTCGATCTTTTTGATGTTATAAAACTTAAATGAAACTTATACTGTAAAATGTAATTGGCTTTCCTCTTTAGAAAAAAGCATTTTCCTCTCTTACCCTGCTCTGTTTTGTCATTTGCTTTGTAGTAAAATGAACCTTTTCTGAATCATCTAATAGGAGCTTTAAAAGTTACATCTAACACTAAGAAATATTACCTTCTTTATTCCTCTAACACAAAAAGCATAATTTCCACTGCAACATCCTGACTCTCCATTTGAATATTTTTTCCTATTTTGTTCACCACTGAAAAATTCCTTGAGGTGAAGAAGAGCAATAGGGAAGGTAGAATCATAACTGTTAAGGTTTGTGTCCTGGGTGGCAGTGGCAGTAGCAGTGGCAAGGGCTGTCCTGGCTGCAGCCATAGAAGCAGCTGGGCTGGCGGTGGTAGCAAATGCAGTTCTTCTGCCCCCTCAAAGACTGGGGTTGGGGCCCTGGCTGCCCACTCCTTGTTATACTAGTGGGGAAGGACTAGGTTCATACAAACTTAAGTTTGTAACTTAAGACAAACTATCCCTTGTTTATTTTAGTTTTCAATATACAGTATGACCAATGTTACTATATTGGTACCTAGTCTACAATTCATGAAATACTGAGCTATCTGCTGAACAATCTATTGAAATTCTATCTATGACGCTTGAAATACAATTCTTTAGTCAAGATGCAGTTGAAGTACATTTCACTTATGGTATATTTTGCTTTTGAAACCTGCAACTTGCTCAAAACCAAATGAAAACCACTCCAGTGTGAAATTTGGTATAAAATGTGAGATTACTGGGCTTCAAGGTCTAGGCCCTTAGCTGGTGTAAATCTACACAGCTCAACTGATATCACCAATCTATATCAGCTGAGATTTGTAGCCTTGATTAAAAAATATATTTTTGGTCACATCTATGTTAAAATTAAAGCAAAACAAAACAAAAGAAGAGGTGGTGCAAACAATGTTTCTTTGATTGATTTAGAAGCAGTACCTTGTAGACTTAGTTCATTTTGGTGGAGAAATATTAAATTATTTTTGAGAAGAAAGGAATTATAATGAAGACAGAGTAGAGCTCTAAACTGCTTTTTGTCTCAATTGGGTAGCTAGGGCACTTCATCCTCTGAACAGGTACTACCTGCAGTGAGCCCTGATCAGTGCCCTGACTCTAAGCTGGATCAAGTGAAGCAATCAGGGCAATCAATCCCCTGAAGCCACAGGTTATGCAGCCAAAAGTTCCACCTGACCCTGCTTTCTACCTGACTTCAGCCTAACACAGCTGCCTACCTATTTCCTCTTACTATAGGAAAGAAATAATGTGTGGCACCAGATTCCTAGCTGGCGTAGCTATATTGGCTTGAACAGAAAAATAGTTATATAGACCAACCAAAGATGTGAGGTACTGGACTATCTAAATTCATAGATTCATAGATTATTAGGGGCTGGAAACGACCTCGCAGATTATCCACCTCCCCACCCGCTCTAGTTTTTCCTGCTATTAAGTCTGAAGCAGTCTTCCAGGAGTTTGTATCCCTTGGTCCTGGTCTTGTTCACTGAGCTCAAGATGCAGCCTTTTGATATAGCGGTAAGCCGCTATCAAGTCCCCTCTCAACCTTCTCTTCTTTAGGCTAAAGAGGCCCAGGTCCCTCAGCCTTTCCTTGTATGGCTTGCCTTGCAAGTCCCTGATCATACAGGTGCCTCTTTTCTGAACCCTCTCAAGTTTTTTGGTGTCCTTATTGAAGTGCGGCACCCAGAACTGGATGCAGTACTCCAACTGCAGTCTCACCAGTGCTGAGTACAGTGAGAGTATCACTTCCTTACTTTTACATGAGATTCATCAGTTGATGCACACCAGCATGTTTTTTGACCTGCTGGCCACTGCCTTGCACTGATGGCTCATGTTCATGTCATGGTCAATCATTACCTCTAGGTCTCTTTCGGCTGTGGTGCGAGCCTGTATGTATGTTGAGGTTTGTTTGCCCCCAGATGGAGCACCTTACACTTGGAAGTGTTAAACTTCATCTGGTTCCAGTCTGCCTGACTCTCAAGCCTGTTCAGGTCTGTCTGTGTCTGCAACCTATCTTCTGATGTGACAACACTGCCCCATAACGTGGTGTCGTCCCTGAACTTGGCAAGTGAGCTTTTCACTCTCCCATCCAAATCATTGATAAAGTTGTTGAAAAACACCTGTCTAAGCACGGACCCCTGAGGGACACCACTGGCCACTGCACCAGGACAATACAGATCTGTTCATGAGAACTCTCTGGGTCCTACCCTGTAGCTAGTTTCCCACCCACTGAACCATTGAGCAGCTGAGCCCACAATCTTCCAGTTTTCCCACAAGGATATTATGGGATACTAGATCAAAAGCCTTTTGGAAGTCTTGGTATATAACGTCTACCACATCTCTCATGTCCAGGTGATGAGAGATCTGGTCATAGAAGGAGATGAGATTGGTAAAACAGGACCTACCTGTGACAAAGCCATGTTGGCTGTAGTTCAGAATCTTACCTTCCATGAGCGTATCACACATAGATTCTTTAATGAGATTTTCCAGGATTTTCGCTGGGATAGAGGTTAGTTGCCTGGGTCCTCCCCCTTCCCCTTCTTGAAGATGGGCACAATGTTGGCTCTCTTCCAGTCCTCAGAGATTTCCCTTGTACACCATGAATTCTGAAAGAGCTTTCCAGAGAGTCTGCTTGGCCAGTTCCTTCAGCACTCTTAGATGAAGTCCATCCAGTCTGACTTATAAATATCTAGCTTTTCTAGTTGGTACTTCACCCACTCAGTATCCACAGTGAGGAGGCAGTCATTCTCAGCATGCCCCTTATGAGCCTTATCTTGTTTCTCTTTCCCCTTGGTTTGGTGAAACACCAAATCAAAGTGGGCATTCAGGAGTTCAGTTTTTTCCTGAATGTTAGTTACCAGCTGTCTCAAGATGTTAAGCAGGGGTCCCACACTTCCATTTGTTTTCCTTCTACTACCTACATACCTAAAGAAGGACTTCTTATTGTCTTTGACTCCTGTGGCTAACCTAAACTAAGCTGCTGCCTTGGCTTTCCTGATCATTTCCCTACAAATGCTGGCCACTGTTGTATAGTTCTCCTTGAGGACCATCCCAAGCTTCCACTGTGTGTGCAACACTTTTCTTTTTTAAGAAGACCACAATGTCCCTAATAAGCCAGAAGGGCTTGCCAGGCTTTCTGCTACCTTTCCTTTTTGCAGAAACGGTTTTCTTTTGTGCTTTGAGGACTGTATCCTTGAGCATTGACTACTCTTTGTGCACCCCATTCACCTTCCCTTCCTGGTCCCACATTGCCTCCCCTACTAATGCTCTGAGCCTGCTGAAGTCAGCATTTTTGAAGTACAGGACTTCAGGTCAGGAAGACCTCTTTTATCACAGTCAGAAAACTGTGTGCATGATATGACCTAGCCAGGTGTTCCTCCCAATCTGTCTGGTAAGTGAAGTCACCCATGACAAGCAAGTCCCTTGCATGTGCAAAAAAAATTTTTGCTTTATTCTGTATTTTAAAAAACTTACACTCTTTCACCAGAATCTTCAGATATTATTGGAACAAAGCCTCCACTGTTGTCAGTGAGAGTTTGACCTGAGTCAAGACTGCATGAGGACTACAGGATTTGTCCTCATTTTAATTATAGAATAACATTTTAATTAAAAACTTACAAGTATTCAGCCTAATTCTCATTTAGAATAAGGCCACATGAAACCTCTATGGAACTGTTTAAAGGTCTTTAACTGGGAATAAATTATATTTATAGCTGCTTTAAGACCCTTTCACATAACTATAATGTGGTCTTGGTATAAATAAGATGGATATTATGTATACCCCTATTCGAATGAAGTTATGAAATCAAGAGGGTATAACAGATAATTCCAACTTTTTTTTTCTAATTTTTGAAGGCCAGTTGTAAAAAAACTTGTGAATTGATATTTATTGTCTACCTTTGACACCAGCTATTTAGATATCTCCCAGCTAATTCATAATAACATTGGCTTCACAATAAAATTCTCAAAACAAAATTTAAAGCCCATTTTCAAACAAATTGGGAATTCAAAGAATATCCTTAGGGTCAATATTATAGTCTGAAATTAAAAAGCGCAAAAGTAAACTCATGTGGCATATAAGCTAACATGTGGCATATGAGTTAACAAAGAGTCAGCCAGTTAACCCCACTTCTCCCTGAATTAACTGGATTTTTTCTTGTACCACCTTATTTGGCAGAATTTTTTCCTAATTGCTGTTCTGAAGGTTTTCAGTCATAGAACAGGCCTGTTTTCACTACATGATACATTAAAGTTTTTTCGCTGTCCAGACTTTCAACTACAGTGACAAAGCATTGGAATTTATTCTTGCAGGCCTGAAAACCTCTGTGATTCTGTGACTGCATGAAGTCCATTGAAATTAAGGACCTCTAAATACTTTACCTTCTTCTTATCCAAGGATAGGCTACATTTCTTTGAGCTTCCAAGTAAAAAACCTCCCCTTGGGAAAGAATGAGAGAACAAACGTAAGAAGTAGTCGTGCTGTCAAATCCCAATTATTATAGAATAGAATTATTATAGAACAGAATGTAGATGATGACTTGCTAACCATATTTGCACACATGCAGGACTGATGATTCCACTGAACAGTTAATTAACACAAGCCACAACCAAAAAGTCACTTACAGTAAAGGTCCTGAAAAACTCCTAACTAACAGCACTCTCTGCTTCCTTTATGGCTCAGAGTCTCATTTCATACCAACTGTATATCATCAGCTGAGTTATTATGTATTTACTCTGCAGTGATAGAGAAATCTGAACCATTGTCTACTTAATATTAGTTGTACACACTAACAACAGACACAGCTCAGTTATTTCCTGGAAGTGAGAAATACCATTGTCCATTTGGGTCTTCTATTATCAAAATAATGTTACTAAAATACAATATCTACCCATCTGGGTAGGTATACACTTCTTAATTACACATATCTCACTGATATTGATGAGTTACATGGCAATGTTGTTTCCTACTTTGTCTTATTTTTAAAAGTTATTTCCATTTCCACTGCAGTATTATGCTTTTGACATCGACTGAAAAATCAGTCCCTACACCAGATGTAACTTCTGATGAAGCTAGAACCAGATTGGATATTTTCCCTATTCTTAGTTTGAGAAAAGACTAAAGCTATTCTGCTGATTTGGAGATACTGATAAAGGCAAGGTAACTGTTATTGGTTCCCAGACTCTTTTATCTGGAAAAAAGGCCCTTGATATTAAACTGTCTGCTAGATTCTCTCTAGATGTTCAGATAAAGGCATGATAGGATCTGATGCACAATCCACACAATCATGCCTCCTGCCATGTCACACATGCATGGTAGGAGGCATGATTGTGGGATCTGGCATGAGATCAAAGCATGCCTTATTGCTGGTTCAGGGGGAGCCCAGGATCATAAGCCAATCCCAGCTTTCCCCTGCACCAGCAAGTAGTAATCTCCCATGGCTGGGAGCCCCTCAGCTGACAGGGCTTCCAGCTTTGGCAGCATCCATGTGTATGGTGAACCCCTGCGGCTGGGAACTCTGTCAGCTGATGGGGCTCACAGCCATGGGGACACTGCAATCATCCCACTACATGTCTAAATTAAAGATGGATGGAAACCAGCTATAAAGTTGTTACACATTATCAAGCTCTAACTTTATAGCTGGAGAGACCTTTTATGGCATGATAGTTACTTTGCATGTGTAGCTGGTCTAAATTAATTATGCAATTAATCAGTTAGATATGCCACACATGTACATGAATACTAGGGCTGTGTGAAACTTCAGCAGCCATTGCATTTGGGAGGCACCCGGAACACCAAATCCAAAATGAAACAGAAGGCTCTGAAACATCTCTGAAACAAAACGAAACCATCTGAAATGTTTAGGAAAATTTTGGAGTTTCAGAGCTGGGCTTGCAGGGAAAGAGAATCTAAGAAGAGGGAGGAGGAAAAGCGGGGGAAGGACTACTCTGATATTGACATCTGTAGCTGGCCAGTGTCTGCAATCTGTCCCTGAGGTCATTTCCAATCCCAGGTCTCTGGGTAAGGGACGGCAACCTGCTGTCATCCTGCTGTCATCTGGGGGCCCGCACCCCCTAGGAGGAGTCTGACACAGCCCTGCAGCCCTCTCGGGGGGGTGTGGACTCCCAGATCCCACACGGGATAACAGTATGCTGCTGCTGCCAGCTGGAGCCAGTGGCAGCACCAGTCTTCCAGGTGCTCGGCACAGGCCGCTCCGAGCATCAGTAACAGTCAGCCTCAGCAGCAGCAGCCTGCTGTCATCCTGCATGCACATCCAGGGGCCCGTACCCCCTGGGAAGAGTCTGGTACAGCCCTGCAGCCCTCCCAGGGGGCACGGGCCCCTGTATCTGCATGTGGGATGACAGCATATTGCCGCTGCTGGCTGGGGCTGGCACCCAAGTCTGCTTGGTTCAGCCCTCGTCAAATGCTGGAAAGAATCCAGTGCTGGCGCTGGCCCTAGCCAGCAGCAGCAGCCTGATGTCATCCCACATGCAGATCCAGGTGCCTTGGGAGTAGTTTGGCACAGCCCCACAGCCCTCCTGGGGAGCACAGGCCCCCAGATCGGCATGAGGGATGACAGCATGTTGCCATTGCTGGCTGGGGCCAGTGGAAGCATCAGTCTTCCCGGTGCTTGGGGTGGGCTCTGCTGAGTGCCAATCCCAGCCGGCAGTGGCAGCTTGCTGTAATCTGCATGCAGATCTGGGAGCCTGCACCCCCTGGGAGGAGTCTGGCACAGTACCGCAGCCCTCCTGGGGCGTGTGGGCCCTAGGATCTGTATGCAGGATGACAGCATGCTGCCGGCAAGTGATATGAGTTTTGCTTTGAACAGTTTGAGGTGCAGTTTCACAGAAACCCCTGCACTTATCTCCTTGAAGCTTGGTAGGCATCATAACCTGAGAAGGGGCTACCATCCCTACAATTTTCATCCGAATCAGGCAGGAAATGACAAAGTTATAGGCATTTTAGTGATTCCCCAATCTCTACCTATGGCCAAATCACTGAAACAGCATTTAAACTCCAAAACAGATTCAGCCAAATCAAAATGGAACAGTGATCCAAAACACTGAAATGAATCACTGTCCCTCTGAAATAGCTGAATCAAAAACCGAATCAAAGCAGAAACTATTTCACACAGCTCTAATGAACACACATGCACACACCCCCTCCCTTCTATTCCTGTTCTTGGATATTCATTAAAAATAGACCCAGAGGGATTTTCTTCAAATATTGCCGCCTAATGAATGCTTGTTTTGGGGGTTCATGGATATAGTTTATTACTAAATTATCAGGGTGAAATTCACTTAAGGGTATAAGGTGTCACAGTTCTAGGTACAACTAATGTTCATCTCCAGCCTTATTCTGAGGAGTGAAATGGTGAATAATTCCTATTGTAGCTCTTTGTCAAAACAAACTTCATCCTTGAAAGAATGAGGATTTGTGCTGCTAATGCATCTGTAAATTATGTTGTCATAGACCTTAATGCCTGAAGGAACCAGTAACGCATTTAGTTCAATTACTTCCATAACACCTGGCAATAGAATTCCACCTACGTACCCCTGCATCACAAACAATAATTGAGTTTTGGGCAATGCATATCTTTCTGAAATGTATCCATGCTTCTCTTAAAGATGTCATGAGATTTGCAATCTATCAGTTGATGGTTCACTCTATCAGTTAATTAATCTTACCGTTTAAAATGAAAAAAAAACAAACATTCTCACAAAACCAAATTCATACAGGTGCTCAAGAACTCAAAATTTTTGTAGTTTTGTACCCCCATGCATAAGAAATTTTCCGTATCTATATTTTCAGTTTTCTTTCTAGCTTTTGTGGAATTTATAAACTTGTTTTCAGTTGATGTAAACTTCAATACAGCTTGGCTGATTACCAGTGGTGGTGCAAATCATCCTTAGAGCTTTTCATTTTTTTCCCAGTAAATTCAAGTTCAGAATCTTCTAGTTCACCAAACTACTGATTTCATTTCCTTTAAGTTTAGAAATGGATCCTTAAAAATGCCCATGTAACATACGCATATTTTAAAGATACTCCTTACACTTTGGCAATAGAAAGACTTGGATTTTAAATCAATATCCCTTCATTTAGTGTAAAAGGGGCATTAAATATTTTAAATATAAAGTTAATGACTTCAGTGTGCAGCTGGCATGCATGTAAATTGCAAATGTTAAACATAGTATTTCAGAAATATAATACTTCAAACCCTTTGCTACATGACTTCGGGGAATCAGCAGCAAATCAATTCAGAGGAATGAGTTATGGATTATAAAAATTGAGACAACTTGTCCAATAAATAACAGCACTAAAATCTATTCCTCAGTTAATATTTTTTAACATAAGAAGGAGCTTACTCTGAGTAAAATGTATATTGCAACTGTACAAGCTGAGATCATCTTCTTTGTTGTATGGTAGCTTGTAAAGACCCCCATCAGGAGTGGAAACTCATTGCCAAAGGTACGAGTAAACCGAGTAAAAAATATTCATGTTCTGAAGAGCTTACCGGCTGAGGACCTGCTGCTGCAAACACTTGCATAAGTAGGCAATTTAGGTATGTGAATAGTCCCACTGAGTTCAATGACACCATTTGCTTGCTTAAGTGTTAGTGAGACTAAAAGGGAATAAGTGGGAGGGGTATGCTTAATGGTAATATGCTCAGATTCAGCATGAAGACAGTGCAGACATGCACTTATAGACCATTTCATGTAGCACTTTCAGTTCTACATGCTTGGAAGAAGACACTAGGATCACTGCTCCCCTAAAAAAGAATAATCTTCAGTTCTTTGTGGTTGACCCTACTCCTTGTACTCTGCTGTGCAATCGCATGTAGAGATACCTGATTTGGTATCAGGTGTACTTCTGGAACACAAGCCAGCTTATTTACTGATAGTTGAATATCTTTACATTTTGCTGCATAGCGCAACATCTATGCATCTACCTGTAAGATAGACTTTTTATATTAGGCCTACATTAGGCCTATTAACATCTACTCACCAAGGTGATCTTTAAGCAGTTATTGCATTTGTCTAATTACCTAATATTTAGGCAAAATATGGCCATCAAAGGAAAAATACTTGGACTTGCAGAGAGGATTTCTACTAAATCCACATCTTATTTCAGATAGGAAACTTGATTTGAAAAAAACATGCAGATCTTTTTACTTATTGAAAACTTTTTTGGTTTGGTCAGGGACATGGCTCCCATCACTATTGGGGGCTCTTAGAATAAGGAAATTTATTTCCATTGCCTAGAATGGCTTGTCAGGGTAAAGGATTAAAGGAAGTAGCAAGAAAAGGCTTGTCTTCAGTGCTAAAATGGAATTTTCTTTTTCCAAAAAGACAGAAAGCACTTCCTTTTTGTTTATGAATGTTTTGAAAATAGTCAAGGCAAAGCCTTATAGTGTTGGGCAAATTAGCTGGTTACTAGGGCTATGCAAAATTTCATCGTCTGTTTTGTTTCAACTCTGTTTCAACTCATTTCAAGTTCAAAACAGCAAAATTGAAATGAAACAAAAGGCTTTGAAACAGCATTGAAACGAAGCGAGGGAAGTCAAAACATTTCAAAAGTCTTGAAATGTTTCAAGTTTCGAAGCTGGGCTTGCTTGCAGCTAAAAGAAACTAAGGAGAGGGAGGGGGAAGAGGGAGGAAAGACTGCTCTGATATTGACATGTGTAGCTGGCCAATGACTGTGATCCTTCCCTGAGGTCCCTTCCAATCCCAGTGGAGAGGGACAGAAAACAGCATAAAAAGCATTGTTTTATCGGAGCTTTCTCTGTGCCTTCACACTTAAAAGTGACACAAGTTTTGCTCTGAACAGTTTGAGGTGCAGTTTCCCAAAAATCCCTGCACCTATCTCCTTGAAACTTGGCAGGCTTCACGGCCTCTGCAGTGCCTACCTTCTCTGCAGTTTTCATCCTACTGCACCTTAACATACACACAGTTACACGTCATGAGTTTTACTTGTTAGCACCTTGAGGTACAGTTTCCTAGAAACCCCTCCACCTATTTCCTCGAAAGCTGGCAGGCTTCATGGCCCTCACAGGGGCTGCCACACCAGCAATTTTCACCCCACTGAGGCATAATGCACACTCATGACATGAGTTTTGCTTTCAAGACTTTGAAGTACAGTTTCCCAGAAACCCCATGCACATATCGCCTTGAAACTCATCAGGCTTCATGGCCTTAGAAGGGGCTATCATACCTGCAAGTTTAGTTTGAATCAGGAAATAAAGGATAACGTTATCGGCAGCTTTGTTCTTCCCCATTATAGCCTATGGGTAAAACGTCAAAACAGAGAAATAGTTTCAATGAAACGAAAAGGAATAGTGCCTTTGAAATGAAACAAAACTCAAAATGAAACAATGTCCCATCAAAAGGAAGTTAAAACAAAATGGTGCTATTTTGCACAGCCTTACTGGTTACAAGTTGATCCAGGAATGTCAGTGAAGTCAGGCTGACCTAGAGTGGAGGATCTTCACATTTCCACAAAAATCTCTACAAAGTGAGCATGGATTTGTAGATATTGTTATGGCTGCAAACTCATCATTATGCAAAAAAACATTACAGTGGAAAGCCCTGAGGCTTGCAAATCAGGCTGATTCAGACAATGCTGCCAACAAACCTTTTGCCATGTGTACTGGGATGCAAGGGGAAACAACAATAGCAATATGCTACTGAATGGCAATTGTAAACTAGTTTGGCATGATCTGCAGGATTGCTTCCTGTGTCCTGGGTGATAGCCTTTTTGACGATTATGTTTGTGTATGTAGAAAGTGTAGACTTTGGGAAATGCCACTCTAATTTGGATCAAATGCCTATGGACTTCAATCACTGAAGGTGGAATTTTATAAAATAATGTTGTCATTCACCATGCTGTTTTTTTACTTGTATGATCTTGCCACTTAAGTATATTTGAATAAAAAATAACTTGTATGCAAACATTAGACAAAAGGAAACTATCATCTTGTATTCATAGGAGGATAAAAAGCATGACAAATGAAAGTTAAGTGATTTTTACTGAGCTGAATATCTTAAATTTAATTTATACCTACTTCCTGTTGTAATCACTATTATGATGTACACACTTTACAGGAAAGGCATTTGAATACCATAGTAGTACAGTTGGGTCAATCTTTTTTGACAGGCATGCCACAGATCAAGGGCAGGCAATTATGTCAGGCAGAGGGCGGCTTACTGAGTTTTGGCACGCTATCAAGGGCCGCGTGACAGGCAGCCGAGGCAGATTAATATTAATTTTCTAAATTTTTTTTACGGGCTCCGTGGGCTGGATAGAATGGCCTGGTGGGCTGCTTTCCCACCCTTGCCACAGATGCACCCTGTGCCCTCACCAAGTGCCACTGTGATCCCCTTCTGCTGCCCAATCTGCTTCTCTGCTTTCGGTTCCCAGACTTGTCTTCCTTGTCTGATCTGATGCCCTGCTTTCTGCTTCCTGCCTTATCTGCTGCTGTTCTGGCTGCTCCCTCTCTGATCTGTATGGGCACGTCTACATGAGATACCAACCAGACAGGTACTAGATAAACAGCGCTTTAGGTAATGCATAGTAGTCGCATGACTCTGCCCTGATGTGGGAGGAGCTCTGCTGGCTGCAGGGGCCGCTGTCTCCCGGCCCCGTGCACATCAGGATGGATTCCAGTGTGCGTGGGGTCAGGAGTGCTGTGCTGCTCCACATATAGACACGTTCTCAGCCTCATCTTACTGTGCCTTATTTTTTTGTGCAGGAACCTTACTGTGCATTGATTGTGCATGTAGATGCACCCATAGAGAGGCTGCTCATGCCACTTGTGACACTCATGCTGCAGGTTGGCCACCTCTGTTATAGTGGATGCTGCCTTACTGTTCATTATATTTCCCGGTTTATAACACTTGCCATAGTCTTTTCCTATATTTAGCATAGGAGATGTTGGGAAATGGCTAATATTTAATGGCACCTACAGTAATAGAATATTACAGCTGTAAAAGTACAGTAAATGATTAAGTGCTGGAAAGGTAGAACGGTTGAAGAATAGAGTTAGGCACAAGGGAAGGAGGAAACAAATGTCAGAGGTAATAGTCTGAGTTTACTTGAATCCACATTAATCTGCCTCTTCAGTTATGTCAGGCATCTGAAGCAGAGTTCTATTTTATAACTATTTGGATACTCATCAAAATGAGACAAGAAACTGGTCAACATATTTTATCTAAATGTTTCCTGCTGAAAAGTACTTTATTATCAAACAATTTTTTTTTTTACTGGAAAAATATTATTTCACATATTTCCATGTAGGACATTATTTTTAAACTAAATGAAAGGGTTAATTTAATTTCAAGATGAGTTCTTTTCATTTCTGAAAACTGGAAAACTCTGTTTTGGAGTTCGCAGGATTTTTCCTCCATCCATTATTGTTTTTCTCCTTTTTAACACATTAAGATTAGAAAAAATGTTCAGGAATATTTTTATCTTCAGCAGTATATAAATATTTCTTACATAAGCTTCTATTTCTTCCAACTATGAGTCCAAATCTCAAATTATTTTCAATTCTGAAATCTTGGCCAGTTTTATAATTCACTTGTTGTTTAATAAGAATGTTCTTCTGATCTGAAAATGAAGTATAACAGATGTTTCATAAATCTAAGAAATAGAACAGGAGGAGATCTAAATAGGAGAGAAAAATATGTATTGTCATTTAAGCTCACAAGGAGTTTTCTTGCATTGCAGATGCTTTCTTAAAGTATTGTCTGCCAATTTTGATACCTGAAATTGCACATTACAGTTGGAATTGTAGGTAGAATTGTACATCTGACTGGCATGTCTGTAGTACCATTAGGGCATATAGACAAATATTAGTGAGTAAGAGTTGAAAGAGACAACTGTCATTGCAACTGAGGGATTGCAGGAAGGTATTGATGAATTAATGCCCTCAGCTCAGTGGAGTTCCCATTGAAATCACTTGAGATTCGACAGGGACCACAAGGTGTAGTGTGAGTTTGGGATGAGGAACATTTTGAAGATGGTTGTGGTTCCTGCAAAAGCAGGAGCATTTTGTGCCCTTAGATTTTGAGTGGAATCTTGTTTCTGGCTTATGTCAGATCACGGGCAAGGTCAGCTGTATTAATATAGTTGATAGGTGTTTTTAACCTGTATGACTTGCTACTTTTATTTTTCATAAAACTGTGCCCTTTCCATGATATTCTGTGAAGAGCTTTGAGTTACCATGGAGAGGTTCAACGAAGCTGCAAGAGCCTTTCAGGGTTAATACTAAGTGTCAAGCTGGTATGAATACTGAGATTGAATCACAGAATGATTCACATTTTTAAGATGGTCTTGCTAGAATGCCTCAGATGCCGATATTGCTTTTGATAGTGACAGTGATGAGTCGTGTGTAATATCTAATGAAGATTAGAAGCCTCAGATTCAAAACATAGCTCCTAAACAAGAATCTCATAGTACTGGAATATCACTTACAAGCTTTGACAGGGAGATAACTGGCCTGGTTTGGCCTTTATTTACTTGAGTAAATGATGATAAATAGTGAATCTGGTTAGATGGTGGCTGTGAGAAAATATCATACTCCTGGAATTATTTTGTGTTAGTTCTCTCAGAAATATTAAGAAGAAAAGTCCATGCTTTGGACATTGTATGCTCTTCTGTTTGAGAGGGTCTGGGCAGTAATACTGTATCTTTATATGGCACTGGTTGGGCCTCATGTAGAGTACCGTGGGCAGTTTAGGGCCCCCCTTTAAGAAAGGACTTGGAGAAGTTAGAGGCGCAGGCAACAAAAGTGTTAAAGAACTTGGAAGGTAAGTTATACAAGGAAAGGTTGAAGGAAATAGAAAAGTTCGACTTATAATAGTTTTCAAACATCTGAAGGGCTACCATAAAGAAGAGGAGAAAAAAACCTTTTCTGTTTTGCTGCAGGGTGTAGAGGCATGAACAATGGCTTGAAGTTCCAATAAAGTAGGTTTAGATTGTATATTAGGAAAAACTTCTTCACTGTTCAAATAGTGAGGGAGTAGAATAGCCTGCCTAGGTAATTTGTAGAATATCCAACACTGGAGGTGTTCAAGAGAGGTCAGCTAAGCATTGGTTAGGGATGATTTAGGAGCAGCCATGTCTATGTTCTACTATGTGTAGTTCCATACTAGAAAATAGAAATACTGGTTTTGCTGGTTTCAACATGGGGATGGGAATTAAGTGTTTCCCCTCCTGCTGCTGTGTCAGTTGTTTTTTTTTTCCCTCAAAAACACTGGGGCTAAGTCCAGTCAAAAAGCCCAAGGCTGAATTGATTTAATCCTTGCAGCTTAGTCTAAACTGTATAGATTGAACCAAGAAGCAACTAAATAGATATTCAGTTTTGAATCTGGAAATGCAGCCACGTGCCTGCTGTGGCTCTGGCCAGAATCTGGGGACAGTAAACCATGGCTTCCTTTCCCTTTGGCAGTGGCTGAAAGGCTGGAGGGGAGCTGAGAGAGAAAACTTCTGAGGCTTTTCCCACCTCCTTGTTCAAGCTGAGGGGTTGAGAGACATGGCTAGGCACTGGCAGACTACTGAGTAAGATGGCAGGGTTTAGACCCCAACCTGGGCCTGCACAGACCCCAGCCGGGGTGTGCGGTGGGGGGAAGCCCTGAGCTGTGCTGTTTAGGGAGCAAAGAGGCAGGCCTGGGTGACTTCTGGAGGTCCCTTCCAGCCCTAATTTTATATGCTTCTGTGATACATGCATGTGAACAATCTCCTTTGTTATCTCGCTGTAGCTCCCAACAATATTCCTGATTTATGTCAGATCCCCTGGCTCTCTCTATAGGAACTGCTACCAATACCCTCTGGCTTCTCCTGGGATCTCTTGGGTTCATGAAGATATCATCCACCACTTTTCTCTCACTTCATAATATTCTACTGACTTAAAAATTCACTTTTTAGTGATCTTAACTGGATTTCATAATTCACCAAAGAAATCTTTCTCTAAATGCTCTAGTTGCAGCATAGATTAAAAGGAGAAAAAAGGAGAAAAAAAAAGTCCATATTACTGGTTCTTAACTTCTTTCTCCATGTTAACAACAGGAAAGTTTGAGGATGACCAGTTCTGCATAGGGAAGCTTACATGAACCCTTGAAGTCTATTGTGGCCTGTGATCCATGTTCTATATGACTTGGAATATATATATATATATATATCCATCATTGGGCTGGTCTTTCACTGTTTCTGCAGATCAGCAGCTCTCACAGAGTTCTTGGATTGGTTAGAACTTTTGTCAGTACAAAATGATCCTGATCTATCCAGTTATAAAAGAAAAGTTGAATTGTGTACCCTGTGTAAGTTATTACAATATACCATAGAATTTTGTTACTTACAAAAAGTATGACACAATCTTGATTTGGGGATTTAGAATTAAGCTGTTACACTTGTAACACTTGGGCTTTGATTCTTAGTCTGCAGCCCTGTTTTATAAAATAGAAACCAAAGCTTAACTTGCAGGCAAATTTCAAATTAAAGCTATGTCCTACATTCATTCCAAAATGGTGGAAGGGATGTTGTCAACATTACATTAAATTGAAGACACTGCATTGTCAGAGAGAACATATTTGTCATGACAGAAAAAATAAAACATCCATTGATTTTCAGCTGAGTAAAATTTGATGAACGACATGTTAAAAATTTAGAGGTTTATCGTTATCATATATTCCATACTTCTCTTCTCCCATGTTTTTATTGATTGAAAAGCTAAATAATTATTCTGAAGACTCTTCCATAGTACACGTATAGGTAATTTGAGATACTGTTTCTTTTAACCCCCCAAATTGTCACAATGTCCTTAAAGAGATCCTAAATCTTATTTTTTTTCTTTTCTTTAAACGTGATGTTATATAAATGAAAAAAAGAATTTTATTTAAACCTGATGGAGGGTGATTGAGGATCTGAACAGGGATCATGACAGACAGTGGGTTAAGAAATCTCAGTGAGTATACATTTTTTGGGTCCAACTTTTGACTGCACTAAACTTAAGGAAAAAACAGTTTTGGCATCTCAAAGAATGTATAATAATACCTGTGACTGACAAAAATGAACAAGAATCTCTGCTTTTATGGAGTGACAGAGGGGTCCTAAGGAATAAAAGTAACAGTCTAGCCTCTGCTTCCCTCTACTTCTCCCTCTGCCTGTATTATTCTGTATGACTTCAGAAGTTAGAAAACATTTAAGTTTAGTTCGAAAAGGGCTTCAGATTAAGCTACTGCAACTTGCTGCATTTCTCTTTTTTTTCTTTGAAGGCAAGGCAGCTGTCTTGACAAGAAAAGGTTTACTTCTTCAAACAATGTTTCTTTACTTTTTTAGCACAGAATTCTAAGTAACAAATAGGATGAACAATGTACTTTCATATAGAGAGGTGATACAACTAAGTAGTTTGCAAACAGTCTTTATCCAAGGAGAATTCATTGGCTCTAACACTGAGGTTTGTCAACAAAGAAAAATAGGGGCTGAAACCCGGGAGTGGCTGTGACACCCCTGGTGGTTGTATGGCTCCTGCCCGGCTCGAGCTCTAAGATAGCCCTCCCTTGATTACTCAGCTTCCATACTGTCAGGGACGGGCCCCAAGGTCACGGTGGGCCGAGGTTCGGAACGAACAGGCGGGATTAGCGGTGAGGAGTCAGAGCGGTTCGGGACACATACGGTTTCAAAACAAAGTAGTCTTTATTGGTTACTTACGCCCCAAGATGGTAAGGTGATATAGGCTGGTTCAATCTTAGGCTTGGTTACAATGGTGCGAGAAATGAGAACGCAAAACGATGAACGATGAAGAAATGTGGACGAGGCTGGGTCGGTAATGGTGGCAAAGACGACGAACTGGAACGTGGAACAAGTCGGTTGAGAATGTGGAACGAGAAGCGAAGCCGGGATGTGATCGAGATACGAGTAAATCGGTAACAAGTGGTCGAGAAACGTAACAAGCGAGTAGTCAAAAACCGGAATCAATAATCAATAAAGAGTGGTTGAGCTGAGACGAGCGTTTGGTACGCCGAGATATGACAGTGGCGGGGAGATCAGCGGGCCCTGGGCCTAAGTGAACCAGGGTTCGGAGAGGCTCCTGAGGCGGTCTCTGCTGCGGCAGTCTCCGCTCAGGTTCGGTCTGGTCTCCCGTGGGGGTGGAGACCCGCTGGCCTTAAATATGAAATGTGTGGGCAATCATAAGGCTTCCCCTGTGGAAAATTCCAGTGCTTTCTGGTAAAAGCCTGGGCATGCCCATAGTATCAATTCAGGCTACCTCATGGCAGAGCCACGATTGACATGGCAGAGTCATGCATGGGGCACGTGCTGGGCATGCTTACTAGACCTCTGGGGATTTTCCACAGCTTGTCCGCGCATGTCAGTGCTTAACCCTGTGTTAACCAGCACTGCTATCAAATTTGGTTCTGACACATACATTATTCTTAATGAAGTTTAGGGATGGGAGGCTGCCCATGGGTCTTAGAGCAAGCCTTAGTCTGTTTGAATCACCAGCTGATCCCTCCTGGACTGCCTAGTCTCTCTATTCGGTACTCAAGATAAATGGGCTCACTCAGTCAGTCTGTGTCCCCCTAGGGCACTATAGCCTTAAGGGCCAATTGCATGGTTTCCTCTACCCCTATACCATTCCTGAAGACTCACAGATGTTACCATCTGTCTGATGCACATTCAGCCCCTCCCTGGGATCTCAGGCCCTCTGGGTCACTCCCTCTCTGGGCTCTCAGACACCCTGGTCCCTCATTTAGCTCCTCTCTAGGCTCTTGGATCTTCTGGTCCCACCCTCAACCCCTCTCTGGGCTTGTGGACTTTCTGGTCTCATCCTTAGCCACTCTTTGAGCTCATGGACCTTTGGTCTTGCTTGCAGCCCCTCCCTGGGCTCCTGGAACCTCAAGGTCTCCTGGGCATCTCCTTTCTGGGCTAGGGGACTATCTGTTCTGACTCCCAGATCCTTTTTAAGCTATAGGTCCCATGCCTGTAGAAAGTCTTTCTTTCTGCCTAAGGTAATATCCCCTTGTTTCCCGGCTTGCAGAGTGGCCTACCCTAATCCCCAGGTCATTCAGAAGCCCAGCTGCCCTGCTGACAGGACAGCTCTGTTGTGGCTGTCAGGACTAGATTGCCTGACCAGCTCAGGCTCTCAGCTTATATGGCTCAAGCCCTTCGGCCAAGTGAGTTTGCAATCAGCCCCTCTTACCACCTGGAAGCTGACTCTCGAGCAGCTTCTCCTCTCAAAGTGGCAGGTGCACTAAGCATCCTGCCATAGGGACATCCATGAAGTCCACCACTGCATACAGTGGTATTCAGCTGATTAAAAAAAAAATGTTAATATACTACAGTATATGGAAATACCATTTCCCGCTTGTATTTAGATTTTAAACAAATTGAAAATATTCAAATGTATCACTATTCTTTCCAAAAATCCAGTTTCACATAGTTTAAAGCTTTCTAGGAGAATATGTTGGTTTAAGAAGCTGTATTTAAAACTAATTTTTTAAAAATGTTCTGAGGATTCAAAACTATTTCATTCTTTTCAGAATGGAGCATTCTGATATTTTATCCCCAAACTACTTGTCATTTAAAAATATAAAATAAATCAAAATTGTTAAAAAAAATCTATTTTATTAAATTTTAATGTTCTGATAAACCCATAACCTTTAAAAAAACAAACAAACAAACCAAAAACCTCCATTTGTTCTAAATTTGGATAAACAATTCATAGTTTTCCATATAACAAAGTTCTCAATTTTGCCTTGCTCTGCTTAGAAAAGTAGATAGTTATAGTATCTAATAATTACTGACATTGTTTATGGTAAAGGAAATTATTCCTCATTTTGATGGTTTACAACAGGGGTGCTCAACCTTTTTGCCCTCCCATCCAGAAGGGTGGTGTTAGGTTGGTCTGTGGGCTGAAACTGGCATAATGCAGGCCCAGCTGGGGCCCAATCCAGCTATGTGAGGGTTGGGCATTTTGCAGCAGTGTGGCCACTGTTTTCCTGCCACCAATTTTCTGGACTCATGGGGAGTCCCACAGATCAGTTTTTAAGTCTCCAAGGGTCAGATCTGGCTCACAGCCTGGGGGTTGAGTATCCTACTTGGGGAGGATAGGGAAAGCTCGTCACTTTGATAAATGGGTTCTTCAGGGTGAAAAAGTTGAGAGATTTTTCACGTTGTTGTCTATACATCTTAATATTTTTATTTTGTAGCCTGTTAATACTAAAACTTAAAAACACCTATCATAAGAAAGTGGTGATAAGCAAAAATAAGTCAAGCCTAAATTTGGTTGTAACACATTTATTCCCTTCCTTAAGACCCTTCTAAAAAGAAAAATCAGATCCTCCGCTAATATAAATTGGCCTAGTCTCCCATTATACATGTCTTCATTATTGATTTATGTAACAAATTAGATTTTATATGATTTTATATGTCTATGTGAAATGCTTTGTGTGCACCAGTTTGATTGGAACATGGTACAGAGCCTTGCGTATTGATTTTCCTGCCATCTTGGACTCAGATTCTGAGAAGTATGGACATCAAGCCGGGGGGAATAGTAAATATGCTGGACAATAGGGCTAGGATTCAGAGTGACCTAGACAAAGTGGACGATTGGGACAAAGTGGATGATTGGGCCAAAAGGAATCTCATGAGATTCAGCAAGGACAAGTGCAAAATCCTGCACTTAGAATGGAACAATCCCAGCCACCAGTACAGGCTGGGGGCTGATTGGCTGGGCACGAGCTCTGCAGAAAAGGACCTGGGGGTTACAGTGGACAATTAGCTGAGCCAGCAGTGTGCTCTTGTTGTCAAGAAGGCTAATGGCATACTGGGCCACACTGATAGGTATGTTGCCAATGTAGTAAATCCCCCAGTTTTTCTCTTTTTAAATTTTAAAATACATTCCCTCCTTTCCCCAACTATTTCTGACTTTTTCTCTCCCTCTCTATTCCCTATAGATAAGTATGCTCAAGCTAAGACATAAGATAAGCGTTAGAATTTTATTTTGGTAGCAAGTTGTTGGGGTTTTTTTTCTCTGCTTTGCATAAGCCCTGTTATGGATATCCGCTGTTTTATATTGTATAATTATTAGGTTTATATTGATTTCTACTGTTTTATATTACTGTTTTACTGATTTTTACTGATACTATATGATTTAGGCCTACATGTGTAAGTTAGCATAAGTCATGTCAAGCCCCGATCTTGTAATGTCATGTCTTCATCATGTGTTCCTTGCTTGGGCATACCCTATTGTAACTCTGTTGTAACTGTGTGACTCATGACCTTCCTCCCATGTAAATTGGTTCTGTGAGTGAGTGGGTGATTGACAGACAATGGCAGTAGATTTAAAAATAGGTCCCTTTGAATGACCGAACCATCAACTCAATGACCCAACTTTTACCCTGCATTGACCCTCCCTGGCTCAAGATTTCTAAGACAAAGACTGCTGCAGGAACCAGCCAACCCACATTAGAGACACCTGAAACTGCATGTCCTAGCCTGAAGTGCACATGCTCTGTACATCAGGGGTTGATCCTTGCCTGGGGATGCCCCTTCCACTAGGGTCATAGAAGGTCTGCACCTATAAAAAGGGTGAACACAGACCCAGTGGGACACCCTTTCCATCTGGACCAGCACCCTGCCACATCACCTATTCACCCACAGACCCTGGTGGCGACCGCCTCTGGACAACACTTTGCTGGAGAAGACCCCGAATGCCCATCAAGGATCAACTCACAGCCCAGGATAAGTAACTATCACCCATCTTCCTTCCTCAAACATAGGATCTGGACTCTGTCCCTACACACCTTGACTTGGATCCCTCCACCAAGCCTTCTTCTCTCCTGCTACCATTGTGCAAGTGTGTATGTGAGTGCTTGTGTGTATGTGTGTAGGAACCAATAACTTTGTGGGGCTGTGTAGTGTGTTGTCTGTTTAATAAGCATGTTATGTTGAAACCCTGACTTGGGTTTTTGTCTTATTGATCTCCTGACCCTCCTCCTTGATTTCCCAGCTATCTCACATCTTTCTGCCTCTTTTTCTTGGCCCAATCTCCCAGCTTCCTGCCTCTGTATTTCCTGACTTTCTCCTCCTTGCCACTGGGATTTTTCCCTTGCTTGCACCCCAGCACCAGGTGACCCCAAGTAACCCTGGGGCACATTAACCTTACGTAACCCCAAGCCCCAGTGACCTTGAGTAACCACAGAGCCACTTGACCTTAAGTAATCCCAGTTTCCCCTCAAGTCTGCTGGTTCCAATCCTGGCCCTGGCAAATTTCAGTCTCTTATTTTTCCCTCTCTCATCTTAATCACCATCCATCTCCTTCCTTCCCCTCCATCTGGAAATCTTTGACCCTTTAATCCCCCTCCCATAGTCAGCAAACACCCTAGGTACCTCAGGTATCCCAAGCACACACATACACACCATACCACCCAAATTAGAAACTCAGCTGTATGTATGTGGTAGGTGCGTGTGTGTGTGTGAGCTGGAAAATATATATATGTATCATTGCGTGCGTGATATACAAATTAGTGATGTATGTGTACTGAGTATATTGACAACTGTTTTTTGTTTAATTTTTGGTGTGTATAGTGTGTATGTGCTTGAATTGGTGATAGGTGTGTATGTGCTTAGACTGGTAATCTTGGATGTGACTGAGTTGGTAGCATGTATGTGCCTAATTAATTTTTGTGTGTGTATGTGTGCAATTGTGTCTCACCCTCTCATCCAACAGTGCAATTTTGAGATCCTGAGTGTTGGCTTGGCCCCACAGGGCGACATAAATAGGTCAAGGGAAGTGATTATTCCTCTCTATTCAGCACTAGTGAGGCCACATCTGGAGTACTGTGTCCAGTTTTGGGCCCCTTGCTATAGAAAAGATGCTGGCAAATTAGAGAGAGTCCAGCAAAGGGCAACAAAATTGGTGACGGGGCTGGGGAATATGACATATGAGGAAAGACTGAGGGAACTGGGTTTATTTAGTTTAGAGAAGAGGAGTTGGAGAGGGGACATACAAGCAGCCTTCAACTACCTGAGGCAGTGTTTGAACAAGGATGGCTAGACAGTTCTCAGTGGTGGCAGATGGCAGAACAAGGAGCAACTGTCTCAAGTTGAACAAGGAAAATTTTAGGTTAGATATTAGGAAGAATTTTATCACTAGGAGGGTAGTAAAATACTGGAACAGGTTACCCAGAGTAGTGGTGGAAGCTTCATCCTTGGAGGTTTTCAAAACCTGAATAGACAGCACTTTTACTGGGATGATCTAGTTGGGGATGGCCCTGCTTTGAGCAGGGGGTTGGACTAGATGACCTCCTGCGGCCCCTTCCAACCCTGACTTTCTATGATTCCAGGAATCTCTAGGGTAATCAATGCAGAGTAGTTAAAGTATATAAACCTAAAAGGATTTTCTGTTCAAATGGAAGTACCCTATACTAAGTCAGGTACCACCAAAGAAAATCCATTCTTCCAAGTCAGTGGTACCTGAAGAGTGTATCACTAGTCTTCTGACAAATGATACTAAAGCCTTCTAAAAGGAGGGGATCCTCTTTGGCAGGAAGGCAAGGAACTAAAAGTAGCAAGGGATGGGAGTAAGAAAAGACTGACCAAATCCCAATGAGCACTTGGATGGTAAGGAACCTAAAGCACAGACGTTATCTGTGGCTTGGGAAAAATAGCCTCTAATCATTGTTGCACTTTAAGTCATACCTCAGCTCATTCCAAAAGAGCTTTCATGCATAGACGAGGTCTTAGTTGAAGTAAAAGAGAGTGATTGATTTCTTAAAACAGATCTGGAGACTGGGTAAGAGTAGTGGTGGAAGAGTCTCAAGAGCAATATAATGATTGAAGCAGAATGTATTGTGAACAGGAAGGGGAAAAGAAACTGATGCCCTTTCTTAAGTTGCACGTTATAATGCCTTTTTCATACTGAAGAGTGACTATTTGTGGAGTAAAGAAGTACTATTCAGAGTGCATCTTCAGAATTTGGTTCTTGAGTTACTTAGGAAAAAGACGGAAAAAGAAATTTTGAGAGAAGAATATGTGGGAGAACAAATAGACTACAGAGATGAAAATAATGGAGTTCTGGCTGCTTTTAAACTGGAGGACCGGGTACAAAATATCAATGGAATAGAAATACATGTGCCAAAGTTTCTTGAATTCAGATGGACACTTGATATCAGGTATATTTTGAAAGACTCTCTAATCTGAACAAAGAATTAAAAGGTGACATAAATAACTAGATTCCATATTGCACTTCAGTGAAGATGGCAGCATCCATAAAGAAAGAGCTGATCTACACTTTGCAGTTTTAAGGTCTACATAATAACAGATGTGAAAGGCACACCATGATCTTTAAGATGTCAGTGTTTCTTTCTGACAGACAGGCTGTGTCAAATAACCGAGATGTCAAAACATGGTGTTATTTTGTGAGGAACACCAGGTGCCTGTGGAGCAAGAAATTGCTAGTTTACCTGCAGTTTAAAGCATATTAATAAAAAGTCAGTTTTTATTTCTTAAATTCAGACTGAATGCTGTATTCAAAAACTTCACAGTCTGCAATTGCTTTGCAATTGAATCACACTTTTCCATATTTCTTGGTTCTTAAATCATTTCCCTTTGTTATTATTTGACAGAATCATACCTCCTCCCACCCTCTGTCAATGCTGAGTGCGTGCTTAAGATAATTTTCAGTTACTTATAGTACTAATAATTTAAGCTGTTCACAGGTATATGTCTGTGGCCAGGTATCATTATTTACAATTCTAGAAAATGCACCTATTTTATAGTCTGAATGTAGGAACAAATATAACATACATCTTAGTTCTCACCAGGGACTGAACACAGGACTTCCACAGCTAATGAATGAGGATGTGAGCTCCATACCCAACTCTGGTCCCTTAAAAGGGAAAAGACCAGAGTTGTGATTTGAGTGGGTGCCCTTAGCGTAGACACTGTTAAAGACAACTGCAAGGCACCGTCAGGCTGTGGCCTTAGCTTACCTGGCACAGGTGCTTAGCCTGGTCTGCCACCATGCCAGCAGAGTATTGGTATGTACACGGGTGACCAGATTACTCCAGCTGGGCCTAGCCACACACTCTCTCCCTGCCACTGGAGTGGCCAGCCAGGGTCAGCTGACACCTTGCCCTTTCCAATACAAACCCTTGACCTGAAAGAGGAAGCGTCTGGGCAACAAGGTTCAACTCTGTACCCAGGCTGCTGTACCCTTGGCTCGTGCTACTATTGGCTTCCTGGAAGACTCTCTGAATGCCTGACCTAGCATGCTCATGGACCTGATTTTGACCTGATCTTTTGGATACCTGACTCATTTCTGGTTTGATTTTCTATATACCTAACCTGGCTAGCCTCCTGACCCTGCACTATGCCTGACCCTCTGGATCTCTGACTTGGCTCATTGGATGGATCTTCTGGCTACTGACTTCCTGTCTTTCCTACTTTCCAACTCAGTATGCTGCCCTCAGACCTTGGCTACTTCTCCTGACTCTGAGGTAACCCCAAGACCTGCCTACCTATGATACAGTATGATAAGTTGCTCAGACCTCCAAACATGGCAAAGGGATCTTGGCATGGATACAAACTCCATATGGGCCATACTCTTCCAGGCAAGTTCTAGAAGATCAGGTCGGACAGTTGTTGAAGAAGAACCAGTTTCTTTGCTCCCAGGATTACCAGCTCTGCAGCAAGCTTTCTATGCATCAGCCTCCATACCTTTGACCTCACCTAGCCATCCCATTACCAGAGAGGTATGATGGAAACTGGTTTCTCCTCGTGTGGGTTCCTCATCCAATGCTGCTTGTAATATTGCTTGAAGTCCAATCTTGTTTGTAGTGCAACCCAAACTCAACTCCTGAGACTCAGCAAAGGTGAGCTTAATGGTTAGCTTCTTAGTGGGAGATGCCCTGAACTAAGCCCCACACTTGGTAGAGCATGATAGTTTGGTAACCCAAGACTGTGGAGCATTCCTCAAGGAATGCATGACCATGTTCAAAGCCTCTCACTTGGCCCGGTTGACAGAGATTTTGTTGCAGTCCTTGCAACAAAGGGCAAGTTCTGTCATGGTTTATGCTTTTACTCTTTTTCCCTCTTTTACTGCTATGCAACAAACATCCAGTGGAATGAGGCAGCCCAATCCTATTATTTCCCTGGGCTCTATCCCAGGAAATTAAGGATGAATTGGCTCATGTGGAACCTCAACTTATTCATAGATCTGGGTTCCTGGATTCACCTCTGCCTCTGGGAACACAGAGAGGAAAAGAAAGATGCCTTGCTCCCTCCAGGACCTCACACTGCTATGATCTATCTCAACCTAATGCCAGTGGATGGAGGGCTCCAGCACCCTGTACCAGAAGAACAAGAATACTGCTAGCAGTTGGACAGCTCTGCTGCTGTGGTGGGGCTCCAGTTCAAGAGTGTGCCACGTGCCCCCAGAGAGGGAGTCAAGGAAAACAAGTGGTCTCAGGCCTGCTGAAGGGGACTATCTCGGGGTCATCCAGGGTCCCAAAAGCATCCAAGGCTCATGAAGTCTGCAGTAAACCCAGCCCACAAAACCCCCAACTATTGTTATCAGTCCACCTCCAAGTCCTGGGGCAGACCTATTCATTCCCTATGCTGACTGGAGCCAAGGGCAATTTCATAGATGAGACTATGGTGCAAGGTCTACAAATCCTACTAAAGTGGCAACACAAACCTGAAACAATAGAGACCAAAGATGGCTCACCCCTGGCTTCAGGCCCTATGGAATGGGAGACCATCACTCTAGAGATGAATTTCCTTGGGCACAAGGTGACCATATAGTTTGAGCATTTGTTTCCTGCGCTGTCCCTTGATTCTTGGGTTTCCCTGGCTCGCACTCCACAACCCACTAATCAGCTGGAAAGCCCAGGAGGTCCGTTTGAACTCAGAATAGTGTCAACAATACTCTGGCAAAACCTGGTGGACAGAGCACCCTATGATCAAGCCAGAGGCCTACCTGGTGCAACCACCCAGGAGGCACCATCTTCAGAATCTGAAATCAAGCTACATGGAAAATATCAGGAATTCACAGTTGTCTTTGACAAAAAAATGCAGACATTCTTCCCTGTCACTGAGTTTACAATTTTCCCATCAATCTGCAGCTGGGAGCAAAAATCCAAGTGTGATACTTACAATATGTCAGACTATCTAGAAGAGAACCTGGCCTGGGACTTTATTCACATATTCACCACTTCTGCAGAAGCCCCTATCCTATTCTTCAGAAAGAAGAACAGGAGTCTCTGTCTATGCATTAATTTTCTTTTTTCAGGCACTGAAGTAAATTGCCATTTGCAATCAGGACCCTCTGCCCCTCACCCTGGAGTTGCTTGATTTACTCAAAACAGCATGCATCTTCACTAAACTTAATCTTCAGGGAACCTGTAACTTGGTACAAATCTGGGGATGAGTAGAAGACTGCTTTTATAACCCCTAGGGCACTTCAAGTACCTAGTCATACTCTTCAGGCTCACAAATGCCTCCCACTTTCCAATACTTCATTAATGATGTGCCCCAAGACCTGCTGGACCAGTTTGTAATTACCTACCTTGATGACATACTGACCTTCTCGGACAACCCTAACCAACATTCAACATATGTCCAAACAGTGATGGAAAGACTACACCAGTATGGCCTTTTCACAAAATTAAAGAAATGCCCATTTGACCAAACAAAAATCTAGTTCCTTGTTTTTTTTATCCCCTGGGAGCCTGAAAATGGACCCCCAGATGGTTCAGGCAATCCAAGAGTGGAAAGCCCCCCAGCATGTCAAGGAACTTCAAAAATTTCTGAGGGTTGCAAACTTCTACCATAGATTCATCACCAACTTTGCCCTGGTAGTAAGTCCTCTCACTATGCAATTGCAGAAGAATGTCCATTGCAGCTGGTCCAGGGAAGGCCAGCAAGCATTCAGACACCTGAAATAGGCCTTCACCTCTGCTCCTGTGCTTGCTCATCCAGACCCTACCCTGCCATTTGTGATAGAGATAGATGCATCTTGCACCATCATAGGTGCAGTCTGCTCCCCACGGCAGGGCTCAGAACAGACCTTACACCTCTGTGCTCTGTTTTTCTGAAAGCTTCCCCCAGCAGAAGAGAATTATGAGATCCTGGGCCATAAACTCCTGGTCATCTGTGAGTGGTGGTGTTATCTAAAAGGAGAATGGAACAAGATACAGGTCCTATAAACTGCAAGAGCTTAGAGTATTTCCATAAGGCAAAAGCTCCCAGTCAGAGGCAGCTGCATTCAGCACTCCTTTTTCTTCTGTTCCAACTTTCAAATAACATGCCAGCCTGGCTCCAGAAACAGAAAAGTAGATGCTCTATCCTGAAAGACAAAATATGATTCCATGCAGGCTCAAACCAAACCCAGCCCTATTCTGACACAATGTCATCAGCATCATACAACCAATAGACCTGCTAAATACACATGCCATATGTGCATTGCAAAAGGTGTGATTGTGGGATCACATATTTGATCACATTGCACCATACTGCTGTTGCAGGGAGAGCACGATGCGGGAGGTAACTGCACAATTAGTCAGTTAATTGTGAAATACCCGTAACGTGTAGAGGGGGCCTTAATGCCAGATCTAACTTCAATTTTTGGTTTATTGTTTGTTTAAAGTGGTACCCACTACTTGCAGTTGTAGACTGCACCACTGTTAAAATCTTCTGCAGATGTGTCCTGTATTTCCTGGGTTTTAGATTTTGTAGAGTCTTTTTCATCTTTATTCTTCAGTGATATACTCATGGTTTGAGGAGTAAAACTGATGTGACTTGGGTAGTCATTCAGTGCTTGAGATGCTTACAAGAATTTTCCCTAATTAACATTTAGTTCCAGCTTACATTTAGTTACATCCAAGCATTATGTTTAGTTCTAGCTAAGCATAACAAGAACCTTACTGCCCTCTATCCAGATTCTCTGTCTGGAAAGCTCAGTTTTTAAACATGCTGTCCCAAATAGCATTGATATAAAAGCTTTGACTAGCCTGTTAATGAGTTGCAATGCTATTATCTGTAAAACTAGTGAAAGAATACAGAAGGGACTATGCCATTTTATCTCACTAACACCAAACTCAAGGAATATATAGTACATTCATCAGGATACAGAATGTCTATGGAGTGCTGAAAGAGAACACCATAACAGGATACACGCAAATCCATAATACTGCAAATATATTTTCAGAGGATAACAAGATAAATCCTTTTTGCCATGATCCCTTTTGAAGGGCATTGACAGGACTTTCATGTAGAGGAGGAAGGATAAAAGGAAGACAAAATATTAAAGCACTTTCTGTTTTTCAGCTTCCAGATCCAGCATACTGAAAAGTAATTGTCTTTGACACGCTGGCCAAATTCTTTGCTGTTTTAAAGAAGTGCAGCTGCATTTACATCGATGCAGGAAATAAACATAGATTTTCAGGAGCAACTATTTAAACTTGCTTGCAATGGAGTTATAGTTTTACGTTTAAAATGTGTGGAAACACAACTTTAAAAAGTAAAATGTAGACATTCTAACACAGTTAACTCTCATTTTTATCATGGTTTTTGTTCTGTTTTGGTTTTTTATTTAGTGTTTCCTGCACTAAAACAGTTCTCAAACTCTCTATCTCTATGGTTATTGTTATTGTTTTTGTTATTATTAAAATCTAAATGAAAGCAAAATTAAAAGATGAAATAAATATTTGGTGGGGGGGAGCTTTTATTTTCAGATGCATCTAGGACAACTAAAATTACATTTAACTGACTTAATCCTCCTTTTTTAGAGGCTGTATCAGAAGTAGCTCTATCTTACCTGAAAAATTATAAATTTATTACAGATGGCAATACCTACCTTTTTGTAAACTTCAAAGGTGAAAGTTTTGCCCAGTGAAAATCAGGGTAACTGCATGGTTTCAATGGCTTGGTTCTGATTTACATATGAAGACCTGACTCTAAAGCTTCATTTTTTTCCCCCAGACAAATAAATATATTATTATTTTGGAATTCCTGATGAAGAAAAATGCTAAAATATAGTGCCTTATTCTCTGTTTCTAAACTGGAAGAAATTACAGAAGTCAGTAGAATCCTTTTATAAACTTAGCATAAATGTAAGGAGAACTTCAGGGCCCTGTTACATGGTAATTTTGGGTGGATCTCTTAGCCCTTGGATTGTCCACTTATTCACACCTTAAACTGGTTTTAAGCACTCGTCATGCAGCTCAAATTCACGCCACTCCAGTGCAGCATTATCTCTCATCTGCACTACCTAACTCGTGTTCCATTAAAGTCTGGCTATCCCCCAGAGATGTGCCACCAAAGTTGAAGTCCTCCAGTATCCCAGGATCTTTCACATCCCTGCCTGTAGAGCAGGGATAGAAGCTTATCCTGGCTCATCATTCCTGTATGGCTAGAGCTCCTAATCCTGCACCGCTCACCAGATCTCTAGTGGCAAGTCATAGCTGTGCAGGTGGAAGACAGACAGAGGTTCCTATACTAAGGATGTGACTGCTCCAGACTCTGAGCTAGCACTAACACTAATCAACATGTGTGCAGCTCACAGAGTAAAGTATAACAAGGCCTATTTCTGTAATTTCAGTGTATCTACCAAAGTAAAAGTCACAGCAAATGCATCCAGACGAACGCGATTGTGAGGTATGTGGAGCTGCAAGCACATTTGCAGTGCTACATAACCCACAGTCCAGTGTTCTCTGCACTGCAAGGGCACACTACCTGTGCATGCACTGCTCTGTTTCTTTTCCCTGGGTTTTTTTTGACCCCTGGATATCCAGTGGCCAAAAAAACCTGTGGGGGGGAAAATAAAACAACAGAGCAGCACATGCTTGGGTACTGTGCATTGCTCAAAAGCAGAGCCGGGCCACTTGGAGTTGTGCTGTGGCTGACAGTGAGGGTCTGCCCAGCAAGATCATCATGGCTGCAGCCCCAGGAAACTCCAGGTCCCAGATAAGGCTTCTAGTACTAGCACTGGTAACTTGCTGCCCACCAAAGCGCACCTGGCACAGACTTTCCCTGGGGGCAATTAGGTGTGGTGCAAGATGTGGCACTGCTACAAGTTCCCAGGAAACCAAACGTCCACCCATGTCTAGATGTGCCCTTTGAGGGCAAATAATTAGCTATGTTTTTTGATTTGGTTTGGTTTTATACATTTAGTTCCAAATTCTGTCTATGATCTTCTACTTCAAGGAAATATCTAAAAAAAGACAAATAAGTGAGAAGGTGTTTTAAAAATAAGGACTCTTCCTTTAGAAGAGTCTTATGGTGCCATCAGACATCTGCTATGGAACTTTGACAGGTTTTGTGAGTCTGGTTTGGTAGCAATCTGGTTCAGGAGCAATCATGTAGCTTTCGGGAATGCCCCTTTATCTCCCTCAAAAATATTTTTCCTCAAATATTCAAAATCTCAAGAATGAGAATAGCTTCCCCTTACAAAAAAGGTTTGTCTAGCTCTAATACACACTTTAGAAGCCATTTGCTGTAACAAATAGAAGACATCCTGCTAGAAACAACTTTACTGAAAGAGTGTTTAATGGTTTATTTTTTAAAGAAGGTTTTATTCACAGTGAGTTAGGAATATGATTTGATTTCATTTTTACATCTGTCTTAACTTGCACTTTTAGGCAGATTCTATTTGTAGTCTGTCAGATAGGATACGGCTGGGTCTACACTTGCTGTTATGTCATGACAAATCTTGATAATTTCACTAACTTCAACGGGATTCCTTTACACTAAAATACTGCATTACTTTGCTGTAAATAATATGACTTTAATGTGCCTTCACCATATTTAATACATCTTGATATTAAGATAAGCAGGAGTTCAAAACTGAAACAAGAGTAGCCTTTAATATGAGGAAACTATCAAGCTACTTAAATGTATCTACATTATTACGCAGGGCTATGCATGTGAATAATTACAGGTTACATGAAATGAGAATTATGTCCCATGTGCTTGTTGAAAACATTCTTTGTCCATATTAATTGCACCCTAGTTGAGAAGAAAAAAAATTAAAAATTTTAAGTTTGAGAAAATCAATAGAAGTCTATGCAACTAGACCACTGAATATCTGTCCAAGTTTCTTCACTTTTGTGCCTTTGGTTTATTTGTTAATTTTTTATGGAGTCCTCTCTTATTTCTTTAGCTTTTATTATGGGATAATTCTACTATATTTTCTCTAAGAATATTTGTGGACCAATATTTTTTTCTCTAATATTATGTAATGTTCTATCAAGAGCTTCCTTAGTAGCTAATGAAATGCTGATGGGTTTTAATGAATGCTAAATTGTTATGACATTCTATAAGTAGTTATTCTTTGTATAACTTATTGTTCCTGGTTTTCTTCTTTCTTTTGTATGCTGTCTTTGTGATGATCAGTCAGGCTGAAAGCAAGATAAAAAAAGAAGTGAATATATTCAATATTAGCATGAAGCATGGGGCAGATATGAAGGAAGCAAATGCCATTATGAGACAAATCTAAGTGTTTCCTTGTATGATCAAGAAAGTGATAGGCTTTTCTTGACTTTTCCATTCTGTCTATAGATAGAGCACTGTACTGAACATTGTTCTCCAATACAGAAAGTACCTTGATAAAACTGGGGGGGTTACAACAGTGCCTGAATAAATTGATAATCTGCCTATGAACAGATAAGCAATTGGCTGTGTATATAATTGCTTACTGGTATGACTACATACATAGAAATCGTCTTTCTATTTTGTGACTCTGTCATATTGACTTATATAACAGGTGATCGTTGTCTTGGGTTTTGCTCCAGTAGTCTACCCCAACACCCTTTCATCTCCTGGTGTGTTCCCCCCTACTAGCAGGTCCAGGAGCAGTCCTATTCAGCATATGAATGATATGGGAATCCTATGCCTTATGCAAATGGGCAGCCACATAGCAAAAAAAAAAAGGTTCTTTAACTCCATAATACTAATGGATTAACCGAATATAACCAACTTTGATGAAAACTTGATGAAACCCAGTATCCTGTCCAGGGCTCTCTTTCCAGACTGTTCTCTGATTTGACTGTTCCTAAATCCAGGAACAAGATCACATCAGAATAAAGTAATTGAATTCAGTGGTGGTTCTTCTGATTTAGGTGATAATATGCTGAGGAACAGGAAGTGGGGTTCTGAAGTGCCCAGAATATTATAATGAGCAACAGTGATTGTTTGATTCTGCTGAGTAATGGACTTTGGAGTCCAAAAAGGTGAAAAAGTAATATCAGTTTTTTACAAGTGCTCCTTATTTATTCTAACACACCTTGAATACTAAGGCATCTTTACATATTTTTCACTTCTATATGACACTACCTTTCCCCCTTCTGTTATGCAATGTAATTATATGCAGACCTTGAATGTCATTTTCTAATCCTCTGTGGTTCATTTGAAAGTCTTGTAAAATAAAACTAATTGGTGTGTTCATTAAAATGTCAGAAATATTTTTGAGTTCAATTAGATAGTACAGCAGTTTTATCCTAAGTGTTCTTATAGTACAATAACTATGTCAGGAGGATGTAATTAGCAGTCATTTAAATGAACAATTGTCTTAAATTTTTCTGGTTCTTCATGCATGATAACTTAATCAAACAGTGAAGTTCCTACAAGCTTATCCATTTGAGAAAAGGTGAAACACCATAAACTTGTATTTAAAAAGTCAAATTGAAAGCCATAAAATTACTGAACTAAAAAAAGGCAACTACATAAAAATGAAATGCAGAAACATGATTATTTCAATGTCAAGGTTTCACAGTTAATTTTTTCCATTTCCTTTTTTTTTTCAATTTTAAGGTAAGATTACTGTCCTGGGACAACTGACATTTACTGACCAAAACGAAAGGGCAGAGTCTAAGGTTGTCCTGGGTACTTATTCTGATGTAGGAGCAATTGTAGCACTGACATCCATCAGTGAAAGTCATGTACCATGTTTAGTCCTGTTTTAGGTGGTCATATTTAGGCCCTTAAAATAAGAATGGTCTGACATTCACCCAAATGCCTGGCACTCACAGTTCAAGGTAGTTATGGGGAACAAACCCGCATTGGCCTCTCAACCTCAAACAGCATCTCTCCAGCAACAGACTATCTAACTTGTATGCTCACCCAGGTACCAGACTTTGCTCCGGACCCAGGTGCCAGCTATGCCCTTTTATCAACACAGACCACATCATCACTGGACCAAATAATATGGATATAACACCCCAGGTTCATTTACTTACACTTCTACTGATGTCATGTATGCCATTACCTGCTTACAGTACCTCTCTCCTTTCTACATTGGACAGACAGGGAGATACTGACATTTAAAAAATGAATGAACACTGACCTTACATCAATTCCAGAAAGACATGCAACCCTTTGGCAAAATACTTAAGCCTCCTTGGACGTTCCATTGCTGATCTCAGAGTGATTGTTCTTAGACAACCAACAACGCTTTAAAAACTAACTGGAATATGAAATTGTGAACACGAAATCATTCACAGACTGGATTGTGTTAACTATGGTCTAAACACAGACTACAGATTCTTATATCATTACCTGGGTTATCTTTTATAACCCCATGTCCCTTGATAGCATATGCTGGTTTGTTTTTTTCTCCCTTACATACCTTGCTTCTCAGCAGTGTCTTTTTCCCTTCCTCCCTTTCCTACTCTTTGGGAGCATCTACTTATCACCCTATGGCAATGCAGTATATCAGTATGTCACTCTACAGCTTGCTAAAGTGATGTAACCGTCACATGGGTCTACACGTGATAGGCAGCTCCCCCGTTTTAGCACGCCATTATGGCGATGTAGTGGTGAAATCTAATTGTGCACCATGCGCACAGCGCAGTAAGGGTGGTTACTATACTGTGCTTTAGTGCTTCCAAAAGGAAGTACTAAAACACAGTGCCATAGCAATGTCACATTACAGCAATGTGTAGATGTGCTCTTAGTATTCTTATGAATGCTTTCTATTCAGAAGCTCACCTTCCTGCAGTCTCTTCATAGCATCTACTGAAGTAAGCCCTCTGCTGATGAAAGCTTATACATCTCTGATTTAATAGTCTTCAAGATCCAACTCTACCTTGCCTTCAATTCAGTCACTAAAGAAGCATTGTGGTGAATAATGTAAGTCCCCAGCAAGCCTGTAGTTTACTCTTAGAGCTAGCATTTTTTCATGAAACATATTTAATTAAAAATTACAGTTTGTGAATTGACTTTTTTCAGGAAAAGTGTTTGGTTTTATAAATTTCTTCATTTGGAAGCCCCCTTCCCACCCCACCCCCAAAAGTCAATGTCATATTTTAGCATTTTCAACAACAACAAAATACAGTTTTTTCTTGATTGCATTTACATTTTCTTTTGATATTTAAGCTAACTAAAGTAGAATATTAAAAAAATACAAACAAAATGTGTTTGAAGTGACTTGTTTTTTAGATTATCAGTTTGCAAAACATTGTAAAAGGATAAGAACCATGTTTAAAATCACAAACATTTTTCTTGAATGGGAAAACCATTTTCTGTCTTTCTCTTGACATTGCTAATTTCCAAAGAAACTGAGAAGGGCTCAATTTGGCCGTTTCACAGTGCTCTCAGATTTTAAAAGGGCTTTTCATGTCTCTTTAATAGAAATGATTACAAAGGATTCAGCATCCATATTAGGGCCTGCTAAGACAGGCTGTCACTTCTTCCTATTAGGACAGTTATCCTTGGGTACTTCCCAGCCCCAAATTTTCTGTTCAGGTTTGGTTCCATAATATGTTACAGGGAGATTTGGGGTTGTCCAAAGACAGCAGTGACTTTCCCAGGAGAAAGTGAATGTCTGTACATAGCACTTGGTACAACTGTAACAGAGACTCTTCCAGTGTAGACACAAGACAACCTCTGACTTGCTCACAATCTTGTTCTTTGGGCTGTTCCTTTAATGACAAAGGCAAAAGTATAAAATATTCCTCAGTGAGTGAAGTACTTCCAGGTAATAACAGATAAAAAAAACATTTCTTTTTAATATACCAATTCAATATACTCAAAATTCAAGCTCTTCAAGGTAATGGCAAGGGGAAATTCAACTGTGTAAAAGAATATTGTGTATGGTGCACAAACTGCTATACAAATTTTCCGATTTCCTGTTCTCATTCAACCCCCTACTACAAGAGTATACATAAAAGACCAGCTCTGTAAAGTATTTCTTTGCAGTATACAGCAAAAGAGAGAAATTTCAGTGGGCTATCTTTGTATTCAAATGCTGTGTTTATTTCCTCTCAAACTGATGGTAGCTGTTCTATAAGTTATAAAGGAATTTTCAGCTGCTTTGTCTTGTTGGCTTTCACTGCTGTTTTTTAATTAAAGCTTAAGGAATTAAATGAACCATGGATGTGGAGGTTACACAAGAATGAGAAAAGATCAGTCAGTCAAATCCACTGCGGTGTACTGGGTCATAGGCTGATTCCAGGATTATCATACTCAATGATTTTTTTTTCAGTTTAAAGACTAAACATTAATGCATTTTAAGTATTGGACAGATTACAAAGCTTATAGATCTAGGTCAGGATGACAGAGTACAAATGTCTAGAAGAATTAGATTTGAAAAAAGACTTGAAGCTACTCTATTTACTTAAGATTATTTTTCATCTTTTTGGATGTTTTGTGAAAGACATGACAGCTTAGTAGACTCTGTTAATTTTTTCCCCTCTAAAATACTCAGCAAATTAATTGAAGCCTATTAATAAGAGATGTGTAGTGTGAGTGTGAACAGCTGCTGTTATAAGTGACACCTCTTAATTAACAGATGTGTACTAATTGTTCGGCTTTTAAAAATATAGTTTTTAATGATGTTCTGTAATCTTTACACTCCAATCGATATCCAGTTTTATATTTATTTGGAGGTTGGTTAGGGGAGGAATAAAATTCAGGCTGAAAAACCCTAGCTGTGTAAATATTAGCTATGTTCAACTGTTTTTGTAATGGATGCATTCTTAAATTAATTCATGGTGCTGCCAGGAGTCACAGTATGCTGATGCTCTCAGGCTTTTTCATTCTGTGTTTCATGCCCCTGCAGTATTCCTTTCAACTACCACCCATTAGGAACAGAAATACACTAGCATTTATTGGAACCAAAATATTCATTTTTCTAGACACACTACACAATTTGACTCAACTTTGATTTTTAAAAAGAATATCCAAAGAAAAGCAGCTGTTTTCACTGTTTATGAAAATATCTTTCATGGTGAGCTGGAGGAATGTGGACACTTGGCTTTCTGCAAGAGACTAAGGGCTTGACTACTCTGCTTTTGTCCCATGCTCAGGATTGCTGCCAAAGAAACGCATCCTGGGGAGCCGTTCCTGGTCAGGAAATGATGCAATGCCAGGAAGCCCACCAGAAACAGAGAAATGCTGAGGCACCTGGTGATAACTACTCTAAAGAGGAAATACTGCCTCATTTCTGAGTTTGGCTTGTGCTGGGCAGGGATGAAGTACTAAGATATGCTTCATAGTACTCTAAAGTTTTGTCATGGAGGCAATATCCACAGTGTTGACTGGCATCATCTTGCTACATAAAAAGTTGCCTAATTTACTGTGCAGTAAGCGTACACTTCTATACATGCAGGCAGTTACTGCACAGTAAATTCCCTTAACCGTGCTTAACCCATTAACCTGCAGGTAGCAAATTTAATCATGGTTAGTTACTGCACAGTAAAGCACATGTAGATGTGACCCAGCTGCAAGTTTGTTGCTGGGCATGCCCAGCCCCTAGAGGGCTGGCCTGAGGTCACTACCAGGGCTCCTGGCTAGGAGCCTTTCCTGTTCCAGGGCTGGGCTGCCTCACTGCCAGCCCTGGTCTGCAGATTATAGAAGTCAGCAGCCATTTTCTGCCCTAGGGTACACACCACAGGAGCCTGAACCTGTGACTGCTGGCTGGTGAATATTTTGCTGCTGGCTGAGGGACTTTTTGCTGTTGGCTGCTGAGCCTGTGATTGCTGGCCAGGTTCTGGTCAGGCCTGCCAGCCCCCAGGGCCACCTGAAGCCAGCTCAGTGCAGCAGGCCTAGCACCACTTCCATGCTGCACACTCCCAGAAGCTTGCCCTGCAACTGCAGGTGCTGCAGGGCATAGCCTCAGCTGTGCAGCTCCCAGTCCCATGTTGTGCCTCTGCACTGGGCACTGCTGGCAGCTGCCCAGCAAAAGTGGGAAAGGTATGTTGGGGCCCAGAGAACTGACACAGGACCCACCATGTCCTCATCATCCTCTCCATCCAGGTCCACCCCTGTCTGTGTGTGCATGCATGTGCCATCCACCCTGGGGCTCCAACTGGAGTCAGGAGGAGATTGGTGACCTTATGACATCCTGGTGCAATACAGAAGTCCAGAGGCAGTTTGAGTGGGGTGGGAGCTTGAATTCCCACATTTATGAAGCCCTGTCTGGTGGGATTGCAGGCACTCCTGGTTGGTGCAGCTGTGCTGTATCAAGGTCAAAGCCTTGAGGGCACAGTGTGTGGCCATGACTGACCACAAGTATGGGCCCGGTCATACCCATAAGACCATGGCTTTTATGCAGAAGCTGATCTGTATTTTGGCATCCAGGCTACAGCAATGTGATTTACACCAGCATGGGCAGCCTGCCAGAGCCTGTGCCCTGCCCTAATCCCTCTGGTGACATGTCACTGGAGGAAGGGACCTCAGGTATTAAGCATCCTGCCCCACTCAGCTTCCTGGCTACTCAGTTCACTGGCAGCTCAGGGAGCCCTGGCCAGTGGCTGCCTCATTTGCTTTGTAGCTCCAGACCCCACCATGAGGAGAAGTAGGCAATAACACTGCCAGCCATCAGCAACACCAGCTCCCCTGGGGAGGTGGTGCCCCCAGCCAAGCACCAGCATGCCTTGCACCATAGACTGAGGACACCAGGAGCAGCCACACACCTTGATGGCCATGGTCGTCTCACACCCCGAGGAAGGCATCAATGCCAGCAGTGATGTCTTTCTCAGCAGCAGGGGGCAGGGATGTGTAGCACTGCCACAGGCTGTGAGGAAACCCAGGTTGTGAGGGAAGCCCAGGCTTCACCCCATGCTATCATAGCACATGGTCCCATACCTGGTATGCAAGTTTGCCTGGGGCACCAGAAGGATCATCAGCAATAGAGTGTAGTGGGTTGAACACTCCTCAGCCTGCACCAGCTGGAGCATGTGCAGAAGGGGCACACTTGGGGCTCAGCAGTGGTGTGGCAGGGGGGATGGCCCTAGGGCCCAGTTGTCCTAGAGCCCCACATGCTCCGAGTCCAGGCACCATGGAAAGTGTGGCAGCATAGAAGAGCACCTGGGAGACCACACAGGAGAAGATATGGGACCGGGCAGAGCATGAGTACTGGGCTGAGCTTCTGGCCCTGGAGCGGGAGTGCCTGCATGTCCTGTGGGCCCAAAATAATATCCTGGGATGGGCTGTGCAGGCCATGGACAATGGCCGCCAGACCCTGGACACAGTTCTGGGCCTGGTGGTCTCAAGCATGCCCACCACTGTCCAATCCCCAAACCTAGCCCCACAGGCCCCCTGGCAGCTGCTTGCTGCCCTGCAGCAAGCCCCGACCTGGGCTGGGAGGGGGTCCTCTGCTGCCTCCCTCCTGTATGAGTCCCTGGTCCAGCCTTCACCCTAAGTCCACCACTGTTCACCCTGGGTCTGCCACCACCTGCCTGGACCCAGACCTACCACTCACCCCACAGAATTGGATGCTGGCCCTGGTGGGCCTGGACTCTGCCAGCCGGAGAAGTGACCAACACAGAGAACCACCAACTACTATCACCCCTGGACAAGCCCGCTGTGGTTTTCATGGCCCCAGAACCATGGGGAAACAGCCTGAGGCATCTCCTCCAGCTGGGCTGAGTTTCCCAGCATTGAGAACTGCTGGGAACTGAGCCTGGCAGTGGGAGGTGCTTCCCCCAGCCGGGCTCAGTTCCTCAGTGCTGGGTACTAGGCAGCAGAAGCAGTCTCCTGTCATCTGGCAGGCAGATTAGGGGTCCACCTGCACCCTCAGGAGGGCTTTGCCAGACTGCCTGCCGAATTACAGGCCGCTGCTCCCGCTCCCTGGCTCCTGCTTGTCAGCAGCTTGATGTGCGGTTTCCTAGAACCTCTTGCACCTATCTTCTTGAAACTTGGTAAGCTTCATGCCCTCAGACGGGGCTACCATCGCTGCACATTTCATCAGAATAAGGCAAGAAGTGACAAAGTTATAGGCTGCTTTGTGCTTCCCCATTATAGTTTATGGGTGAAACATTGAAACAACATCAAAACAGCAAAACTGTTTCAATGAAGCAGAATGGAAGAGTGTTTTCAAAATGAAATGAAATTTGAAATGAAACACTGTTCCATTGAAATGTCAAAGCAGAAGTTGAAGCAGAACACTGCTGTTTTTTACAGCCTTAATGTCCACCAGCACATCCTAGAGGGCACTGCATGCCTCCAGGATGTCTCCCCAGCAGTGGTCAACCTAAGTTCCCCATGCCGAACAAGTGCCCCATATACTGCAGGCTGGCAGGCAGTATCAGCTTGAACAGTGCCAGGGCCAGGTGGGTCATATAAGGAGGGCTGGGTGGATACCCATGTCCTGACACTGCTGTGGGGCCAGAGCTGGTGGAGCAGCTCCATGAAGGTGGCACAGGTCATCCAAAATGCATTGACCCACTGCTCATCATTCCATTTCTGCTGCACCAAATATGTCTTTTCTCCCCCTGGACAAGCCTGAAAGTATACATGGCAATATCACCTTCTCTGTCATGAATCCACCTGATGTGGAAAATGGGGTTCTGTGGAACCCGACAAAGGCCAACATCATTTTTTCCAGGTAGTGTCCTTAGATCAAATTCTGTGGGTGCAAAAAAGAGGAAGTCTATCAAAGCTGGCTATGAGCAGCTGCCACCAGTTCTGGCTGACACGGTGGGCCCAGAGATGGCAGGGCTGAAGACCCAGGAGGGTGATGGTGGCCCTGGCAGTGGCATACTGGAGCCCCTCATCAGCATCGCTGGTGGAAGCAGCTCTGCAGTGCTGCGATCCCTGGAGGGCACATAATGGGTGAGCAAGTGGTTGCTGTGGGAGCCAGGCACGGTGAGATGGCTGTGAGCCAGCTAACAGTTTGTGCAGTGGGCCAACAGAGCAACCAAGGTGATTAGCAGAATCAGGGGACCCTGTTCCTCCCTGCCAGGGCCAGGGGTGGGAACAGCAATAGTGCAGGCAGACACAGCGGGCACAAACATAGCTGCCATGTGCTCTTCCTGTGCATGCCACTCTGCTCCTCTGTGCACAGGAACTTGCTGCCCATGGAATACAGAACAAGGCTAAGTTTTAAATATAGCTGCCAAGTGCTGGCATTTGGAGCTGGTTTGAAACATGTCTGCCAGGTGCTAGCAGCTGGAGTCAGAGTCCGAAGCTTCCCCTGATGCCACAGGGGTGTATGGCAAGGTGAGAGGGATTTAGCAGCCATTTTTCTGCCAGGTCTCTGCACATGTAGACATCTAACCAAAATTGCTTACTGTGCAGTATCTTACTGTACAGTAAATCTAGTCATGCCTAAATGCATGTGTAGATATGCCCAGTGGGTAGGGAAGAAAGTTTATTGGAATGTGTGTCAGGAGGCAAATTATTATTTTTGGCTCAGCAAATGACTTCCTTCGTGAACATGGGTAATTCCCTTAATCTACCCTGAATTTAACTTCCCAGTTTGTTTACAACTAGAACAAACATACCTTATCCAGTGGTGCACTTCAGATAAAAACACAGTACATTAGTAAAAATCACATTTGTAGTATGGTGATGACAGTGCCGTAAGTACATAGAACACTTCTGGTGTAAATGGGCTCATCTACATGTCATCCTATGGCAACATAACGATGCACTACATCACTGTATGGTGCACTATGGTGATGTAGCAATAACACGTCTAAATGTAATTGCCAGCTATGTTGCCATAGCAACACGGTCCCAAAGCATAGTGCACCGCTATGGTGACGTAAGAGTGAAATTTAACCATGCGCCAGGCACAACACAGTAACTGTGCTATGCCTTAGAACTTCCAAAAGGAAGTACTAAAACATACCATCATAGCAATGTCACCATAAAGCAGTGTAAGTGTGCCTAATGAGTGCTGCTCCATTAACTTTAATAGAGTTCCTCTTTATGCACCCACAGGATTTGACCTAAGGACACTACCTGAAAAAAATGATGTTGGCCTTTGTTGGGTTCCATAGAACTCCATTTTCCACCCTGGTGGATTCATGACAGAGAATGTGATATTACCATGTATACTTTCAGGCTTGTCCAGGGAGAGCAAAGACATATTTGAGAACTATTTGTTGGAGACATAACCATACCACTTTTTTTCATCTTTCTTTTGGAATGTGTGTCACTGAAATGTTGGTATAAGATGACAGACTCTGGAGAGTGGAAATCAAAAGGCTTGCAGCACTTGTTGAAATGCCTTAGCTCTTGGCAGGTTTGGCCCCTTGGCAGTCTACCTGTAGAGATAAGAGGAGAGTTAATTGTCAGTGCCTATTCAGTCTTTGATCTCTCTGGAGCACCCATTTGTGAACATGAGCACTTGTCTTCCAGGACAATCAACTTGCAAGCACCACTGACCTGGAATAGGTTTCAGAAGTGTCCTAACAATAAAAGGATCTGTGTTCAGTTAGTATCTGTCTGAGCCACCAGGTCCTTCATATGTGCCAATATTATATGCACAATGTCTATGCAATTGCATGTTAACTGGCAGAAATTATTCATTACTACAGCTGCAGTGTTGTTCAGTTTCTTGTTGGATAATCCATCCAGAGCGTGATCTTTGACTTCAAAATTTAGATTAATCAGTGTGCAGAATATAACGTGACACTTTCATTTTATTTCTTTATTTTGAGACTGACAGCCCGAGTTGCTAGGAAACAGTCTCTTCTTAAAACATGACTCTCATTCTAAGGTGCTCTGGTTGTAGTCTATAAAACTTAGATACTTTTATTTCCATCAACAGAGAAAGGTAGTTAGCTGTGTTAGCTATGAGTCAGGCAGAAGGCAAGGTACCTTTGCACTTTGTGGACTAACTCAGAGATAAATAGCATAAGCTCTCATGAGCCTGAGCTCACTTCATCAGATGTGATGAATGAGGCACTGCCATGTGAAGTACATCCCTGTGCATGGCCAGTAAAGCAGAGGCAGAGTCGGGAACAGAGCCTAGCATATTAATCACTTGCTTCCACTGCCTCAGCCAACAGGCCAGGTTCTAGAACCTTCTCCAGTGGAAAATGTGTGTAATAGGGCTGTGTGAAGCTTCGGTCCCTGATTCGATTCAGTGGCGATTCGGCCTGATTTGGTGGCCAAATCTCCAAATCATAATTGAATCTGGATACCTTTTAATGTCTCCAGAACCCTCCAAATTGATTGGGAGAGATTTGGAAAGATTCAGCGATTTGGCCATAGACACAGCTTTAAACCTCGAGGTACCAAGTGGCTCATGAATGCTGAGATGCAGGAGCAGAGGAAGCATCCCACAGGAGTATGCGGGTGTCCCCAGCGCACTCAGCAGCAGACTCGGAAGTGTCAAACATTTCAGGGTTTGCCACTGAGCACGTGGAGGGCCCTCCCGTGGGACGCTCAATCTGCCCTAGCATCACAGCATTCACGAGCCACACCTGGTACCTCAAGGTATGAAGAAAAAACATTTAAAGCTGTGTCTATGGCCAAATCGCTGGTTCACCGCATCAGCATTGAATCTTCAGATTCAGGTTCAGTAGAATCGAATCTGGGACAGTGATCCAAATTAACAAATTGAATCACTGTCCCCAATTCTGGCTGAATCCAAATCTGAATTGAACACGGCCCATTTCGGACATCCTGAGTGTGTAATAATCTATTATGGATTTCAGATCATTGAAAACCATGATATAAGCATAAAGGAGGGATGAGCTAATTCCAAATTTCCAGGCCTATTATCCCTAGTTCTTTGTCCTTTCAATCTTTTTTCCCCTTGTTTCTCAAATCTAATCCTCACTTCTGCTTATATTAATGGAGCCTTTCACATGCCTGTATTTGAAATACATATTTTATATATTGCATTACATATAATAAAAAAACCCTCAGTGCTTGCTGCTTTTACCCAAGGTGATTATGCCTTACTTCCCCATATCAGTTGACCACATTAGAGTCCAATGCTTTATTTTCCTTTGTTTTGTCTTTTAAGTAGATACACCTACCTGCTTAAATGGCTCTATAGTTTGTCAAAGATATTCTACTATACATAGGCACAATGAGATTCTATGTAAATATATGGACATCTTCCCATCATGCCAGCTATACTCAAAATTTTATGGTCAGGCTTTTAAGTGCAGACTGTGAGACAAATATCGTGAAAATGCATTTAATAACAGTCCCAAGCTGAGTGTTTCCCAAGAGGCTCTCAGCTGGAGCCAAAGCAGCATACTGCTTTAATAAGCTCTCCGTGTCTTGGAAATAAGGTGCTATCAACATTTGTCACTGCTGTAGCCTTGTAAAACCTATTTTAAGCTTGAAATATAGAAAGAGCAGGAAGAGAGATGCTTTCATTAGTGTTTGTGCAGTACAGCTCAGTAAACTTGATTCCAATAAGATATTTGCTCTGATGCAGTTGCACTAATTTAAATCACCTACACTTTTAGAAAAATACATTCACATTTTATGGGCCTGATTTTTTTAAATCTTGTGTTTTTAATAAATATTTAAATTTTCATAAAGCCAGAGAGAAGAAGTCAGAATATTAAGAAATGTCTATGTTTCAGCCTGGTTTGTATTGAAAGAAATCTTAGCAAGAAATCTGTATTAAGGACCTAAACATTCCTAACATTTCTAGTACAATTTAGTTGAGTAAATTCCTAATGTTGGTCTTAATAATAATGTCGTATTAGACATTATGGGTCTAATATGGACCAAACATTAAGCAACTTTGACTTTAATGAGACTTTGGGATACCTGCTTAAATATGTGTCAGTTAAATTCTTTGCTATATTTGAACATTAAAGGAGAACATTAGGTAGACAAGCAGTTTTTGTCTTTAGAGAGTTTTTGCATATATGTACTTTTCAGAATGTTTGCAGTATCTCCATCTAAATGCTGATTTCTTATTTGTTCTGGACTAATTTCTTGGTCAGAGATTTTACAGGGGAAAACGTATATGCCAAATTATGTATATACACATATGCTTTAATTTTCTTTCCATAAAAATACATATAACAGCTAAGCTATACTGACATGCATTAGCAGACATGTATTTCACTTTCAGCTTATCCTCTTACCCCTTCATTTTTGCTTCCTGATTGATAATAAGTTATCGTAAGCATGGAATATGGACTACATGCTGGTCACTTGCAAGAAATCTGAGAATAACCACTGTTTCTTATTGTGTCCTTTGTTTAGTGTACTTAAACTCCAGAATCATTTTATCTCACACAACAGATTGTATCCAAATATTCTTATATCAGCGCTTGGGTTTGAACTTGATATTGCATTCTAAAGGATCAGCTGACTAATATGTGAAGCCCTTATACTAGACCTGGTAAACATATTTCCACTCTTTCCTACCTTGAATGTGAATATTCTACAGGAATCCATCAGGCGTCACTTTGATTCCCATTTGGAGGTTTCACTACTAAATCGATTAGTGAAATTAAATCCTATTAATAAATACACATACTGTAGTAGGTAAGGTTGGGTTTTTTTAAAAATAATGCATGCTATTTCACTGCACTTTCCTTCATCTCTTTAGTAGAAGCATTTAAGAAAGTACCCAAAATGAGTTCTTTAATTCTAACCCTAGACACCACAAGATCCAATAACCTGCATGATGGTATAGATAATCTATAGTAATCTTAGTGTCCATACTATCTGCACCTTTTTCAAAGCTTACTACAACCATACATTTTTCAAGCATATCCATGAGGAAATAAATGAAATTCCTTAAAACACTGTCAAATTCCAAAATTGTTTCATCTGGATAAAATAGTACCTTTTAAAAAAAGATCAATATTTCTATGCACTCAGCTTTGAGAAAATTTGAGGTTTTATTATTGGTGTAATAACTCTTATAAATAGAAGTTATGGTCTTGAGGCAGAAATTCTTGGGTGAAATTCTATGGCTTGTTTCATACAGGAGATAAAGCTTGATGATCAGGATTTCAAGGACCTTCTGGCCTTGAAAGCCTTAAGTCGGCTCACTCAGGGGTGAAATTCGCTCCATGTAGAAGGAAAACATAAAATCCATGCATCACTTAAATCCTTTTACTTCTGTTTGAAAGTGCCTTCTTCAATGGAAAAAAGTTCCTCCTTCATTAGTGCTTTCCTTTCCATAACAGATTGCAATTGTGGAACACTGGACTCTCCATGCCCTGTATGGGGTTTGCAAAAATGAAAAATGCTTCAGCCAGAATTAATTTTATTTTAAGAAGGTCTGTAATTATCATCTTCATCATGAATATGGTATAGTATGTGTATAGAATGAGTATATATATAGTTTGTACTCCTTTCTCTCCCCATCCCCCGCCGCCAACTCTGCCTTTAAGTACTGGCCACAGCAGTGTCCTCAGTAAGTCATACTAAGACAAGTGCCAAATCTTCTGGTTCTTCTGCACATCAAGGGAATTTAACACTGCTGTCAGAAGTATGACTGCAACATAGGTAAGCATATCCATACTCATTTTAATCTTGCTAGTGTGGGTAATAATGTAAGTGAAGATGTAACCACATGGACTCTAGCAAAGGTCAGCAACTTGCAGACATACCTGAGATCACAGGCAGACTTATGCTGCTAGGGTCTTATCTCATATTGTTACTAGTTCAAAGACTAATTCTCCAGTAGAGTGCCATGGCACCCTGCAGTGCCATGAGATCCTTTTAAGGACTTAGCAGGAGTTAGCAAGTTGAGGAAAAAGGTTAAAACCAGATATCCACTATCCTGAAGTTTAAGGCTCTATGGGTTTCTTTCCTGGGGCCATATGTAATTTTAGTCCTAGCTAATAAATATTTTTTCACTGACCTTTTGGAACTGCTAATAGTTAATTCAGTGGGCAATACAATGTTTTAACTTTTTGGAGGAGCCCCCTCTTCCTCCTAAAAGCCCTCAGTTATGCATTTTTTTTTAGTTTTCATCAACTAAGGAAGTATAAGGACTTTCAACCTTAAGGGGCTTAAACCTGAGCTATAGGTAGGCAGCAGTTCATAGGCCGCCTGGCTGGAAGACTGGATATGAGCTTCTCCTGATGATGACTGGATGAGGGTAGAGCCACACAGAGGGTTAAGATCTCCAAAAGCAGAGCACAAAGGGAGAAAGACAAGGCTATGGTGCTGGGGGAGGAGCAAAGAGCCCAGCCTGCCCTCTTGTGGCCCAAGGAAAAACCACAGGTTTTGGTTCATCTGTCTTTTTCTTGTTTGCTTTGTTTCTGTGGGGACAAGTTTAACTTATAAAATATAAACTGCCTGGAAACCCGGAACACAGAGCTGACTCTCTTTGGGAAGCGATCTTGTTGTGTAACCCACTGACAGAAACTTTATAGTTTTGGATCACCCATCTTCCCCACAACCTCAAAGGGTTTGGGCTTTCTAGATAGTAATCCCAGTATTTCACTGAGGTGCTATTGACTACAATATTGTATTGACATATTTACAATTTTAAAGACATTTGGAAGCCTACGAGTGGCTCAATCAGTATAATAGAAATTATTATAAATACCTACAGATGTTGGTGTTTGATTTGGGGATTTTTATCATGGGAAATCAGAGCTTCCCCTTCCCTTTTCATTCAACAGGATGTGGGTCCATCTCTGGCTGTCTCCCCCCCTCCCCTCAAGGACAGACCAACAGGAACTGGCATGGTTGGGCAGAGTGGGGCTGGGGGGGAAGCTCATTGCCACTACTGGGAGCCCCATACTACCCTGGTAAAGCACCCCCTGCCCCCACAGCAGCAGTGAGGGGCACAAGTCCTTGCCATCACCCCGCCAGGCAGCAGTGGGGGTGGCAAGGAATTGTGCCCATCACTGCTGCTGGGTGGGCAGGGGGTGCTTCACCAAGGTGGCATGGGGCTCCCAGCAGTGGCAACAAACTTCCCTGCCCAGACCCCCTCTGCCCTACCATGCCAGGTCCTGTTGGACCGCAGAAACCCAGTGGGGAGGGCAGCAGGGCAGAAAGCCCTGAACCTGCAGTGGCCAGCTTGAATCAGCTCCCACCCACCCCCTGAGCTTTGCTCTGTTTGTGCTACCCATGGGGGAGGGGGAGCCGTTCTCCATGATGCCACAGCACCCACCACCTACTGTGGGTGGCAGCCAGGGCTTGGGCATTGCTGCAGGGGACAGGGGGATTTGGAGCCAGGTCCCTGGCCCTGTTACCCTGGCAGCTAGGGGCCCCCTCTGGCAAGGCTGTGGGGAGTGAGGGGCTGTGGTTAGGGAGCAAGGGGCACTAGCAGAGCTAGTGGTTGAGGAGTGAGGGGCACCAGCAGGGCTGGGGAGCTGTGGATCAAGAGTGAGGGGCAATGGCATGGGCAAGGAATCAGTGTATAAGGGCTGCTCAGTGACACAAAGTGTATGTGTGGTGGGGAGACAGCCAAAGTTGGACCCGTGTCCTGTTGAGTGAAAAGGGAAGGGGGAGCTCTGATTTTGCATAAGAAACCCCAGATCACATGCCAACATGTATAGATATTTATAATTAGTTTTATTATAGTGATTGAGCCACTGGTAGGCTTCCAAACTACTTTAAAATTGTAAATATGTAAATAAAATATTGTGTTCAATTGATACCTTTATATATATAGTGGTGTTTTATCTTAATCATGGAAAAACGCAGAGTTGGAGTTTTTGATCAGAGAATTATTGGGGGGAAGGTGTTAAATAAGAGAATTTGTGATTTTTAAACAAAGATAACTAGGATCCCCGGTTATTATTAAGGATTCTGAATACAGCGTGCCCATAATTCAGAATATGTTAGTGATTACTGTTTTGTCTCTTGTTCATATCAGAGCTATACTAGGCCACGTAATTATTTGCAAACTATATCTAAAACATGTAACAGTCTTTAAATTCTTTAGTTCCAAGAAATACAATTTGACAGTTTGACAAACTGCAAATATTTAAGTGTTGGTAGTGGAAGATACAGATTTAAGCACTTCAAAGAGTTAAGAATATTATGTCTAAGAATAGCATTAGCACTCTAAAATGTGAATGTTGCTATAGAAACTGTGAATATTTCACTTAAATGAAACAATAAACAGCTTTTTATAATGAAATTGAAATATGAACATTTACTCTATGTGAAAAGTCATTTTATATACTTTAACAATCCAAAAACATGTTCCTTTTAAAAACTGGGGGGGTGGGGGGGAGAAGCTTCATCTACACTTCTTCCTACTTTGATCCAGCTCTGACAAACCAACCTCTTCAATGCTGATCCAACGCCCATCACAAGTATATTATATTGGATCAGATGCTCAAAGTCTGTAGGCTAGTTAGGAGGGAAATAAAATCCTTCCCCCATTGAAGCAAGGGGAGGGAAGTCAATCTATAGGAAGCTCATAGGCCCTCTTTGTTTGCTATGCCTGGTTTTCTTCACAACCCCCCAAAAATCTATTGAAAAATACCAGGCAATAATTTCCATAGCTTTTGTGGCTTTAACTAGCCAAGAGGGAAAAGGTTATACTATCCCCTCAAACTCACTTTCCTTTTATATCCCAGCCTTCTGACAAAGAGGGACTTATTAACTAGGGCTGGTCAGAAACTTTCTGCCAAATATGGTCACTTTTTAAATTAAACAGTACTTTCATTGGAAACGTTGGACATTTCATTGGATATTTTTTTTTGTCCTTCTGCAGGAAATTTTGACTTTTCAACTGAAAATTGAAGATTTTGGTTTTTCCTTTTTGTGATGAAAAGACAAAAATTTTGAGGGGGGAGGAAGAGGGGGGAGGAATACTTTTTTGATCAGCTGAGCTGGTAACCATTTTAGAGTGAAAGACCTTTATCAAGTATTAATTTGTCATAGCCATGGTGTTCTTGCCAATTCCTGCTAGTATATTTACTTTCTTTCCTAGATTCCCCATTCCACCCATTCTATACTCCAGCCTTACTCCATGCTCATCACTGCAGTATTTTAACATTATCTTAATAGATTTCTTTAGAGTAATTTTCAACCTATTATGTGATCTTTGTGTGAGTAAAGAGACAGATTCTGGGCATGAGTTACTAATTAATAATTCATATAGGTATTCTTCAGCAAAAATGTTTTTAAATATAGGAATTCCCAATTCACATTGATTCTTCTCTTTTTCAAAGTCTTGTTCATAAAGAAATGATGATCTAAAAGTAGACAGTATGAAGCAGCATGAAGAGCTCCTATGTGACCTAAAGCAAGCAGAAGGGCACTGTAGGCATGTCAGCTTGTGAACTTATAGCCAACAGTGAATCATACAGCTACATTTAATGCAGTCATGTTTTCAGTCATTTTCTAAAAGTAAAATGCATAAGCCCTAAGTTAGAACAAATTGTTTCCTTCTTTTTTTTTCCATCCTGACATTTCTGCACCTTCTGCAAAGAAAATAAGGTGTAAGAAAAGAAGCAAACAAGTGGTAAATAAACTGTCTGACAAGTAAGTGGTTTTATCATTCAATTTTCCCCCTTTCTTCACAGTTTTGGGATTCAGGACACGTTCTAAAGACTGCTAAGGTCACTTCAAAGGCTTCCCTTGAAGTGAGTAAGGTTTGAGTCATGCTCTTAGTGCTGCTCTCCAAAATAAACTGTTCTGAGCCTGTCATTCTTAACCAGGGTGCCATGAGCTTCTTTTAAGGGTGTTTTGCCGTATTACTACATAGAGGTATTTGTACACCTGAAAGATTCACAAAATAAACCTAGAGATTTGAATTAGGAATACATAGTGCCAAACGTTGTCATGTGTCATGGTCTTTCTGAAGTCTTTGCAAGAAAGGAAAGCTCCATCACAAAAAAACAAGTGAAAGCTAAAGCTGGCATTTTCTGAGGGGTGCCTCGAGTCTAATGAGTGGCACCTGAAATCTAAGAAAGATGAGAATCACTTGTCTGAATAAATGGGTTTATTGGGGAAAAAAACAATACAAACATTCCTAACTTTTATTTTCAACTGTGGCATCAATTTGGTAAATATTTGCACTGTGATATTACTGCACTGTGTGCCATTCAGTCACAGAAACATTGAACTGATGTATATTTTATTCCAGAAGACCAGTCCAGAAGTAAAGCCTAGTTGGCATTGTGGGACCCTGCCCAGAAATGCATTATGTTCCTTTTCCTGTCTTTCTCTTCACTTTTTGGTGGTGGTCTCCTGGATTGCAGGCTGTTCTGGCTAGTTTCATAATTGACAATGGTTCTGTAAAATAGTTGCAAGCACCTCTTAGGTGATCCCATCAGGTGTTAGAAGCAAACCCTCTAGATTCATCTGAGCTTTTAAAAAATATATACTTTCAAGAAGAGGCTTTTTCCTAATCTAGAATTTTTCTACCTTCAGGTTGCCTTCCCCTAGCAGTCTTGAAACCTCTTCTTTCAATTTAAGTGCTCTTAATTTTAACTTGAGATATTTTGGAGCAATCCTATAGGTTTGTCCAAGTGAAAGATAACATAGTGATTGCAGTTTGATTCACTATACTCAGCTGTTCTTGGGATCTCAGTTCATGTTCTCTAAATTGTTGTTATTAGGACTTGAATATTGAGAATAAGCCAGCTCTCAAATTTAACTCTGATCTTAAGTAAGCATTAGTCTCATTGGGCGCTTGTACACATTACCATGTACACATGCCAAAATGTCACTGTGCTTGGCTTAATGGGCTCACACTGTACACATGCAAGAGTCTGGGGTGGGGTTAAATGAGTTTGCATTGTTCCAAGCTACACTACATCCCAGTGTAGTTTAGTCTGCAGCATTGCAATTTGCAATGATGCAGCTGTCAGCTCACCCTCCTGATCATGGGAGAGGTGGGCAGGCTTCGCAGAAAAAAAGGATTGGACCCTTCACTGCTTTTGTCTTCAGCAGGCTTGTATGGCTGGCAGGACACCAGAGGCCATCCAGGAATGGGCTGGTTTCCCCTGGGACAGTGCGTGAAGGTGGCAGGGGGGTGGCTGGGTGTGCTGGCAGCTGGAGACGGCAACAGGGGTGGTGCACAGGGTGCTGGAAGCCCAGGTGGGCTGCTTGCAGGCTGGGTGCTTCCCCAGCTTGGAGGCACCCAACCCAACACCATGCATTGCCTCCCTTGCCTTCTCTAGCTGCTAGTACACCCAGCCACCTTCCTGTCACCTCCTTACATTGTCTCAGGGGAAAGCTGGGTGTGTTGGTGGCCAGAGAAGGTGCGTGTGGGGGGGAAGGGGATGGTGCACGGGGCACTGAAAGTCCAGGCAGGCTCAGGGAAGCATTTGAGCAGGTACCTCCAAGCTGAGGCAACACCCAGCCAGCTAGCAGCCAGCCTGGACAGCCCAAGGATCTGTTTCCACTATCTTCTCTGGTCACCAGCAAACCCAGCTGCCCTCCTACCAACTTCCCATGCTGCCCCAGGGTCAAGCCAGCTCATTCTTCGGTGGACCCAGGCATTACTGGCATCTGGCATCTGCTGAAGGCAGAAGCAGCAAGGGCCTGATAATTTTTTTTATGGCACAGCCTGCATGCCTCTCCTACAGTCAGGGCAGAGTGGTAGTGGGAGAAGGAGAGCTGCTGGTTTGTCGAGTAGCCCCTGAATTGTGGGGGGCCCTGGTCCTTCCCTCTGCAGTGGCAGCATCCCCTGGGGCCACCTAGGTGGGGTGTTAGTGGGACAGGTGCTGCCCCAGCTTAGAGTTGTAGAAGAGTTGGATCAGTCTGGGTGTTGTTTCCAAGTTGGTCAGCACCCAGCCTACTAGCAACCTGCCCGTGCAACCCCAGGCAATGCCACTGCCATGGAGGTAAGGACCAGGGCCCTCCACAGCTCAGGGACTATTCAGACTCTGGCAGCTCTCCCCCCAGCCATGGCAAGCTCCTGCTGCAAAAAAAACCCAACCAAACAAAAAAAGAATTGGGCCCCTCACTGTAACATGACAGAAAAATTGAAATGGTGGGCTTCAATTAAAAAACAACTGTTTTAATTTAGGGGGCATAGAATAAAACCCTGAGGACTAAACCCCCACCCAAGGTCAAGCGCCCATTCTGACTATTGTAAACAGCTTGTTTCTACACCCTCAGTTTTCAGGTTATGACTATAGCTTGTTCTTAAATATATTCACCCTTAACATAGTATCCGGATTAATTTTTGCTGCTCTGATTATATAATAACCAGGATATCCATCAATGCAAAAGTGAAATGTAATTCTTATCATTCACATGGCAGTTACATGCTCCAGGCTGCAAAAGGTTTGAGATATGGTAGTAGTACCTCAGTTGCATGATGATGGGTGCTGCATGCAAAACCTGGATAGATATAAAAAATAAAGCTGGCAGGAAACATTTTATTGGAAAATACTGTATTTTCTTTTATTGGATGTTCCCCCTTGTAATCAGGAGCATTTTGGATAATTGGATTACAACAATCATTGGTTATTGCAGACAGGTCTCTGTTTCCAGAAATATTCACTGTCTATTTTTAAAGGAGAGGAGGAGTCAGTAACACAGGAGATTACCTGTCAGAATAGGGATTTGGAGGGAGCAACTAGGATTGTTAAAAAGACAGAGTGCTGCCAATTTTGCTTTGTGACTGCATTTGGCTTCTGGCTGTCACATTTAGTTTAATGGATTTTTAACTTTGGTTTATTTGTATTGCATTTACTCTTTATGGATTTTTAACTTTATTCTTGTAGGCTGTTGAAAACAATAAGGTAGATTACAAAGGGAAAAAAATATTCTTGCTATTTGTATTTGTTCAGCTGCCCAGATAGCTGAGGAGCAATGGCAGATAACATTGCAAGTCACTCATTGGATCTATAAAGTATAATGAAACCCCAGAACCAGGTCCATAGTCTGGTGTTCAACGTGGGTGTGTATGTGCATGTACAAAACCAATTTTGACTATTTAACTACTTTAAGGGGGCTGCTCTTTAAAAACACTACTTAAAAAAACAACACGCTGGCAAACAGCCTGCATGTCTTGGGTTCTGGGAAGATCTGCTTGAAAAACTAGCCAGAAATATTCCACTCTCCCCTTTCAAAGCCAGATAACAACAGATTATTTGCTCCAATAGCTTTTGTTCCATAAACCACCTTGAGTCATATCCAATAAAGGATGCCTAAGGTTAGGTACTGCAATGCCGGGTCTGAACCCTGGGCCAGAGTCCTAGATCCTGTTTTAGGAGCTTAGGGTTCTTATAATAAGCATGAAGAAAGTTAGAATGAGATCCAGAACAGACTGCAGGATGAGTAGGAAGCTGGCTAAAGTGTGCACTTGTCTAGAGCTAGCCAACTGAAAGCCAGAGGGCTGATATTAAATCCTAACGCTACTGGACAGTTCACTCAGGAGGACTGCAGGACTCTATCCACTCCAAATTTAAAGCTTAGAACACTCTCTTGAGAGTAGGCATCTATAGACGTTTCTTTTTAGGATGGTTTTGGGTCCCATTCTTTTGTAATACAGTCAGGTAAAATTGTAGTTGTGCCACTCCTCTACCCCACATTTCCTTTTTTTAGTAGCCGTAATGGTAAGAGAGCTCTCACAGGTTCACTTCTGTTCTCAGCCTAAGGACATTATAGATTCATAGATGTTGGGGTCGGAAGGGACCTCGATAGATCATCGAGTCCAACCCCCTGCACAGGCAGGAAAGAGTGCTGGGTTCAGATGACCCCAGCTAGATGCCTATCTAACCTCCTCTTGAAGACCCCCAGGGTAGGGGAGAGCACCACCTCCCTTGGGAGTCCATTTCAGATTTTGGCCACTCTAACTGTGAAGAAGTTCTTCCTAATGTCCAGTCTAAATCTGCTCTCTGCTAGCTTATGGCCATTATTTCTTGTAACCTCTAGGGGCAACTTGGTGAGTAGAGCCTCACCAATTCCCTTCTGCATCCCCATGATGAATTTATAGACAGCCACAAGGTCATCTCTCAACCTTCTCTTACGGAGGCTGAAGAGGTCCAGGTGCCCTAGTCTGTCCTCATAGGGCTTGGCCTTCAAGCCTTTAACCATATGAGTGGCCTTCCTCTGGACCCTCTCCAGGTTATCCACATCCCTCTTAAAGTGTGGCACCCAAAACTGCACATGGTATTCCAACTGCAGTCTGATCAATGCCTGATAGAGGGGTTCTGTTTGTCATGCGTCTGCTGATGCACGATAAAGTGCCATTAGCTTTGCTGATGACTTCGTCACACTGACAACTCATGTTTCCGCTTCCATGCTACCGAGCAGGTCATTTCCTAGGCAGTAGGTGTGCTGGACATTTTTCCTCCCTAGGTGCAGCACTTTGCATTTTTCCTTGTTAAATTGCATTCTATTGTTTTCTGCCCATTTGTCCAACCTGTCCAGGTCTGCCTGTAGTTGTTCCCTGCCCTCTGGTGTGTCCATTTCTCCCCACAATTTTGTATCATCCACATACTTGGACAGAGTACACTTCCCTCCCTCGTCCAAGTCACTGATGAAGACATTGAAGAGTATCGGTCCAAGTACTGAGCCCTGCGGGACCCCACTGCCCACGTCCTTCCAGGTCAATACTGACCCATCCACCACCACTGTCTGGGTATGACTCTCTAGCCAATTTGCCACCCATCACACTGTGTAATCATCCAAGTCACAGCCTCTTAATTTGTTCATCAATATGGGGTAGGATACCATATCAAAGGCCTTCCTGAAGTCTAAGTAAACAATATCTACTCCTACTCCTGCATCCAGGTGTTTTGTAACTTGGTCATTAAAAGAGACTAGATTAGTCAGGCATGATCATTATGCCCCACATCTCCCACCTGCCTGGAGAGTGCTCCAGCCACTAAGCTATACATTGTTTTGGAACAGAGGCATGCTTTGCCACTCCTGTTGAAATTATGCCACTGTGTAGAAAAACAAAACAAAAAAAACCCTGGGATTCATAGAACCAGAGAATAGACACAAATGACTCTAACCTAGTGGGTGCTGAAGCATAGGCTAAGGAACCTCTCTCAGACTGGTTCTTTTCCCTGGGTGTTATGATTTGCATGTAGACTAGCCTATATTCTGGTTGATTGTGTATTCACATGAAAGGTGGTTTTGAATTGACTCAGGCAAAAAAAAAGAATTATTGTTATCTCCTAATTGCCTGGGTGAATTTATTAGTCACTAAGCTATTAAATAAAAGGAGGTCATCATTTCTGGACATCACTCTTAGAAACCTAGTCCTCAGTTATTCCAGGTGATTCAGAAACCATTCATTGACTTTAAAGGAAAGATTTTGTTGTGATCTTGGGTTTATTATTAAGCTTTCCAGACCGTTTTTGTACCTGTACTAAAAATAAACTGAAGGCAAAGGAAAATCTAAAGTTTATATGACTACATGTTTTAATGCAGTGGGGGCCAACCCTTTTCTCAGGCATGCCACAAATTAAGCCCTGCACCCTCCCCAAATGCCACTATGATCTTCTTCCTCTGCCTGATCCGCTGCTCTGTTTTCTGATTCCTGCCCGCCCCCCCAATCTGCAAACGGTATAGACAAGGTGCCAGTGCCATTTGTGGTATGTATGCTGCAGGTTGGTCACCTCTGTTTTACCAGACCAACCTATGTAACAAATAAGAGAACTTATTATGTGCTCTAGCTTTCCACGTGGTTAATTGAAAAATGGAAGTTGAAATAATGATTTGAGGACCAAGGACCCTTCTTGTTTGGAATTTATTTTACTCCTCTTAAATAGAATTCAGTTGAGAAACCAGGAATATAATATAGCAGGGGTTGTCAGTTGGGGGTATATGTACCCCTGGCAGCACTTTGGAAAGTCCCAAGAGGTATGTGGTAGGGCTGTGCAAAGCTTCACAGTGGTGGCGGTGATTTGATTCGGAGGAGATTTGGCCCAATTCAGTGGCTGAATCTCCAAATCCAAATCAAATCAGGGGACCCATAAAAAGGTCCAAATCAATTCAAAGCTCTCCAAATTTTCAGAAAGGATTTGGAGAGCTTTGATGATTCAGGCAGTCCTCACTGGCCGCAGCAGGGAGCTGCAGCTGGACTCGGAGCTGATAAGTAGGGGGCAGGAAGGGGGAGCTGGAGAGGGGGGAGGGGACCATGGGGGGAACCCTGCCAAGCCCCATCTCCTGCCTGCTTCTCCAGCCACTCCCAACCCCTGCTTGCTTCCCCAACCCCCCCCGCCCCCGCATGGTAGCCCCACCCACCCCAGCTCCTGGTGCTTTAAAAACAAGCCCTGACTCACTGGACGCTTGCAGGCAGGGGTATGATCTTGCACTACATGGGGGGGGGTTCTGCATGAGCCCCCTGACCCCCCACACACTCCCCGAGCCCCCTCATGGCTGCCCCACCCACCCCAGCTCTGGCCAATTAAGAAAAAAAACCCTGAACCCCCCCAGAACTCATCAGCTCCCACAGCAGCCTTGGGGCTTTGGGGGGCTTGTGCAGAGCCACTCACATGGCACAGGGCAGTGGGGGACAGTGGGGATTGCTCCCCACGAGGCAGGAAACAGGGCAGCCATTGCCAGGGCTGGGAGAAAGAGCGGGGAGTGGGCCTGGGTGATTCAGGCTCTGAATCATATTCAGCTGAATCTGCTGAGAAAAGGATCCTCTATTTTACTCTATACATAATCAAGAGGCAGAAAAGTGCAGATGGACAAAAATGATAACAGAATTAGAACATGTCTACACTGTGTATGTATAAGTGTAATATGTAAGGAGCAAAGTTTTTCAGATGATATCTTCTATTTGTGTCTACATATTTGATTGATGTCCCCTCTTCTCTTTGGACTTGAAGGCTACCTCTTGTTCCAGAAGGATATGACTCGGCAGCTTGTAAGGGAAGAAATCTAAAGCAGATTACTCTATTTGCAGAGTTAGCAGAAGTTTGCTTGAAAATTACACACTTTTAAACTCTGTGTTCTCAACTGTGGTTACTTTAGCCACCCTGCCAAAACCAGGAAATTCAAAATGAGCAGCAGCGGAAAAACAACTTATAATATCAGCTGTCGCAGGAGGTTCCAATGAGTTGGAACTCTATTTATTATATGCTTGAGAAATTCTTGAAGCAGCACAAAGCTATGCCTTAATACATGGGCAAGCACAAGACAGACAAGGCAGATGTTGCATTAGCTATCACTTACTGGAATTGGAGAACAGTTTAGTTCCCTTCTCTGCCTGTCTGTGATGGTCAGTCTGATAACTTGTCTGTATAATCCTCAAGGTGCTTGCTTATATGATGGGATTATTTAAACCCTTGTTGAAATGTTCTACAGATAAGGAGGTTACAGATTTCTGCTGTAATCTCAGAAGATGGAGTTTCTCAGGTCTACCTCCAAGTCTATCATGCTTCTTTGAATGACCTATAGTATGTCAGTCCATTGCATGCCATTACAGATTGATTTTCCAAAGCTCCATGCTTCTCTCCTTACTACAGATTACGTATAATCCTCTGTAGTGAGGATTATACATACCCCCTTCATGCTTCTCTCCTTAGCATTGTTCCCAAGTGGGCAGGTAACTTCATTTCTTCCTTATTCCATTTGCACATTCGTAGGATAATTATAGTGGTACTTCATGAGTAACAAAATTAAATATAGGTTTAAAATCTGTACTTTATGACCCAGCTTTTCGGAAAGGATGTACAAACACTTTAAGAAGTGTTTGATGTTTTCCACATAAGCTAGAACTTCCGCTTGGAAGAGGAAGCAGCTTGAGAGTCCCTGAGAGATACAGGAGCACTGAGGTCCATCAGCTAGTAACCAAAGTGAGTAACATGTCCTTGTTCATTAAGAAATGCAAAACTCTTAAATTCTGGTTCAGAGATGATACCTTTTATTAGACCAACTAAGAAATGACAAAAAAATGATCTTTTTCTGCAAGCTTTCGGGCACAGGCGCCCTTCCTCAGTCTCAGGGAAAATAAAAGATGGTAAAAAGCCCCATAGGTAAAAAATAAACTTAATTTTGCACAGAGGAACCTGAAGGTGGAAGTCTGTTCCTCTGAGTCCATGAGAGTGTCTTTGTGAGTTGCTCTTTGATGTGCAGGTAAGGCAGGATTCCTTCCCTGGTGGTGTCAGATGGCAGAAAGGCAGGGAGATGTAGAAATCGTTCTTGTTGTTCAGCAATGAAGTTTACATGAAGCCAGAGTCCAGCAGGCAAAGGCCTCTCTGAAACAGGCCAATATGGTTTTTGCCTTCCATCTGGTTTCATGAGGAAACAAATCTGTTTCTTTAGTGATTGCAAAAACAATACTTTTTCCCTTTCCCTTCCAACACAAATCTGACTATAGATACTATAATTAACTGGAGACTCTGCATGCATGTCTATGAGCCAGAAAGCAGCCTGGAAGTGGGAATCAGCCAAGAGAAGAGGTGATAGTTTATTTGAGAGAGCACTTTTTTGCCAGATTGCTTCCTGAAAAAGCAGGCTTAAATTGGTGAACAAGAAAATGGCCTCCTGTTTGACCCTACTGTTTTCAGAAAGCTTACTTTATAAATAGGGAAGGCTATGCTAAAATTATGTTTTCAGAAAGCCTACTTTACTTTGTAAATAGGGAAGGCTGTGCTAAAAATACGAGAATTATGATTTTCTCATCCTATTGTCATCAACACACAAGATCTGGGGTAAAGGAGTAACAGTAAGCAGGGAAGGAGATGGAGTTGTAGAAAACAGTTAACAGTGTGTATGCTGACTGGCAAGTATTACATGCTATGGGTCTGGAGTTTGAGGGACTGTAATTTGAGGTTCACCTGTTTATATTCCTGAACCTCTTGCCATTGCATAGGAGTAGGTCCCTTCTGAACCTTATTTTTTTATTTCATTCCCAGCAGTGATTGTCTCTGACAGATGAAGCACTGTCAGTAAGCAATTAACTTAGACAGTGGGGTACTTAATAGAATTAATTGTATAATGTAAAATACAGCAAGGTAACTGTGGATAAATGTGCACTATATACTGGCTATTTGAATATGAAATAGAATTAATGTACTGCTGAATAGGTACAAAGGCTTTGCATGGTACTGCTTGTTGAATTTCCTTCTGAAGTTTGGGAATTCTTCCCCCTATGTTATAAACCTGTTTATTTTTTAATGGGGGGGGGAAGGGTTGCTTGTTTATCATCATCAAATTTGGCATACTAAACCATTCCTTGAAAATGTTATATCATATGATTGATGGGAATGCAGCAATGGTAGGTAGATAAGTAGATAACCCGTTTTTCAAATAGGAAAAAAAAATGGCTATTCATCTTTGTGCACAGACCTTGCACAAGGTCTTTTCCTACTCACAGAAACATAATACTGGAAGGAACCTCCTGGGCCATCATGTCTACTCCCCTGCTATTGAAAGACTTAGGTCATCTAACCCTTTCTTCAGTTATTTAAGATTCACCCTAAAACAAATAAGTTAGGCTGAAGATTTTTGTTGACCCCGTTCTTTCTAAGAGGACACTATTCCAAAACCTCTCTGTATTCTCAGATGATTAGACATCTTTTAATTCCAAACCCAAATTTCTCCATGTGTAATTTATCCCATTTGTTCTTTTGTCAATATTTAGGTATTCGGATGTATGTTCGTGAAACATATATATGTGGTGGTGAACCTTGAGTAGATCTGTCTGTGAGGGGGTAAATTTTCCCTATGTGATAAACTCAAATTCACACAGGAAAACAATGGTAGAGTCCGCAACAAACTCAGAATCATGGAACATCAGAATCATGAAGTCTTAACCCCTGTTCTAACTGAATTACTTTCTTCTACCCATTTTTTAAAGTTATGTGAATTATTGCCTTAATTTTCTTACAAATTATCATCTTATAGGCAGAGGACTGTGGTTAGGATTAGGCGCTTGTGTTTCACTTTTAGTGCTTGTAAGCTGGGAATTTAGAAGATGAGACCAGTTAAAAGAAAATAAAGTGAACTAGCTCCTTTTTATTTTGGTTAATTTTCAAAACACATATGGTATGTTATCTCTTTCCACTATAATTATACAATTTCTGGGGCCTGCATGTGTTGATAAATATCAGTTGGTTCCCCCATCTGGTACCTAATGCTAATCAAGAAAAAGAAATCTGTTCACCATTAAATAAATTTGTCTGTTGGTTCACCCATTCTGTACAATCATAGTTTGTCTATTTTTAATTTTGCTTATTGTAAACCTATTCATTGAGATCACATTTTCCCCACCAAAATCACTTATTTTCTTATGACAAACTCAGTTTTCTTTTCCTCTTTTTAAGGATGCATTTACAAAACCTCATAAATAGCTTTGCTTGAATAAATACACTCCTACTATTCTTGTGCACTGTAATTTGTGGGTATGAATTACAGGGACAACTGAAATAGTTGCTTGATTTTTTTTCCTTATATCTTCAAACTATCATGAAAGAAACATCTATAATGTGTTTGTCTGTGGACCTTGGTAAGATCCTCATCCAATGGAAATGGAAACAGAATTTCACTTTGTGAGCACAAAATACTGGAGCTATTACTCCTGTTGATAATAGCATACCAAGAGGAATGCAAATAGGATGATATCAAAGGAGAATTTTGGGGGTTGATGCTGCAGCAGTCTCAAACCTTTTATAAGGTCTAGGTATTTAAGGTTTAGAAAAAGATTTACTCTATAGCAATGATAATACATACTCTCCTTCATATGCTTACACAGGCACAATGCAACCTGTTCCTTGTCATTTGTCCAAACAGCACTGCTTTCTTTCTAATGGACGTAATAGAGTTCACATTTTAATGACAGAAGACACATTCCATAGTTTATTGATAGATGACTAAACCAAGCACATACTAAGTGCAATCTGAATAGGCACACAACTGAATTCTGAACATCTAACTTTTCTCCTTTCTTTGCATGCAAAAGTATTGTGTATAAGTCACTTTGTAGATTTGACTGGAAATATGTTCTTCATTGACCTCTGCAAATAATTCCTTCCTTTCGTTAATCCAAGTTTTTTTGCTAGTCATTGGAATTCTCATCCCTTATGTTCATTAACTATAGTTTAAAAATAGAGAGGTGAGAATGCAGAGTACTATCATCATTTTGTTCACACAAAATCTGTGTACCAAAATAGCTACTCATTTATTCTTTGCATTTCTCCATTATGCATCAGGTGTGACACCTGGAGCCAATCTCAAGAAGTAATTTATCACTGCATGTAATTGCTTTTTTAGCACGTATGAATCAATTCATTACTCTGTTTTTAAGATTTCTCTATGACATGCCTGAATATTTTATACTTACCATCCCTACTGAAGAAAATACAATTAAACAATATTTGTCTATTCAGACTGAAAACAAACTGACGTTCCATTGAGAATACATAGGCACATAATTTATGTGCTCAGGTGGAACCCAAATACATAGTCAAACACTTAATCTAAGTTTTATATCTCCCAACAAGTGAGATATTAGCCCTCAATGATTTTGATCCCAAAGGGAAGAAATATTCTTTCATAGAGAATCAATTCAGTAGCATTCTGTGCTATTGTCACATTACAAAATGGACTTGACTAGATTCTAAGATAAATCCTGTGGGATAACCCTCACAATTTACCATTAGTCAAACAACTGGAGTGGGGCATGCTTTGCTGATGAATCATCAGCAGAACATCTACAGCTGTTCATGTATGAGTCTTGCATGGCAGATGGTAAAGGTACACTGGCATATCTTTTTTGGATCACAATTCTTTTTTTTAAAGTGATACTGTAATGCTAATAGCTTTTGGCAATCCAGCTCTTGGCAAGAATAGATGTTTAAGGAACAATAGTTGGAACTCAAATATGCAGGCAGATAATTAACCTAAGACTTATATATTTCAACGAGCATTAAAGAGCAATAGAGTATCTGGGGGAAAAAAGATTCATTTGCTTGATTTTTGTAAGGACAGCTTTGAACTGAATAGTATCTACCCCTCCCTTTTTGGAAATATGCATTGCTGGTTGGAGCTCACTGAGGCTAGGAACAGACATTCAAAAAGCCAGAGGTGGAATCGATCTAAGTTATGTTGTTTTCTGTAAGCGGCATAGTTTAGATTGGTGAGAGAAGATGTAATCAGCACAGGTGCTTTTGATGTCTGACAACTCAGTTAATAAAATATAACTTGGTATATGGTAGTGTGAAACACAGAAACACAAACCCAGTAAAATAACTACACATCTGGGTTAGTGCTGGCTAATGGCAGTGAACTATGAAATCTGTGCTGTTATCTTTCCACTGCTACTGATGAGTTGTATGAACTTAACCAACTGATCCCACTGAGATGAAGTTTAAAAGTAAGCATGTTTATAAAACCCTGCAGGATCAGGACCTTTCTTTTCATAGGCCATGAGGCCTTTTAAATTATCTCATGTTGAAGAAAAGCAATTTGTCATGGACCTTTAGAGAATACAAATTCGTCATTAATTGAGATTTAAAAACAATGAAGTAAATGGATGAGACATTGGAGGAGCCACCAGTGAACAAACAAGCCAGTACTTCTGGTCAGGGTGGCTTCTGAGCTGCTTTCAGCAGCTTGAGAAATGTTTGCTGTTTGAGTCAAGCTGATAAAATGTAGTAACTGTTAACTGTACCAGGAAAGAATACTAAAAGTAAAACTGTAGTCTAGTCTTTTATTCTTTGGACACTTATCAGTTAGCAAAGTACAGTAAGCACCAGATGTTAATTGTTTTTCTTCACGGTGAATGCAATTTCTGATATGTAAATAAAAGAAAAAATAATTGTAAGAAACTACTTGCTCACTTGTTTTCATTATTTTAAGAACCAGTGTGGCACCTTTCACTTAGTTCAGGAGATGTTGCTAGACTTAAAAAGACTCAGATGCTTATACAACTTATTATAAAAGTTACTGCACAATGGGCTATAACTGCCACAGAACTTTATTGATTTTATTTTTATCATTGATTTTGTTTAGAAGTTGACTTCTAAGTACCATTATAGGAAGGAAAACATATTGAAACTGATATAAACACAGACTCTATTACAAAAAATCCCTGTGGAGAAGGAAAATGATCAATGGTCCTTAGTATACAGAGTTCTAAATACTTTTCCCCCATAAAGAACTTCAAAATAATGTTATCTGATTATTCTACTTCATCAGAAGGTTATCAGTGCCCTCAAGGCTGGAAAGTCCCCGAGCCCAGACAACCTCTACCTAGAATGCTTCATCCACCTCAGTGACCCCATTCTCTCCTGTCTCTAATGTTTTTTTTCCCATTGCCCAAACCACCTTAAACCCCCCAAAATCTGGTGGCATGCCAAAGTTGTTGCCATCCTTATACCAAATAAACCACCAGAAGACCAAGGTCTTCTCTCAGTGGGATTTAAACTCATAGAGAGACTTCTCTACAATCACCTATTCCCCATCATTGATCTCCAGCTCCCAGAAAAACAGACTGGCTTCTGTCAGGGCCTCTCAACTACTGACCAGGTCTCTCGCCTCACTGCAGATATTGAGGCAGCTTTTGAAGAAGGGAGGAAGTGTGGAGCAGTCTTTGTAGACTTATCTGTAGCCTGTGACACAATATGGCAATGAGGCCTCACTCTGAAACTTCTTCACAAAATCTCTAACAAACATATGGTCCACTTTCGGCAAGAACTCATCTTTAACCACTACTTCACTTTTCATATTGGAAAAGACACAACAAGCAGGCATCCTCTGAAGAATGGTGGGCCTTAGGGATCTGTCCTAGCACCCCTTACTCTTCAATGTATATACCTTAGAGTTGACCCCCCACAATATCCAAAAAATACATATACACAGAGAACATTGCCCTAATGAACACAGGAAAAAAAACTTCAAGAACCTGGAGGAAGGTCTGACAAAGGACTTCGCTACAATGAACACTAATGTTCTCAACTGGAGACTCCAATTAAACATCACAAAGACTCTCAGTAGCACCTTCCACCTCACCAACAAACTCACCAAACATTGAATGTCAAGGTTGGAACAAACTCTATCCCTTTCCAAAACCACCCAAAGTCACCCTGGACTGCACCTTCACTTATGAGATGCACCTTACCCAACTGGCAGCCAAAGTGCAAACTCACAACAACCTTCTCAGTCTACTGTCTGGTCTCAGATGGAGAGTTAATCTCAATGTACTTTGGACATCCAGCCTGGCACTGGCATACTCAACAGCTGAATACTGTGCATCAGTGTGGTGCAGAAATACCCACGCTCACAAAGTCGACAGGGTACTCAACATTAACATGTGACTCATATCTGGCTCCATCTGCTCTACTTTTACATCACAGCTCCCACTCCTCCATGGTATTGCTCCCCTTGACATTCTCTGTGAACGGCAATCCTCCACCTCCTTTGCTGTGCTGAACTAGATCATAATCACCACTTATATCAGCACATCTGCTCAGACACTCCAGCCGGGCAGCACCTCCCATCTAGGAAATCCCTCATCACCCATCTGCACCACCTGTGCTCTATTTCCAAAGGTTCTTCCCCAGACAACTGGGCTGCACAACTCTGTGGCTAATGATGGGCCTCTCAGAACTGCAGACTCAAAACATTCATCCCAAACCCTTCTGTAAGACCTCCTGGTTTCAGTTTGGACAGATTCTTCTGGGTCCACTTCAGTAGACTCTGAACTGTTATGGCTGCTTTCACCATAATATGTACCAAGGCTAGGGACAGACATTCAAAAAGCCTGAGCCTGAATTGATTCAATTTTTTCAGGTTCATATAACTTGTCTAGGTTGAACCAGTTTGCAACTGCACAGACATTCCCCCTGGGTGGAAGAAATGAAGACACATGCCTGCAGTGACTCAGGCTAGAAGCTAGACTCAGGGGGTGCTAGAGCAGCCCTCCCTCCCCTTCCATAATGCTGATCTGAGAGGGAGCATGGTCAGGCCCCAGCAGGATGCTCTGTTTAGGGAGAGGTGCAAACCCCCACCCTGCGTGCACAGTCCTAGGCTTTCCCCACTCACTTCTCAAGGGGCAGGAGTGTTGCCAGACCCCAGCCCTGGGGTAGCACTCTTATATAAAGGAGGTGTGTACAGTGCATGCATCTGTTGATGATGCTGAACTTTTCAATCTCCCTCTTCCTGTTTCTTCATACCACCTGCAGCAAACCTGACAGGCAAGGAAGCCAGCAAGGAGCTGATAACAGTGTTTATCAGCCCATCTACAAAACAAAAGTATTTCTCATTAGTTCAAGCTCTTCATAAACAACTGAAGGAATGGAGGGACATTACCAGCTGATCTGTTGATTAGCTCCAAAAAGCCCTAAGTGGACACTTTTCTGTCTGCTTGTCCCAGTGAAATTGGAAACACACACAGACACCTCTCAGTATTAGCGAGCATACCACCTGCTGGCTAGGATCCATGGGGCTGGGGTCCATGCTGTCAGAGATGGGAGGGAGGGAGGGAGTGGGGGAATCCCACTTGAGCAGCAAGCAGTGATGGGTAGGAGGGGTAGAAGCCAGGCAGACCCTGGCTGCCATGTTGAAACTGGTTTATGTGTACTGAACTTATGTTCTGTTACAGGTTTAAACCAGTTTTTGATTGCTTAAATTGGTTTATGTGTAATGTCTTTCCCTAGTTCAATGGGCCGGACACCAAGTGCCACTTGTGAATGCGGTGCCCCCTAACACACCACAAACCACATAGTTACAGAATGCCCTATCTTCCATTGCCCTGGAAACATCAATGCCATTGGCGATACATGGGGGGTGCATGTGGGTGCATGTGCACCCAACTAATATCAGCTGTGTACCCCCTGGAAGCACAAGCCATGAAAACAGAAGTGCCGGCAGAAGTGCACTTCCAGTTTCACTGATGGCTAAGAGCAATCAGCTGCTGGGGGACACCGGTCCCCTGGTCAGCATTTGGCCACAGGGGAGCCCCCTGTCAGCTATCTGCTGTCCCCTGAGACTCAAGACACACCAGTCACCCATGCTCAATGCCCTTGATAACCCATTTCAATCTTGGCTCAGCTCTGTCCAATGTGAAATATGATCCCAGTGTACAATTTTTGTCATAGGGGGAAAAAAAGGAGGAAAACCAGAAAAATGCATTTTTAGACATTTAGTAGCATACTGCACCTCTGTTCAAAAAGTAGATATAGCAAGAATTAGCAGTAGACTGCAAGCTCAGAACTGATGTGAATCCCAGGAAAATAGTGGACCCATTGTTATTAAGATTCCAAATGGATCTTACTTCTAGAGTAGGTGAGGTTATAATTTCCTGAAATGGCAAACCAATTTTAAGACCAAATTACAAAGCACAAACCAGTATATAGATTATTAAGTATTATTCATTTTGCCCCTTGATTATTATGAAGATTCAGAGCATAAAGGATTCAGTAAAGAAAAATAATCTTTTTAAAGGAAAAAAGAACTCCCCCCCCCCCGCATACTAGGCTGAGTCTATGCTAGGCACAGAAAAGTGTAAAAATTTGAATATTTGAATCTCTGGATGGTTGTACATTGGTCCTGGCAAACTTTAAAGCAGCTTTAGGTTCATTTGAAATTGGGTTAGCTGGTATTGCTATCTATGAAATATATAACAATTGGAGCCACCTGTTGGTGTGACTTCTTGGGGACCTTTTAAATGCGGGTACAGGAGTTAGATAAAATCTGAATAGAGTAATACAATGCCCACATTTTGAAGACAGTGAATATAGGAGTGAATCTATGAAATCAATACAACCTTTTGCTTACTATTTGTCATCAAAGGTTTGGGGCATGACCATTGAATCAAACAAGCTGAGTCAAAATATTGCCAGATAATATTTAAGTTTAAAATTCTTTTTTGTCTCCCAGGGAGTGGTTTTTTGACCTGGGTAGAACTTTAAATATATATATATATATATATATTTTTCCCCCCCCCCCCAGAGTGGTCGTGTGCCTTTCGTGCTTACTGAGGAAGATGAGAATTTATGCAACTGCAAGCTCTTGAGTGCTTTTGTTTTGTATTCAGTTTAGAACTTTTTAAACCTAGAGGAAAATTCTCTGCACATTTGTGATTCAGAGTGTAGATGGCAGCAGAGCTACAACAGATCAACATATTATTAACACCCAACCTTGTAACTAGATCTGTATGCCAGAGGTCTGCTAATATAATAGGAAAAATACAAGATCTGAACCTGGAAAAAATATTACAATTACTGAAATTCAACTGTTTGACAATAATAGGAGGCTTCAGTTTAATAGCCTGTGCATAGTAGTCCATATGACATGTCAATAATATTAACACTAGCTTTGTTTATAGTAATGAGAACAATGCAATTTATTTAGCAAAGATTAATACCAATTAAGCATTTTGAAAATGGTTGTAAACCTGAGTTTATGATCATCATATAATAGACTTCACTATCAATTAGAAGTTATAGGGTCAGACATGACTCTTGAATATCCCATTCAAATAAACTATTGACCATTGCTTTAAAAAAAATGCTATATTTTATATCAAATGATTTTCTTTGGGTAAATCTGATATTTTTTATTGGACAGACTCAAATAGTTGGAAAAAAATTCTTCTTTGCAAACTTTCAGGCACAAACACCCTTTGTCAGGCTGAGGAAGCATCTGCAATTGGTCTGTGCTCTTCCTGGATGAGATACTTTATTTCTCCAACTTCAAAAGAAAACACATTACTAAGCAAAAAATTACAGTTTTCTCCAAGTACCCAAGAGAAGGGAAAATATTCATTAAAATTTATAATGTAAATGGCTACCATGACATAAATGAAGGCAGCTGAGGGCAACTGATTTTTAAAAATTAACCAGGAATTTAAAACTTGTAGCCTGCCCCTCCAATTAAATGAACAGAGATGAAGACAAGCAAGTTCAATAAAGACAACTGGATAAACAAGTCAGAACAGTTTTTTACTTAATGTTCAAATAATGATCTGCTCAGACCATATAAAGCATGAATCAGCTATGTAGTACCTATAACAGACAAAACCTTTGCACTTCCACACAACAGGATTTACCATACTAGGGACAGGCTCATATCTAAAATCTAGATTCAGATGTGAATTTTTGTATGTATACTTTTTTCACATGAAGCCTGATGAAAACCTTGAATTTTATTTGGCAGAGTTTAAAATTGAGATCTGAACATTGTCTAAGACAACTGTATCTGTATATCTGTCAAAAAATATCCAGCCCACAAAACATTTTAGCGCTAAGATTCTGTGTTAGGGGAGGAAAGGGGAAAATTAAGTTTTTTGCTGGGCATCCTACATGGAGGCAGAGTTCTTCCAGTTTGTGGGTACATTTAATTTACAGCTCAGAAATGTGCCTGAGCACAAAATATTTCTTCGGATGTTCATTACCTTTCGTTTGTCAACATTGAATTTAATCTACCATAATGCTACCCATTTACTATCCTTGTCATGTTCCTCAAGGTTTCCCCTGTTACCTTAACTAATTTTGTATTAATGTCAAGCTTTGCTACACCACTGGTCATTCTTCTTTTAATACTACTACTACTAATAGTAATAATAATAGTAATAATGAAAAAAGTATATTAAGCACCAATACTATCATAGAAATGGAGTAGTTTTTCCTTTTTAGCTTTCTCCTGTGATAAAAGTAGACTATTTCCCCCCACCCCATTTTATCTCTTATCATATGACAATCTACTTTCTTTAATATTGTCCTCTGACAAAGGTTTGTGAAAATCATAGGCAGCAGAGGCCTGGGATAAGGGGGTTTAGCCTCCCAAATGTAGGTAACCCAGGCATGGGCTTCACTTGCAGACAGAGACAAGCAGCTGAAGTCTGCAGACAGATGGGAACTCAGCCCATTTCAGCCCTGTGTGGAGCAGCATCCAGCTCAGCAGGTAAATGTGAGGATGGGAAGGGGTGCAGGGGAAGGAAGGGGCATATTGAAGCCCCCATGGGGTAGGGAGTGAATGGGACCCTGGAGCAGGTTGTAGGATGCTTGCTGACCAGGTGGCTCATCCAGTGGTACAAGGGGAGTTCCTGCTGCTGCTTGCACTCCCGGGGCAGGCAAAGGGCATATGTGGCCCCCCCCCCCACTCTGGACTGTGATTTTTGTGGGGCAGAGTCTGTTGCCACTGCTGCCTGCACTCTGCACCCTGCTGCCTGTGCCATGGCAGCAATGCAACGCCGTGGGCCTCCAACAACTGGGTAGGCAGCACAGCCAGTATGCAGGAGGCAAGTGGTGTCACGCGGCTGCCAGGGCACTGGCAGCAAGGTGTGGTGTGTAGCTCACAGCAGAGCCACCTCCACCCCACACTCAAATGGGGGGGAATATGCCCCCTGTGCCTGCTCCAGGGGTACACACAGCAGCGGGAGACCCCCAGCACCCCTGAATGAGCTGCCTGAGCTCCAAGCATCCCCGGGACCCCATTCATCCCAGCCCATGCCCCTGTCTCTGCCCTACTCCATTCCTGACCACAGGAACCTAATCGGCGACCTAGTGATCGATGGGAAGCTGGGTGACAGCGACCACGAGCTGATCACCTTCACCATCCGCCGTAAAGCTGGCAAGTCAGTCAGCAACACAGAAGTCCTTGACTTCAGAAAAGCCGACTTTGACAAGCTCAAGAGGCTAGTCAGTCAGGCCCTCAGGGACCATGACCCCAGGGAGATGGGAGTTCAAGAAGAGTGGTTGCTTCTCAAGGAAGCGATCCTCAATGCACAAGCTAAATCTATCCCAACATGGAGGAAAGGCAGCAAGAAGGCACAGCAGCTCCCCTGGCTCTCCAGGGACCTAGCGGACCTCCTGTGGCTAAAAAGGAAAGCCTACAAAGGATGGAGGATGGGATTCACCTCCAAGGAGGATTACTCCATGCTGGTCCGGTCCTGCAGGGACCAAACCAGGAAAGCCAAGGCTGCAACTGAACTCCAACTAGTTTCAGGCATCAAGGACAACAAAAAGTCCTTTTTCAGATATGTGGGGAGCCGGAGGAAAAGCAAGGGCAATGTTGGACCCCTGCTAAACCAGATGGGGCAACTGACAACTGATGCCCAGGAAAAAGCCAACCTATTAAATAGGTACTTTGCATCAGTCTTTCATCAGTCACATGGGATGCCCATGCCTGCTATGGGACAGGGAAATCTGGGTGAGGGGGATCCCCTACCCTTCATAAATGCTGACCTCGTGAAGGAACACCTTTTGAAGCTGGATACCTTCAAGTCAGCTGGCCCTGACAATCTGCACCCCAGGGTACTCAAGGAGCTGGCGAGCGCCATAGCCCAGCCCCTGGCATGGATCTTTGAAAACTCCTGGCGCTCTGGTGTAGTGCCTGAAGACTGGAAGAAGGCCAATGTGGTGCTGATCTTCAAAAAAGGGAGGAGAGTGGATCCGGCTAACTACAGGCCCATTAGCCTGACTTCTATCCTGGGGAAGATCCTAGAAAAGTTTATTAAGGAGGCCATCCTTGAGGGACTCACCCAGGCTAACATCCTAAGGGATAGCCAGCATGGGTTTGTTGCGGGTAGGTCTTGTTTGACCAATCTCATTTCCTTCTATGACCAGGTGACCTATCACCTGGACAAGGGAGAAGAGGTTGATGTCATATATCTTGACTTCAAAAAAGCTTTTGATCTGGTATCCCATGATCACCTCTTGGCCAAACTGCCCAGTTGTGGCCTTGGCTCCACCACGATCCGCTGGCTGGGAAATTAGCTCCGTGTTTGGACCCAGAGGGTTGTGATTGATGGCAGTCACTCATTGTGGTGCCCTGTGACCAGTGGGGTCCCTCAAGGCTCTGTCCTGGGACCCATACTGTTCAACATCTTCATTAACGATGTGGACATTGGAGTTAGGAGTGGACTGGCCAAGTTCACCGATGACACCAAACTTTGGGGAAAAGCATCCACGCCAGAGGACAGGCTGGTGATCCAGGCTGACCTGGACAAGCTCAGCAAATGGGCAGATGAGAACCTCATGGTGTTTAACACCAAAAAATACAAGGTTCTCCACCTTGGAAGGAAAAACCTGCAGCACCCTTATAGGCTCGGCAGTGCTACGTTGGATAGCACTGCAGAAGAAAGAGACTTGGGGGTCATCATTGACCACAAGATGAACATGAGCCTGCAATGCGATGCTGCGGCTAGTAAAGCGACCAAAACGCTGGCTTGTATCCATAGATGCTTCTCGAGCAAATCCTGGGATGTCACTCTCCCCTTGTACTCAGCCTTGGTGAGGCTGCAGCTGGAGTACTGCATCCAATTTTGGGCTCCACAATTCAAAAAGGATGTGGAGAAGCTTGAGAGAGTCCAGAGGAGAGCCACGCGCATGATCAGAGGTCAGGAAAACAGATCTTACGACGACAGGCTGAGAGCCATGGGACTCTTTAGCCTGGAAAAGCGTAGGCTCAGGGGTGATCTGATGGCCACCTATAAATTTATCAAGGGTGACCACCAGGATCTGGGGGAATGTTTGTTTACCAGAGCACCCCAAGGGATGACGAGATTGAACGGTCACAAACTCCTGCAAGACCGTTTCAGGCTGGACATTAGGAAGAATTTCTTTACTGTCCGAGCCTCCAAGGTCTGGAACAGTCTGCCATCAGACGTGGTTCAAGCGCCTACATTGAACACCTTCAAGAGTAAATTGGATGCTTATCTTGCTGGGATCCTATGACCGCAGCTGACTTCCTGCCCTTTGGGCAGGGGGCTGGACTCAATGATCTCCCGAGGTCCCTTCCAGCCCTAATGTCTATGAAATCTATGAAATCTATGAACCTCAATCTGCCCCTTACACCCCTTCCCCACAACAGAATTACTTGCTAGGGGGTGGGGGTATGTGCACACTCAGCCCCCCCAAATCATGGTTTCTTCCTCTGTGTATAGTGAAAATTCAGATAAAATACACTGAATACAATTCACTGTTGTTTTCTTGATACTATATCTTTTTTATCATGCTAATCTAAGCATTTGCTTATATTGCAAAGGAAAGGGACAGTGTTTTCACTTTAAATGTGTAAGCACAATAAGCACAATAGGTTCCCAATCCAAGCTAAGACTTTCGTACTTGAATATGAATACTACTGTCTCTAATTCTGTTTTTAATTATAAGTCAGTTAACCTCCCAGGCACTGAAATAAGGCTTGCTGTTCTTTGATTTTCCTTGTGTTGCTTTTAAAGTTAAGTACAGCATTGGATTGCATCCTGTCTTTATTACCAAAAAAGACTTAGCCTGAGCCTATCTTCCTAGCATCCTCTTTAATAAACAGTTACATAAAGGAAAAAAAAAGGTTTTTCTTAGTTTTATTATCTTCTGTTCCTCTTTTAGCTTGGCAGTAGTCTGAGAGACCCATGAATTAGATTGTCTATTTGTTGTCTTGCATCTTCTGTGACTTCATTACAGAATGTTGAACTGGCCTCCATAATGATCTAAGGAGTTTTAATTCTTTTATTTCTAAATTTTGGTCTTTTGAACTCCCCTCTTTAATTTAAAAATATTTTCTAAAGGATTATACCACCATAATTTATCATTTCTTTGCCAAGAATTTTTTTTTTGGTCAATATTCTTTAGTGCAGTGCTAGCAACACTCAGGAGTCATTTACCATGCAAAATACTGGGGTATTTTTGGTGAAAATAGGGTATCGGGCCTTGGTTCAGGAACCAATCACCCATTTATAACATTGTTTCTTATGAAAAAATTGGTTCTGAGTCACAACATTTCGACTTAAGACACGTTTTTCAGGAACCAATTGTGTCATAAGCCCGAGGGCTGCCTGTACACTTCAAATCCATGCTTAGCAACATTGTACGGATCTCTATCTGTACCAATCTGAAGCGGGGGGAAGGAAACCAGTGCATTTAAATATCACAATGTCAAAAAATTCTGAAGAAGATGGGTTTTTTTCAACCGGGTCTATATATATATCACTCTAAAATGAAAGATGTTATTCTTTTTTTTCCCCTTCTACAAGTGATGACATGTTCCTTGAATGAAGGAGATTAGTCTGCCATAAACCTTTAAGGACATATTAGGCACAGAAATCCACATATTTTGTGTATTGGCAAAGGATTAAACCTAAACTTATGTAAAATAACTTCTGGTGTACTTAACAGACAAATCATGCTCATCTGTTTAAAATATTAACAAGCAACCCCTATTTATTCTTTTAGATAACCAAATGTTAAAGTAGATGTTGATGTGAATGACAGATGCTAGTATAACAGGGCATCTCTTGCATGTTCATAAGCAGCAGGGACTAAAACATGGATCGCTGAATCTCAAAGCACAAATCGCTACTCCCTGAATGCATATACTTGGTAGTGAAACCTTAAAGCTTTGATCTGATTTGATCTCTTATGTGGAAAGGAAACTGCATAGAAACTGCTTTTTATAAGTATGCTAATCCTGTATGTAATATTTTTGTGGTATTTACTGAGCCACGTGTTGCAATTTTGCTATACACAGTTGATAAAGTTTGATAGCTGTCTAGACAAAAACACTTTAAAGGGCTTTTCAGCTCTTGCATTCAGAAAGTTGATAAAAAGATTTCTAATCTCATTAACAAGTATCAAAGTGTTCTAGACCACTCTTGCTGACTAATTAATATACTGCTGGGAAATTAATTAAAAAGTAGAGAGTGCCAATGAGGGATAACATTCATTGTCCATAGAGTAGCTATGATACAGATTACTAGGGGAAAAAATATCCTGGAAAACAGAAATGACTAATTCTAGCTCTCTGGTTACTAAGAAAACAATATAAAAGGAAGAAAAATGAAAGCAACTTCTTCAAACCAGGGAAAGCTTGAGACATGTATATATAGATAAATCAATTACACATCACACTGTCAAATTGTTTGTTATCACTAAAGAGGCAAGATGTGCTTGTCCTTTGCAGATTTATACAGAACTAGTTTCACATGGTAAGTTTGCTTATTTATCTATTTTTTAATGATAGACATTTGGACAAATGAGGACGAACAAATAATAAATGTGCAGAAATATAAGTCTAAATATATGAAAATACTGGAACAGAGAAACCTCTTTTGCACTATGTTTGCAAAAAGAAAAAAAAAGACTTAGTTTGCATCTAAACCCCATGCAATTTTTAAAAAAGTAATTTACACGTTACTGGCAGATTGTCATAATGCCATCACTACTTTTAAATATATTAAGCCATTTCTCTAATTTTTGATTTATATGGTTGAGGATCTAATGCAAAATGCTTAATTCTTTTGTTATATAATTTATGTATATAACATTATATAACATAATTATATAGCATAATTTATCTTAGTTATATTGCTATATTTAATGTGGTTATTGAACTATAAGCAATACATACTTTTCGTTTATTGCATCCTTGTTGATAAATATTCCATTTATCAGCACTGTTATTCAGTACCACATATTTTAACAAAAGATTCCAATATGCATTACGAAATAAGGTAGGTGTAGTATGGAATAGAGTAATTAAATGTATTTACTTGTAGAAGATGGCACTTTGAAGTCAAGTTTTGGGCAATAATACAATGGGATGTAGGGAAAATTTGGCACTATTGTATCTCTTTCTTGAATGAATAACATTTTTATTTGGTGCTATTGCATCTCTTTTGTGAATGAATAACATTTTTATTTGTTACAGGCCTGCCAGTTTAGCTCCTTTCATGATCAAACCTTCATTTATATATTTATCAAATTTTGTCCTCATTTTTTGTCTTCATTTTTTTGGTAATATTTTTTCTCAAGTCATTTTTATTTGCATGCTTCTTCACTTTTTGTAACTAAGTTGACTATATACACTTATGTAACGGGCTTGAGTTTTTAAGAGGCTCTGCAAGATGCATTTCAGTGACATTTTCTTCAGCAAAGAATTGTAATTAAAGAAAAGCATTTAAAATGCATGAGCTCATACCGGTTCAGAGCAATTAGACTAGGTAATTAGAAGCATGATAAAAGGGGATGCATGGGAAAAGGAATTAAACCCCCATTGAACTGTTATATCAAAAAGTGAATAAGAAAGAGAGTAAATTAAAAATATAGCTTATAGCTGATAGGCAAAAGATAAACCCAATTATTATTGAAAAAAATGTGTATGCCTGTTTGTCTAGAGTTGTTATAGAATGTGCATGTAACAAATTCACTTGCCCTATTTATACTATTAAGTCATCAGAGAATGGTTTTAATCTGTCAGATGCTCACACCTTCAGCCTTTTGTAGGATCTGATCAAAACTCATTTGTCAAAACAAGAAACCTAGAACAAACTGGATAAAGAATGCAATATCCCAAAACCTATACATGGGGGGTAACTGTGGAGGAGTAAACAATACAAAACTTAAAATTACATCAAAATCTCAGTGATCCTTGTAGTTACCCTGAAAACGACGGAAGTAGTGACAGGAAATAAGTTTGATTTTTTTAAATAGGTTCTGATTCATCAAAGGACTTCACCTCTTTTTAAAATTATGAGCTGAAGTCCAGGACTGTTTAAATAATTAAGCATTGAAGCCAATGAGTTTTAAACGCTTGCATAAAATTAAGTGTGTTCCAGTTTGTTGAATTTGTGTGCAGAAGTCAAATGTTGATTACAATATATTAGGTATTATTGGATTGGGTGAATACTAAACTAATACTTGTGCAACATGGGAGAAAATTTCCCCAGGTTGCAAAACAGAGGTAAAAACACCCTTGGAAAACCAAGATGCAGAGCAAGCTATATAGTTTCTCAGGACATTCCTGTCACCCCAGTCTGTTTATATTCAGAGAATCTATACCTTTTCCAGTGCTAGCCATCAGTTCTAGGCCTAGGCTAAAAAGTCCCTGGGCCCATGCAAATAAAAAAAGAAGGGAAAAATTTGTTTGAAAGTATTTGATTTTTAATGTATTCTAATTTTTCCCCTAAAATGGAGAGGAGGTCAAATGATACTAAAACAGATTTGTTTATATTCTTAGCAGCTGTTTAGTATGTAGTACTGATGATAATGTTTTTATCTGCAATTCTTGAAGAGCTGCATGAATGAGTTTTTTATTAAGAAATGTTTTGGGAATGGTTAGTCTTAGTGAACAAGGTACACCACTCTGACTGGGCCAGCATGCAGCTTAGTCCTCATTTATGTCTAAGACTAGGTAAATAACTGATTTTTAGTTTAGTAGTCAAACCTAAAAAATTAGTAAAATATAGAGAATGCTCTGCAGTTAGGTGTTTAGGGCACTATCGCAGAAGGTCCCATCTTCATATTATGCTTAAAATGTGATTAACCAGTCAATCACATCTTGTGACCCAACCAGAAGTTCAATCAATGAATGACATGACGAAACAAGGAATGTCACACTTCTTTTCCACAAAAAAATGTGTAATAACTTTGTGGGTCCTTCTTACACCATTAACTGAACATGTAGCCAGGTGCTCCCCTGTGGCTGGGAGTCGTGTCAGCTGATGGGAATCCCAGCCATAGCAGTACCCTATATGCTGCAGGAATTTTTTACTTGTCAGCTCAGGAGGAGCCCAGGATTATAATCCTGCACTGGCAATAATGTTTGATTGGATCAGATGCTGGATTCCACAAACATACCTCCTGCCATGCATGTGTTGTATGGTAGGAGGTGGGATTGTTTCATAGTTGGTAGGGTCGGAAGGGACCTGAGCAGATCATCAAGTCCGACCCCCTGCCATGGCAGGAAAGAGTACTGGGGTCAGCAAGGTGATCTAGCCCCCTTTTGAAGACCCCCAGGGTAAAAGTGAACACCACTTCCCTTGGAAGTTGGTTCCAGATCCTAGCTGCCTTGACAGTGAAGTAGTGCTTGCTGATGTCCAACCTGAACCTACTCTCAGTCAACTTGTGGCTGTTATTCCTAGTTACTCCTGGTAGTGCTCAGGGGAACAGGGTCTCTCCCGCCCCCCCGCACTGGTCCCCCTTGGTAAGTTTGGATTGTGTGGATTACGCTTCAGATCTTATCATGCCTTTACCTGAACATTTATAACGGCCCTGAATCTTATTTGTGTTAAGTATGCCCTACTCACAAGGCTCTTGAATTAAAGCCCCTTCCTTCCCCAAGTTGGTAAATACAACTCAACATTTTTTCCCCTGCCACAATAAATTGATTAATTCACCCTGAATTCTCAAATGGATTTGGGACCATTGAAAAGGCATTTGTAAGAGTATTTATTACTTGACAGAAAAATATGTCCTCAGCTCTACTTAAGTCCTCAAAACTGACCTTAAATTGGACTTAAATAGAAATAAAGTGGTTCATCAGCCTTCTTTTTGTCTCTACATAGGAATAAATTGCACTAGGTACAAACATCCTTATGCAAAAATGGATATACATGTATCTCATCTGAATAAGAGTATTCATTATTCTTCATATACTATTCTTTATTTGCTGTTCATCACTTGTTATTAATTATTCTTTTAAAATGTCAGTCATCCAAGCAGGAACAGTGTCAAGGGGTTTAGGTAACCAGCCATACGCCATGAATAGTGAATAATGCATTGTCAAAGTGAACAGTTCACAGTCAACTTATATATTGAAACTGATTTGCATAAACTCTTTGTTGAATATTTACAAATATCGTTAGTAAAAATAACTTCTTTTATTAAGAGCATGCTCTGGAAATTTTGATTCTTTCTACTGTCAAATCCAGACGCCATTATTTACTTCTATTATAATGCTTCCTAGTGACCTTAATCAAAATGGGGTTCCTGTTCTGGTAAGCACTGTAAAAGCATGTAAGAAGAGACAGTGTATACACCAAATTGTTTGAAACTGAATAATCAAGAAAATGTTTTAGGAACCTCACATGCAACAAAAGGGATCACATGCTAGGTCATCCGTACCAGAACAGGGTAGTATTATGCTGCTTATTAAATATCACATGTTTATAATAGAAAAAGAAAATGCATGCTTGCCTTTGTCTTAGCACCCTTTTTGTTCCCCTCTGTAAACATGTTAAGTTTCTAACTTGCTATTTAAGTTGATAATAGTATGTGCAACAGTCATGCAGTGCTCAGCTAATGTTTGGGATTTAAACAGTTTAATTCCAAACATTTAAATTGGAAACAGCATACAGATATTTTTGTATGAGAGTGAATAATCATTGGAACAAACTATCAAGGAAGTCCCATCTTTTGAAATCCTCAATCAGTTGCAGATGTCACACGCTGATAAGGGGCATGCCATTATTGTCAAGGACAAAACAGAATGCATAGAGCAGGAGTGGCCAGAATGAAAATGGCTTTGCAACCATAGAGCTTTGTGAGCCCAACATTAGAATAATTTAAAAAGCTGCTTCTTCATTTGCATGTGATAATAATATGCAATATTCTTTTTATTCCCATATACGCAGTCCCACCATTTCTTTTCACAGAGAAGGAGGATGGGTTTGTGGTAATGGCAGGGGATTAAGACTTGGACAATATTGTTTTGCATTTCGGCTCTATTGCAAAATTAAGTCTAAATCATTTTAGCTAAATGACTTAAGGCACAGACACACAAGCAATGAGTGAGAGTAGGTTATCTTCTTATTTACTTACTCTTTAGTAACTACCCACATGCTAGCTGATGTCTGGCAGACAGGCAAGCTTGCTTATCCCTCCAGTATAAGGTAGTCTAAGACATTTCCTGTAGTGCAAGATGAAAGTGTGCACATAGCCAGTTACCATGGCCTGATAAATATGTCATACATATACATATTAGCTTATTTTGTGGTAACTTGTTACTCTGTGCATACCTGAAATTTTTCTGTACCTCAGTATTCATATTTAGAAGAGGGATAATAATTCCTTTAATCCATCTTTATGACTTTTTTTTCTATCTGAGTTATTTTAAGATCTCATTTGTAAAATACCTAGCACGCTGAGGGGGTTGAACTAGGTGACCTCAGAAGGTCTCTTACAAGCCTACTTCCTATGATCCAGTGAAGCTCCACCCTTGATTAGATCGCCAAAATCCTTAAGTAAAACTAATAATAAGGATACTAAAAAGGTATTGTACTAGCAATGTTATTTATCCTGTTAGATCAAATGTTACAACCTGTAAAAAAATGAGTAAGTACTACACAATTGGCGCGTCTACATTTTGTCCTACAGCAACATAGTGATATGCTACATCACTGTATGGTATGCTCTGGTGATATAGTGATTACATGGGTCTACACATGATCAATAGTTATGGCATGCTCCCCCATTTTAGTGCACTGCTGTGGCAAAATAGCAGCAAAATCTAACCGTGTGCTGCATGTATGGCACAGTATGGGCGGTTACTGTACAGTGCTTTAGTACTTCCAAAAGTACTATGGCATTATAGTAATGTCACCATACGGTGATGTGTAGATATGCCCAATATGAAAAAACAAGGAAGGATCATTATATTAGTACTCAGAAAGACAATGCTTGTATTAATTGGTCCATTCCCAAGGAGATACATAAAAAACTCCAGTGTATAATTCTTATGACATTTTTGTAGAAAAAAGACAGTCGATGACTAACTATCAAATATAGGTAGCACAGTCTTAATATGTTTTGAAGGCATTTGGATACCTATGATGCTATAGGGTGTTACTATTGTTATTAGTCAATTAATATAATAATAACAATGTGCTTGATTATTGCTGTCCAAAAAAGAAAAAAAAAGATGAAAGCAAATATTGGGATGTACTGGGTTCACTAATGGTTAATTAATAATCTGATATGCTTTATCAGTGTGTCATAATGAAGTCTGACAGTAAAGGACATTTAATAATATTGATTTAATGAGCAGATAGGCTTTGCTTTAATCACAGTAAATAGTTGTATTGTTCTTTAGAAATCTATATTTAGAAACTAAAATAAAAATCCTGTTGACATATATTGCCTTATTGCTTCATTACAAAATATATCCTGAAAATATGCTTAATAACAGAACAATAAAGGTTTGATTGTGACCTTAATATTTTCATAGAATTTAAGGGCCTCAGGGGACCATTAGGAAAATATAATTTGACCTCTCTCATAATATAGGCCAGAGAATTTCATTCAGTAATTTCTGACTAAAATTTAGAAAGCTCTGCAGTAGGGGTTATACCTTACTACACCAAGTCTGTATGACCCGGAAAGGTGTTCTCCAGGAGACCCAGAGCACCTCAAGTACACAGAGGACTTTAACTACACTCCTATGTTTCCTTAAGGCATGTAGTTAATTCCCAGTCCCTTTACTGGTTAACATATAAGCTGGATACACCAAGGGATGATAGTGCTGTTTAACTTTTGCATAAACCATGCAGAATAGGAAAATGCCCTCATCCCATCATTTTTTAAATCTGAAATTAGTTCTGTGTGGCTAATGTACATGGCTGCTTATATGTGCAATGGGGGTTTAGTCACCTAATTGAAACAGTGGGTTTTTAATTGCAACAATTTAAACTCCACCATTTTAATTTAGGGGCTTCCATCACTGGTATGGTGAGGGGCCTGATCCTTTTTATTTTTTTCCTGCAGAGAACTGCCTGCCTCTTCCATAGCCAGGGGGATGAGCTGCTGGTGGACTGAGCATCCCCTGAGCTATGGGGGGCCCTGGTCCTTCCCTCCATGGTGGTAGTGTCCCCATGGGGCTGCCTGGGTTGGCTGAGAATGGGCAGATGCTGCCGGGGGGGACACTGCCACCTTGGAGGGAAGGTCTAGGCCCCCTTTCAGCTCAGGGCCCACTGGCAGCTCTCCCCCTGGCTGTGGGAGAGGCAGGCAGGGCCCATGGGAGAAAAAAATGAATTAGGCCCCTTGCTACTTTTTTTTTCCTCAACAGGGCCTGCCCGCATGAGCTGCTGCTGGGCTGTGCAGCCCCTGAGCTGTGGGGGGGCCTGGTACCTTCCTCTATGGTGGCAGCACCCCACAGGGCCACCTGGGGGCAGTGCTAGCTGCATGGGTACTGCCCCAGCTCTCAGGAAGCACCCACCAGATCCAACTCTTTCCCAGAGTAGCATCCAACAGGCTTTCAGCATGTAAGCCTGAGAAACAGTTGGATCTGGCAGGTGCTGTCTGCAAGCTGGGGCAGCACCCATGCAGTTAGCATTCCTCCTGGGCTGGCCGAAGGGTGCCACCACTGCAAAGGGAAGGTCATCCACTTGCTTATTTGCCTAGTTTCTCCTAATTCCTACTCTGACAAACCATAAACCATGTGATACTTTTGAATCTACAGGAAGACTTTTTTTCCCCCCATAAGAAGGCTCAAGAATCTAACAGAAACAATCTCATCTGAAAAAAAAAAGTTTTAAAATGTAGATACTTTCTCCATCATTTCTCAAAACCAAACATTATGAACCACCTGGCAAATAGTAACTTGCTCCTTTATCATAAGAATCTCTCCATTGCCCCTTTACAGTAGACACCAACAATCTTTTTCCATGCTGTCAAGGCCAGACACTTAGTGAGCATAAACTGGTATCTGCAGTGAAGTCCATGAAGTTGTTTGATTTACCACAGCCAAAGATCTGGCCTTCTTTCGTTATTTTGAGCTGTATTAACGATGACAAAATCTTATTCTTATCTGTCAGAACTACTGCCTAATAGCTCATTGCTATGGTGCAGTAGTGTTAACATCTAGTTTGTGCCTGACAACAGTATGTTGCCGCAGTGACAAGCTATGGTGCCATAGCGATGAGCTTCATCCTCGCAGGTCATCACAATGGTGATGTAGCATCTCATGTAGATGCACCCACTAAGTTGTATACTGAATGCTTTAAACTATCCATCTTAAAAGATAAGCAGAAAAACTTCATCATATTTCATTATATGGATAATATTTCATAATGCACAATGAGGACCAGAGCCTTCTATCCATTTCCTGTTTTCCTTTAGTTTTTATTTTACATGAATAATATCAGTAGCAATAAAACAGCATGTTAGCATACAAAAATACTGCCTTGCAGGAGCACTATAAAGAAGGAGAACTTTCTTTCTAACTTTAACTACCTTCATTTTGCCTATGTGAAATAACCTAAAAATGTGCGGAGCCTGCGGTAACAAAGATATTATTAATAATATCCTTGCCGGTTTTTATCTTCCAGAGTGTGAAAGTGAGAAGTGAAGATGGCAGCAACAAAAAGAAAATTAGACTCTGTTCCCTGTAAAGTAGTAAGCTACTGTTAAGAGACAAAAGAGCTTGTCAACTTAGACGCTGACATGAGAGACTGAAAAGCTTTCTTTGATGGCTCAAGTCATGAAGAACTGAGAAGTCAGTCATTTAGGTTGAGACACAGGACTTGGCCTGGACTGCAAAAATTATGCATGATACCCCAAAAAGAGGCAAAAACCTGAGACAACATTTCTAATTGGACTCTAGAAGGATACACTAGAGCTGACTTAGCTGACAAGATTTTCAAGTGAATTTGACTGTCCCAGCTACACCCTGAACTGGAGAACAAATGCCATTTTAGGTTTCTTTAGCCTAAATTGAGTTATGTATATCCATAAAAGCCAAGGCCCTGGTATTATATACATTTTTGTCTTCTTGGCACACACTAGTTGAAACCTTGGCCCAACTGAAGACTAAACTTCCAAAGATAGTGGGAATTAAGATAAGTTAGTAGTGTTAAGATTTCACTTACTTTTCTTAGAATCCTGTAATAGCTAATCAACTGGAGTTGGTTAATTTGCTAGTAAAACAATTCTGAGTGGTGCAGAATCTTCCCGATTTCTGTAGACTTCATTAGTTGTTGAAAATGTCCAATACATTTGTGAACTAGCTATATGTTCCTAATACATGTCTGAATTGCACTTCAGATTTCTTGTTAAATGTAGATCTATTATTGGCAAATAACACATTCACCCTTTGCCTTCTAATGTTCCTATCAGTGATTTATAGTATGTTAATTTTAACTACCCCACTGAGCAGAAACATTCATACAGTAAATATGATATAAAGTAAATGTGTTACAATTTATTTTACTGTAGTGTTAAATTACCTTTTTATAGTTCTGATTCTCCTGTTCCATGAAGAAAAATCAAATTTACAAGGAAGGTACTTAAAGTGCAAAATGCTTTTTATTGCAGCAACTTCCTCTCCTGCCCAGCTACTTTTACAACTAATTACAATTTCAATGGGCACATCTACACATGAACATTTACTGTGCAGAAATTTAGGTTACTGCACAGTAACTGAAAATTACTGAACAGTATAGACATGCGCCTACATGTGAACACCCGTATTGTGTAGTAACTGTGGTGACTTATGCTGACTTGGGCATAGATATGATACCTGCATCATGTAGGTGTCAAATTTATGCCTGATTAGTTACTCTGCAGTAATGCACATGTAGATGCTAGGCCTGTGTGAAGCTTCAGTAGTTGATTCAATTTGGAGGAGATTCAGACTGATTCAGGGACCAGATAAAAGCTCTGAATCTATTCGAAGCATCTGAATCAATTTGGAAAAGCTTCGGAAAAAGATTCTGTCGATTCGGTGATACGGCCATAGAATAAACAGGCAGCTGACAGCTGCCTCCAGCTAGTAAGTCTTTTGGGGTTGGGGGAGGGGAGAGGGAAGGGACATGGAGAGAGGGATTGGGGCTGGGACAAGCTGTCCAGCCAGGGCTAGGGGAGTGTTACTCAGGGAAGGGGGCAGGGAGACACAGGATGCAGGCAGCAGCAGCACTTGGAATGGGGGCTCTGCCACCCTGCAACATGCCCCCCCCACTGGTTGGGCAAATGGCAGCAGGGCAGAGGCAGGCATAGCTGGGGGAGCTGTGGGAGAAGCCCCCAAGGCTGCCTTGCCTGGCCCCAGTCTCTGGCATTTTAAAAAGAAAAAAGACCCACACTCACTGGCTGCAGCAGCCTCTGGGGGATTGTGGCAGAGCCCCCCCACACAGCATGGGGCGGGGGGGGGCAGCTGGGGTTGCTCCACCACTTGGCACCTGCATGGAAGCTGCTCCATGGCTCAGGTGCAGCGTGGCTCAGCCGGGTGCTGTACAGTGCCTGGGAACTGGTGCTGCTGAGGCTGAGCACTGCACAGGGAGCCACCCCAGCTCCCAGAAACATGTGGTGCCCTGTTGAGCTGCACTGCACCTGCGCCTTGGGGCAGCTGCCATGCAGGTGCTAGGGGGATGTGATCCCTGCTGCTCCCCAGTGCCCTGAGCTCGATGGGGTGTTCTGCCATGAGCTCCCAATCCCCACTGCCAGAGCTGGTGAGGGCAGGGCTTTTTTTTTTTTAATTGCCAGGATGCTGGGGCTGGGCAGAGCAGTTATTGTGGGTGGGTCTGGGCAGGGGGGAGATTGGGGAGCAGGGGCTGTGTGGGGGCTCTGCCACATGGCCTCAGAGCCCCCAGAGCTGGTGCTATTTCTGGTGAGTGCAGGGCTTTATTTATTTATTTATTTAAGTGCCAGGACTAGGCTGGGGCTAGGATGGGGATGGACCTGGGCAGGGCAGCCATGGGGGCTTCTCCTGCAGCTCCTCCCACCCAAAGACAGGGAGGCCCAGATGGAAGAGGTGTGGGAGAACCTGCAGCTGCCCGTCTGTGCTTGTCTCTTCCCAGCTGATCCAAATCTTTGATTCTTTCCAAATCAGCGCTGAATCTTCCAAAGCTGATCCAGCCAAATTGATTCAGGGTAGTGATCCAAATCTCCAAATCAAACCACTATCCTGTGGAATTGGCTGAATTCATATCTGAATCAAATATTTTCCTGTTCACACAGGCCTAGATGCCTTATCACACAGTAAAACTGGATGTGGACTGAATTGGGACTAACATTAGCATTATTCGGGCATGCTGGGATAAAGTTAGGAAGGTCAAAGAGCAATTGGAGTTGCAGGTAGTAAGGGATGTGAAGGATAACAAGAAGTTTTTCTACAAGTATACTGGTAGCAAGAGGAAGATCAGGGAAAGTGTGGGTCCCTTACTGCATGGGGGAGGAAACCTTGTGACAGAGGATGTAAAAAAGGCTAAAGTACCTAATACCATTTCTGCCTCAGTCTTCACAAGGAAGGTCAGCTTCCAGACTACTGTACTGGGAAGCATAGTTTGGGAAGGAAGTGAGCAGCCCTCAGTGATGAAAGAACAGGTTAGGGACTATTAAGAAAAGCTGGACATATACAAGTCCATGGGGCTGGATGGGAAACACCCAAGGGTGTTGAGGGGTTTGGTTAATGTAATTTCAGAGCCATTGGGCAACATGTTTGAAAACCCATGGCAATCAGGAGAGGTCCCAAATGATTAGAAAAGGGCAAACATAGTGCCTGTATGTAGGAAAGGGGAAAACAAGGATCTAGGGAACTACAGACCAGTCAGCCTCAGCTTAGTCCCTGGAAAAATCATGGAGCAGATCTTCAAAGAATCTATTTGTAAGGACTTGGGGGAGAAAAAGGTGATTAGGAAGAGTCAGCATGGGTTCACCAGGGGCAAGTCACGCCTGACCACCAGATTGCCTTCTACAATGAGATGACTGGCTCTGTGGAGATGTGTGGAGACTAATGGATTCATAGATTTCATAGATCTCTCTGGGCAGGAAAGAGTTCTGGGGTCAGAAGACCCCAGATACATGCTTGGTTAGTTTCCTTTTAAAGACCTCCAAGCACCACCTCCCTTGGAAGCCCATTCCAGATTTTGGCAACCCTCACCATAAAGACATTTTTCCTAATATCTAATCTAAATCTGTTCTCCGTCAGTTTATGGGCATTGTTCTTAGTAACCCCAGGGGCTGCCCTGGTAAACAGAGTATTCCCTATTTCTTCCTGCCATCCCTGATGAATTTATAGACAGCTACAAGATCCCCTCTCAGCCTTCTTTTGTGGAGGCTGAAGAGATTCAGGTCCTTCAATCTTGCCTAGTAGGACGTAACCTGTAGACCCATAAACATATGAGTAGCTCTCCTCTGACCCTCTTAAGGTTATCCACATGCCTCTTGAAGTCTTGTGTCCAGAACTGGATGCAGTATTCCAGCTGTGGTCTTACCTATGCTGCATAGAAGGGAAGTAGACCTGCTCATGATGCACCTTCTAATGCATGAAAGAGTGTGGTTGGCTTTATTTATCACTTCATCACATTGACGACTTATGTTCATTTTGGAGTCAACTATGACTCTGAGATCCTTTTCTGCTGCTGTGCTTCTTAGAAAGTCACCTCCCAGCCCGTAGGTGTGCTGGTGAGTCTTTCTCCCTAGATGTAGCACTTTACACTTATCCTTGTTAAACTGCATCCTATTCTGTTCTGCTGACATTCCCAACCTGTCCAAATCTGCCTGAATCTGTTCCTTGCCCTCCATTGTGTTCACTTTGCCCCATAATTTGGTATTGTCCATGAATTTAGACAGGGTGCTTTCCATGCCCTCATCCAAGCCACAGATGAAGATGTTGAATAGCACTGGTCCAAGAACCAAACCCTGGAGAACTCCACATTTTTCCAGGTCAAAAATGACCTGTCCATAACCATCCTCTGTGTGTGCCCCGTAAGCCAATTCTCCACCCACTTCACCATGTAGTAATCTATGCCACAATCACCTAATTTGTTTATAAGAATGGGATGTGACACTATATCAAAGGCCTTTTTAAAATCCAATAAATGATATCTACCTCAACTGTTGCATCCAAGCATTTTGTGACCTGGTCATAAAAAGAAACAAGGTTAGTTAGGAAAGATCTACCTGCTATGAAGCCATAGTGGTTGCCCTTCAGCATTATTTTTCCTACTGGACTCTCACAAATGCGCTCTTTAATAATTTTTTCAAAGTTTTTCCCAAGCATAAAGGTGAGGATAACCGGCCTATAGTAACCCAGATCATGATTTCTCCCCTTCTTGAAAATAAGGGCCACATTGGCCCTGTTCCAGTCCTCTGGGACATGTTCTGAGTGCCATGAGTGCTCAAACCACCTTGCAGTGGTTCTGCAATGACACTGGCCAATTCCTTCAGCACCCTTGGATGAAGATCACCCAGGCCTGCTGACTTAAACATGTCCAGCCCCTCCAAATGCTCCTTCACTAGGTCAGCACTAACTGTTGGTGCGTTGGGGTCTCTCTTGTGCCTGTTTATAGCCCCTTTCAGAGATATGTCTTTATCTGTGTTTAGGAATACAGATGCAAAGAACTCATTTAGGAGCTCATCTTTGTTCCTCCTATCTGTTACCAATTGCCCTAGTCTGTCCTGTAGGGCATTGGTGATGCGTAGGGGGTGAACACAGATGCACATACACCCCCTGAAAGAAGCACCGATGACACTGCCAGTGACACCTGCAGGCGGTTGCTACTTGCCCCCCACTCCACAACCCCCACCACCGGCAGCACTGCAGCCACCTGTGGGAGCTCCGTGCTTGGCGCTGCCATGCCCTCACCACTACCGCTGCCACCTGTGGGCAGTCACCGTGCCTCCCCAGCCTCTGGGGGCACATGTTGTTCATGCTGTAGAGGGCCCTATGCTGCCATGTGCCTTCTTTTTATTCCCTATGTACCTAAAGAAGGACTTTTTCTTGTCTTTAATTTTTGTAGCCAGCCTAAGTTCCATTTGTGCTTTGGCTTTCCTAACTGATTCTCTGTAAGTGTGAGCCAAGCTGGTATACTTCCAAAGTCTGTATGCCTCTTTTTTTCTCCCTAGGCTCTCTTAGATTTCCCTGTTTAGCCAAGAGGGTTTCTTGGCTCTTTTACCTCCCTTTACGTGAACTGGGATGGTCCCCTTTTATGCCTGAAGGATCATTCCTCTGAGGTTCGCCCACCCTTCCTGGACTTCTATCTCACCATTTCTCTTGCCCTTCAGTGCCTCTCTTACTAATCTCTTGAGCTTATCTAAGCTAGACTTTCTGAACTCTAGTATTTCTGCCTTATGTTTCCCACGTTTTGCTGGTTAGTGAATGCTAAAAATCAGTAGTTGCTATCCTCTAGGTTACCCTGTATCCCTTTCCCCAAGTCCCTTTCCCCCTGGCCCCATGTATTCTGACAAAGAATGGCTCAGTTGCCCCTCATCTGATCCTATCTTGATTATTGAAGCTGTGTATTGCTCCTTAACATGTAGAGAAATGACCCCCCCCCCCCTTTTTCTCCACTCTATCTCATCTGTACAGCCTATAGCCACCTACTGCCCAATCATGGGTTGGGTCCCACCAGGTTTCTGTTAACCCAACCAGGTCAAAATCTTTGTTTGCAAGCAAGAGTGTGAGCTCCTCCTTCTTGTTCCCCATGCTCCTAGCATTAGTGTAGAGACACCTAAGCCCCTCTCTGGTTATCCTTGGTACCCTGCTGTCCTGATGTCTAACAAGCCCCTTGGTACTTACATGGGTTGTTCCAGCATGTGGCTTGTGATCCATTGATCTTAGGTTCACCCTGTCTTCAGCATCCCCATTCCCTGACAAACCTGGTTTAAAGCCCTGAATAGGAGATCAGCCATCCTGCATGAAAACAGATGCTTACCTTTTGAAGAGAGATGTAGACCATCTCATCCCAGCATGCCCTTTTCATGGAAGTGTGAATCATGGTCAAAGAAAGCAAAACCCACATGGTGGCACCAGCTCTGGAGCTGCAAGTTGACCTCTCCAATGCAACACTGTGATGCTGACTGTGACCTCTGACCAGAAGGAAGAAAAGAAGACCACCTGCACCCCTGAACTTTTAAGCCTGGCCCCCAGAGCCATGTAGTCACTCATGACCTGGATGTGGTGTACCTTGATTTTAGCAGTACTTTTTGATATGGTATGCCACAACACATGCAAGCTAAGGAAGTATGGGCTGGATGAAAGGAATGTAAGGTTGATAGATAACTACCTGGGGCATCAGGCTTAGAGAGTAGTAATCAATGGCTTGATGTCTAGTTGGCAGCCGGTATCAAGTGGAGTGCCCCAGGGGTCATGGGACCAGTTTTGTTCAATGTCTTCATCAAAAATCTGGAAAGATGGAATATAGTGCAGATGACACCAAGCTGGGGGAGTAATAAATATGCTGGAGGATTCAGAGTGACCTAGATAAATTGGACAATTGAACCAAAAGGAATCTCATGAGATTCATCAAGGAGAAGTGCAAAGTCCTGGAACAATCCCATGCACCAGGACAGGCTGGGGCTGACTGGCTGGGCAGCAGCTCTGCAGAAAAAAACCTGGTGTTAGAGTGTACAATAAGTTGAATATGAGCCAGAAAGTTAATGGCATAATGGGCTGCATTGGTAGGTGTGTTGCCAGTAGGTCAAGGGAACTCAATATTCCCCTCTATTCATCATTGGTGAGGCTACATCTGGAGTACTGTGCTCCCTTTGGGGCTCCAAAGGATGTGGAGAAATTGGAGAGAGTTCAGCGGAGGGCAATAAAAATTGCGAAAGGTCTGGAGGACATGACTTATGAGGAGAGGCTGAGGAACTGGCTTATTTATTTTAGAGAACAGAAGACTGAGTTGGGATTTAATAGCAGCCTTCAACTACCTGAAGTGGGGTTCAAAAGAGGATGGAGCTAAACTGTCCTCAGTGATGGCAGGTGACAGAAGAAAGAGAAAGGGTCTCGAGTTGAAGTAAGGGAAGTTTAGGTTAGATATTAGGAAAAACTTTCTCACTAGGAGGGCAGTAAAACATTAGAACAGGTTACCCAGGGAGGTGGTGGAATCTCTATCCTGGGAGGTTTCCAAGACCTGGCTAGACAAAGCTTTGGCTGGGATGATCTAGTTGGGGTTGGTCCTGCTTTGAGCAGGGGTTGCACTAGATGAGCTCCTGGGGTCCCTTCCAACCCTGACTTCCTATGATTCTGTGATCTACTATTCTGCCTCCAGCTTCTTGGTGACTTTCTTGCCTCAGTAAAATATAATTCCGTTTTATTATCTTTTCCCTTCTACTGTGTCTAAGAGGAAATGCTGCTATGGTGAAAAAAACTACAGTTTCTTGTAGTTCTATTAAAAAAAAAATCCTGTCAAGGTTTCTGTTGAAAACCATATATTTGCTTTGACATCCAGTCTCTCCCAAATCAGAAGGCTATCTATTGTATATTCTGCTTATATACCTTCCTTTCTATTAGACGGAGATTATTAGGATGAGTTATTGTAAATCTGTGTTTGCTCATCTTGAACAAGAGAAATGGAAGTCTAAAAGAATTATTGTTAATAAACTGAAACCAAGTAACCAACTGAAACCCTCTTGCTCTGCCAGAATTCAGATGCCTTTTTCAGGTAGTAGTATTTATTGATTTGTTTCTTTAAAGAGACAATATCAATAAGCATGGGATTGAGGGGAGAGGAAATCTACCTGCTCATGGGGAAATGTTCACAGGGAGGACTTGAAAGGAGTGAAAACTCTACAATAACAATACAACCATTTGTCTCTCATCTTTAAATTTTAATCTCAAGTCAATGAAGCTGACCCCAAAGTTCAGTTACAGTGCCCTTTACTTGCCCAACCATAATCAAATACTGAATTAAAATATATAGTCTTTGACTTCTGCTGCTGAGTATTCATTTCATATTTTTACATAATTTATGAAATTACAATAAATATTGTAAGATACCATTCCTATTAAATTTTGGTTACAATTTCTTAAAATACTTAGCTACTTCAACACCTTTTTTTTTTTTTTTTGGTAAAACATTTTTCACTCTGATATTTTGATTTCTTCAGGTGTGCAGTTCTCAATAGTATTTGTGCACAAAACAACAGAGTACCTAAGGAGTCATGTGACCTGATAATGAGATAGAGGAGCTTTATGCTTATAGATTTGATTCATTTTAAAAGCAAGGTTATGGTACGTATCCAGAGACGATCATGGAAGGGTTCAGGGCCTGGGGCAAATCAGCCTGTGTGGGGCTTGGACATGGTGGCAGTGGCAGGCAGGTAGGGGGTGGTGAGATGCCAGATGTGAAGTCAGCCCAGCTCTGTTGGTCTCCCCCAAAGCACAGGGCCCAGGGCAGTCACCATGATTCACCTTCCCCTGTCCCACCTCTGGGACAGCCCTGTATCTACCACATCTATTATGTAATTAAACTCAGTCTGCATCCACCTTCATTACACAGACTCTTTACATTTAGCTGAAACAATAGGACAATAACATGCAGTGCTCAGGGCATCTTAGTTTCTAGCTTTAACATGATATAATACATTATTTTCTATCCTGCATAAAAATCTAAAATATACACTCTAATACAAATGTGCAGAGGAATGCAGAAGTAATCAGTGTAGGCAGCTGGCTTTGGTTATTGCATGTTTCTGCCACCCCTTGTGAGCCTGGTTAGAAGGTCATGGCTGTTTGTCACAGTAAATTTAGTTACCTGATGTCTGAAATGATTGCAGAGATCCAATCTGAAAACTGTGTGCTCTCCATTCTCTAGCAGTCATTTCCTGCCTGATTGTCTCTGTCATTTTGCAGTTTATCGTATTAGTTTTGCTAGAAACACATCAACCAAGTGTTTCCTTTCATATTTAATATAATCAACAAAGGATTAAAAATGGCATGATTCAGTCTAGCTATTTGTATCTATAGTTGGCATCTGAGAGATATGACAAACTCCCTAGAGGTAAGCCAGGTAGTCTGATGAAGGACAGGGTCTTTAAACAGGGAGTTCTGAAAACAGTGTGTGTAATTATTATTAGGGATGGCAGAAATCAGAAAGTCCTTAAATCCTCGCACATTTTTACAACTAAGATCAAAAGAGCTTTTATCAGAGTCCTGAAATGTTCTTCTAAACCTTTGTTTAATTTTTATATTTTGTTGTTGGAGTTTGACAGAGTACAAATGGTAAAAAGAGGGGTAATATAAAAGGATAAAAAGAAGATGAAATAACTGATATAAATAAAGCCATAGCCAATACAAACTTGCAAATGTTGCCTAAGATAAAAAGAGAGATTACATCAGCTTTGATAGCTGGGAAGAATAAATGAATATTATTAGAAATACTTTGAAAGCTGCAAATAACTAAATTTATCAAACTGCATAGTGTCAGGGCTAGATGCAGTTCTTGCTGAAATCAATGACAAGTCTCCTGTTTACTGGAAAGGAGAGTTTAAAAAATCCATTAGGGTCTGCTCTTATTGAAAGTATTGACAAAACACCCTCTGAGACTCCATACAAGCAGGGCTGTCCCTTATCATGTAACTTTGTGGTTAAAATTGCCATTTGAATGGGGTCTTAGTCTTCATTTTTCATGTTGTTTTTTTCCCCACTTAAGGGCTCTCTCACACGGACAGGGAAAGTTTAAACCTCGTGAACAAACAGAACACAAACAAGTGAATCCCTATTTTTTGAAAGAAGGTGGAATCAAAAAGGGTTATGACTAAGATAGCTGACCTTGAAGGAGAGAGGAAGGTCTAAGTTTTGAGAATCTAAATAGACTAGAACTGTATATTGCCATGCATTTCCTCTAGTGAAAATATACTGAAAAAAATCTACTACTCAAAGCGAAAACCCCATAAATAAAATTCTAACGTGTGATGTAAATAAGGCCTTGCTGCACATTACAAATATTATGCAAGTAATTGGTTAGTTGTACAATACATTTTGACTGGCCACATGTACAAAGTAAGACCAGTCACAAGTATACAGTAATTATCACACAATGAACTTGTCATTAGTGCAAAAAATTTAGACCAGATCTACATGCAAAGAAATAATCACACAATAAAAATGATGTCTCTTAATCTTAGAGATGTTATCCTCTTGTAGACAAACACCTGGCACATTTCTTTTAAGTCTTTTGACCACTAGGTTAGTTCTACAGAGCTATCATCACAAGTAATTGTTATCACAGGGGGTTTTCATGGTCAGGAGTCCTTACTTAAGCAATACACTCAATGACTTCAGGTAATGAATAGTGAAAAAAGGAGTACTGTATTAAATCTAGGTTGTGCTATTTCACTTGTCTGGCATAGAACTGAATAGTGAAGACAGCAAAATAGATCTAATGTATTAAAGCTGAAATGTTTGATATATTAGATTCCCAAAGGGGTCCATTTTTACTTTGAAATGAGTCTTAAAATACTGTCAGGGAAAATGGCTTAACTTTGAGATCTCTTAGTCATTGAAGGGATACCCCTACTGAGCACTATTAAAGTTCTTGAGAATAGAGAACTTGAGAATACTCTGTATTTGAGGTAAATGAAGAAAATGATTTAGTGGGATTTTTATCTACCTCTCATCTATATATTTTTATGGTCAATGCTTTTTTGTAGCTGGAGCTTCATCACAGTAGATGGTCTTATCCAAAACCAACATGATCAAAAAGAATGTTTCTTATGTATCCATGTTTGAGGCTTTTGGGAATACCGATTCTGTATTGTAAACATTTTTGTTTCTGAAAGTCTTGTCAAGTGGCTACTTGCAACTGTTGCAAGTCACTGGAATCTTGTGATGTATTAAGGTTAGTAAGGTGGTCATTACACTTTGCACATGCTAACTCTAAGGAATGTTAGGTGATATTAAAGTTAGTACATGCAGCGAGCAGTCACATGTTAAGGGTTAATACCCTCTTTAACATGCACAGCTCTGATTTGATACTAGAGGGCTGGCAAGCAGAGGTATGGCTGGGACTTGCCAAGTCTACCCTGTTGCTGTCTAGTAGACATGTGCAAAGCGGCAAGTATTTGATTCAGATTTGGCTGATTTGGAGGGACAGTGATTTGATTTGGTGATTCAAATCACTGTCCCAATTCAATTAGGCCAAATCAGATTTGGAGATTTGGGGCCAATTTGGAGATTCAGCCATAGACTAAATAGGCAGCAGTCCTTGAGGATCCTGGATACAGCTGTCTCAAGCTGGTAAGTGTATTGTGGTGGCTGGAGGAGGGAGGGAAGAGGCGTGTTGGGGCAGATCAATGCTCTCACACCAAGGGAAGGATTGGGGCTAGCACAAGCTGCCCTTCCAGGACAGGAGGACATGGGCAGAGTCATCCCTAGGGGTGTGCATGGCCTGGGGCATATCAGCCTATACTAGGCTTAGGAGGGTGGGGGGTGGGGGGTGAGCGGCTAAAGCCAGCAGAGCAAAGGAGCTGGTTGCAAGTGGCTGGAGGAGTGGCCAGAGCCAGCAGAGTGGGGAGGGAGGTGGTGAGCAGCCAGAGCTGGCAATGCATGGCAGTACGTGACAGCCATGGTGGGGCCTGTATGGGACTGTGCACAAGGCCTTCAAAATGTGGGGTCTGGGGCAGTCTCCCCAATTCCACCCTCCAGGGATGGCCCTGTGGGACTCAGGGAGGGGGGCTCCCACCACTGTGTGCTGCTGCATGCCACTGGTCTGGGATGGAATGGGAGCAAGTGTGTGACCCTGGATCTTCACAGGGCAGGCTGGGCTGGGCTGTGCTCCAGATAGGTGGTGAAAGGCACTGGGAGTGGGGCTTTGCCCTCCTGCTTCTTGCCTAGCCTCCTTGCACCTCCCAGACAACCCCCAGCTTCACCCTGGCTGAAACAGCAGCGGACATGGGAGTGGGTGCTTGCACCTGGATTGGATTGGGGCCACTGGCAGGGGTTATGGGGAATTTTAGGGTGTCTGCAGCCCTGCCATAGCCCCCACTCCATTTCACTTTGTGGGGCAGGTGAAGCCAGGGCTATGCTCTGGGCTACAGCTGGGGCTAGCCTCCTGGAGCACAACCACCCCACAGAGTGCAGTTCAGCCCAACTCACCCCATGAAGATCTGGGGCACATGCCTGCTCCCATGCCCTACTGGACTGGTGGCATGGGGTGGCACACAGTGGGAAGACCCCCCTCCCTGAGTTCTTCAGGGCAGTCTCTCAGGGGAGTGAATCAGGACGACTGGGCCTTGTGCTCTGTGGACCCCACAAACAGTCCCAAACAGGCCCTGCCACGGCTGCCACATGCCACTGCCACCCTCCCCCTGCTCTGCCACCTCCGGCCACTCCTCCATCCACTCACAACTTCCCCTCTGCTCTGCCAGCACTAGTCACTCACACTCCTCACCCCCTGGGGCCAGTACAGGACGATATGCCCCAGGGCCCTTGGATCTGAGTGCTATAACAAGGGACATTCTGGGGAAGGAGGGGGAATCATCTGAGTTTGTGCTCCACACCCCTCAAGTTTCCCTAGTACCAGGTCTCTTTCCCCAGAAGGCACTTCAGAGGAGGTTGATGTCCCAGAGGCAAGTGGCTCAGCTGAGTCCACCCCTCCTGTTGCTGTGCCTCTATGTGCTGAGAAGGGGGAAAAGGCAGAATTGACACATGCACCTGTGCCCCAGAAGTGAACATATCATTTTAAGTTGGCAGATGATCCTACATACACTATCTGCCTGCACTGTTGAGCCAAAACCAGCTGAGGCAAGGGAACAAAACACATGAGCACCATTGGGATGCTGATGCATCTCTGCAGGCACTGCCTGCTTACCCTTGTTCCTCCTCAGTCTGACACCAGTGGGAGGAGGCCCAAAAAGAAGTCCCCTCTCACTCCAAAGCCCCTGTTCCCATGAAGCAGAGGCAGGACACCCTGGAACAGTGGGGGAAAGGCAGACAGAAAGCAGGGCACATTACAAGGGTGAGTAAGATCATCCAGAGCATTGGAGAAATGCTCACTGTGGATGGCCAGCCTTTCTTTTTAGTTGAATGGCCAAGGCTCAGGTGGCTCATGGCACTTGTGGCTCATCATGCCAAGTTCCTGCATGCACCATCTTCATCAGGACGGTAGTGCCCTCCCTGTATGAGGCATGCAGGTAGTACTTGAGGGAGGAGCTGCACAAGGCAGGTTCACAGGTGGTCTTACACTTCACCTCAGATATCTGGTGGGGTGGAGATCATGCATGCCTGTCCCTAAAGGGCACTGGTGCAACCAGTCAGGACATGGTGGGCTGTCTTTCAAGCCAAGGTGATGGTTAAGTCCCATGGAGCAACCAAGCTCATGGGGGCCATGAACCTCTTGGTGCAGGAATGGCTTATTGGGCAGGGCAAGCTCACTCACAGGTTCATGGTCACTGACAATGGGACCAATATGGTCAAGGTGGTCCATGATGCCAACTTTGTTGGAAGCCACTGTGTGGCACACAAGTTCCACCTCATTGTCAGGTATGCTTTGGAGGGGGACAGTGCTCCTGGTTATGGTACCAACACAACCAGAAATTTAATTTCCAAATACAGAAAGGTGGCAGGATACTTGCACCAGAGCATGGAAAGGGCAAGATGCTGTGGGACAAGCAAGCAGAGCTGAACATCCCACATGGACATGGAGACTTAGTGGAACTCCACATACCTGATGCTCAAGAGGCTGGTGGAGCAACAGAAGGCCATCTAGGAGATGGCCTTGCTCAGGGAGATTGCGATCAGTAGTTCCCGTAACAGAACTGAGCGGGTTACCATCTCCCAGATCTCCCAGATCTTGGTGCTCCTCAAGCCCTTCTTTGAGGCCAATGAGAGCCTCAGTGCTGGCAATGCCCTTCTTAGCCAGGTGATCCCTGTAATGAGGGAACTTCAGAACCAAATGGGGAAGTTCCAGGGGATCAATATTCCTGGCTGGGCAAGCTGTTGTCACCAGATGTGCAGGCACTGGTTAGGCAGCTAAAGGAGGGCATCAGGAAATGGCTTGATCCTCTGTGGTCCAGTATGGTCCACGTGCTGACCACCATGTGTGATCCAAGCATGAAGGGGAGTGTATGCAGTAACCAAAGCCTGGATCAGTGGATGGAGGTGCTGGTGAAGAAAGTTTGGGAGGCAGAGACAGGGGGACATGGAAGAGGGCGATCCACTGTCCCATGCCATCACGCCATCCACCAGCCAGTCTCCTCCTCCGACACAGGTGTTGCCAATGTGAGCAAAGGGCATGCTTGCATGGTGGAGTCCAGAGGTACCAGACCTGACTATTAGGCAGGTAGTGCTCAGGTCTTAGTGGCTGCCTATCTCATTGAGGACATGGAGGACATGGAGCCATTGCTGTGCAACCCTTTGGCCTACTGGGCAAGCTGCAGCCAGATGTGGCGGGATCCTGTCCACCGACCAATATTCCAAGTGAGAGGGTGTTTAGCATTGCTAGTGATGTAGTGCACTCTAGTACACCTCCTTGGATCCTGGTTTGGTGGAACAGCTGGTGTTCCTCAAAGTTAAACACCCACTGCTGGGGTTCCCCAAGCCCTAGGAGCAGATGGAATGAATACCACTGTCCTCACTCCATCTGCATCCTTTTTTTCTTTTTTCATTTTAAAACCATTTAATGCCGTGCTCTAAGAGCTGGAAGTGGCATTCACTGCATCATCAGCCAGCACGGCAAGAACTTGTCCTTCCTGAGCTCCCATGCCAGGATGAACTTGGAGGTATGGACTGGGGCTCTGGGGCAGGAGACCCCAGGTCCTGGGCATGATTACTAAAACTGTACTCTGCCAGGGTTGAGAGGTCTGGTGGGGCACAGTAGCCCCAGGAAATGCCAGGACTGAGGATCTCCCTGGTGGAAGGTGGGTAGGAGGTGCCAGAACCTCCAGCCACCACACGCATGCACACAGTCCTCTCTGGAAAAGCCCAGACCCATCATGTCTTTGACAGGCCTGAGGCTTGCTGGTTGCAGTGCAGTTGTGAGGCTCCAAGTGAGCTCAGCTTAGCTGCCTGGGATGCCAGCTTTTGGGCTGAAAAACCCTTCATCAGGCTGAGGAAGTACATGCAGTTGGTGTGTGTGCTGTTCCTGGGTGGAAGAAATAGTAAAGAAGCCAGAGGCTGGCATGAATTGCAGACAAGGAAGCCAGTCAGTGAAAATGGAAACGGAGGCATCAGGGGATGAGGGACAGGCTGGGGTGAAAGGGGAGGGAGATGTAGCAGGTAAAAGTAGAGAGGTACCTGGGGAGTCAGATGTCCAGCAGGTTGTTGTGTGTCAGAATACTAGTGTCTACACTGAGTCCATGAGTGTCTCTATTTAGGTGGTTGATGAAGTGCGATTCATAGGCTCATCTATGAAAAGTGGCTTGTAAATTCCCTTTGAGAATCAAGCCTTAGAGATTGGAGACAGGTGGTATTCTGTTCTAGTCTTTGATAGATTTTGGGAGTGTGCTCATTCTGGTGCATAGTTGTTGCTTGGTATCTCCTACGTATTTTCTATTGAGGCACTTGCTCCCCTGATGGAGATATGTATTGTGAACATATCTCCATACTGGAGATATTTATTGTTGGCGGGTTATACATGTCTTCTCATGGCATGGCCTGGATCCATTCAGTGTGTTTTGGGCTGTAGGAAGTTGGCTTCTGGTGATGAGGTTAGCAAGGTTCAGTGCTTCTTTGAATTTACAAACCAGATGAGCCTATGAACTGCACTTCATTATCTCCTGTACAAAAACACATTGACCATAAAAACATGTAGATGAGAGGCAGATAAAAATCCCACTAAATCATTTTCTTCATGTACCCCAAATACAGAGTATTCCCAAATTCTCTATTCTCAAGAGCTGTAATAGCCCTCAGAAGGCAGGGCATGGGGACAGGCACGGGCACCTTAATACCCTGTGGGGATGGTGGTAGGGGCTATGGGGAATGTTAGGCTGGCTGCAGCCCCCCACCATAGTCCTTACTCCACTCCACTGTACTATGCAGGGTGGGTGGAGCCAAGGCTGTACTCTGGGCTGGCAGCTGGGGCTAGCCTCCCAGAGTGCCGCTTGGCCCATCTTCCCCCCCACCATGCAGATCTGGGGGCACATGCCTGCTCCCATGCCCTTCCAGACCAGCAGCATGCAGTGGCATGCAGTGGTGGGAACCCCCCCTTCCTGAGTCCTGTGCCCCCCCTGACCTGTCTGTACAGCTTGTCCCAGCCCCATCCCCAGCCCGAATCCCTCCCTCGCTGTGGGGGCAATGATCTGCCTCCCTCCACACTGCTTCCTCCCCCTTCTGACCACCACAACAGACTTACCAGCTGAAGGCAGCTGTGTCCAGCGTTGTTGAGGATGCCTACCTGTTTAGTCTATGGCCGAATCTCTGAATTGGCACTGAATCATTTCTGAATTGATTTGGAGGATTCTGATTTGATTCAGACCTTTTAATTGGTCTCCTGATTCAATTTGGATTCAGAGATTTGGCCTCCAAATTGGGCCAAATCTCCTCCGAATTGAATTGGCTACCAAAGCTTTGTACAGCCCTACTGTCTACCTCTCCAGTGGCTACCTGCTCACCCTTTCCCTACCCCATGGCTCACCTGTTACTCTCTGGGAGCTGCTTGCTCACCTGCCCCACCCTTCTCACCCTCCCCCATGAATCCCTACTCATCTACAGCTGCCTGCCTCTCTCCAGTTCTCTGTCAGTCTAGGGCAGTTCTGGTCAATAGAGATGCTCCACATTGGAGATGAGATACCAGGGTACTAGAAAAACAGAAATTGCTGGTATTGACCCCATGGAGCAAACTGGTGTTACTGCAACACAAGCTGCCTAGCACCAGCTGGACATAATCCTCACCTAGAAGCATAATTTTGAGGCATTCAGGGGGCACTAAACTCATCTTCTCCAGTCTTAACACACATACTCCCATTTTAAGAGTGTTTAACACATGGAAAAAATTATGTCTAACAGCCTGAGTGTTAAGGTAGTATCACACATTCAGTTGCAACAGCAGCACATTATTGGAATGTGGCGGCCTATTAAAGTTAGTACATGTTGGGAGATAACCCTCTTCTAAGAAGTAACGATATTGCAATGCCATGAGGATACTTAACATTTGCTAAAGTGCTTGTGTCTGTCTGTGTTTTAACTTCACTTAGTAAGTGTTAAATTGAACATATGTCACAACTCTAAATTCAAGAGAAGTTCAACTCTAAATTCTAAAATAATATATCCAGCTCAAAAATCATGGAAAATAATAAACATGTTAAGTAAAAACATAAGGCTGGATGTGAGAAAATATAGCATCTGAACTAATAGCATGTGGAACTGGAAGAATCTAACACATAGCTGGTAATGTGTTTCATATCGTAGAGTGGTTACAAGTTTCCTTTAAAATATCATAAAGGCACATAAAATGGAAGCATTCACCTGTTGAAGGGTGTTAGCCTGTACTAAGTATCCTCTAAATGTTTTAAAGTTAATCTATTCAAGGTGAGGGTTATCTTTGATCCATTTTATCCAGATGGTTCAAGGGTATTCCTAGTCTGCTGTGGGGAGATAAACCACTCAATTTGCATACCTCCTGCAGCCCAGTATGTACCATTCCAAGTCCTTTCCACTCCTTTGCTCCATGGGCAAACTTTCAACCTTCCTGTACTCTATTGCCTAGGGGGTGGTGTTGGTCCCATGCAGACCCAGGACATTGACCACTCTGGAGTACCCAGGTGCAGCTCATCATTTTGCTGCTTGCTCTAGTTTAGGCAGAGACTGGAAACTTCTCGGCTGGCTCTCAGCCCTTCCTGGTGTGGCATGTAGCAAGCCCACTCAGCCTCAACTCTTCCTTGATATGAATGCTAGCCCAATTCCTGCCTTGATATGGCCTACAGCAGGCCTGATGGGTGTCAATTCTTCCTCAGTGCATGTACTAACCCAACCCTCCCACTGCTGATCCAATCCCAATTCAGTGAAATACATTAAACATTTTGTCCCTTTATTTTTAATGCTTTTTTCCACTTGTTTTCTCTCTATTTTTCCCCCCTTGGCTGTTCACCTCAAACAGTCTCTTTTTTTTTCAGATTCTCCCCCTCCCACCTGCAGCTCCAATTAGCTCCTGCTGTCTGTGGAGTGAAGGAAGCCATAGCCAAGGTGGTTTCTCCAAGTTACATGCCACCCTCCCCCACCCTCTCCAAACCCCAGGGAAGGAATAGATCTGACTCCTATCCAAGACCCTCTAATAGCAAGTTCCAGTTGTGCAGGTCTTAGATGACATTAAATTTTAATCTGTGACTTCTCCAAACCAGGGGGTGGATATGCATGTGCTATTAGCATGGAGTAATAAACTCCAGTGCATATTTATTGCTCCCAGGTGTTGTGAACGTGCACCTGGAACAGTAGTACATTTTGCTGGGTCAGAGCAGCCCTAGATGACAGAGGGCCCTGGGGGATAAGCCTCTGCTCCGACTCAACTTGGCTTATTGTGCTGCAGGGGGACTGGCTGGGGCACGAGGGTGCTCTAGTTCAGGGCTAGTACCTGTACAAGTATTAACCTATGGCAGAGTTCATTAGTTTTCCGTGGCATAATAGGGCCACACATGTTGACACTGAGACTTTACTGTGGAGCTAATTAGGGAGCTCCACACTAAATGCCTTATGTAGATGCACTCAGTTTTAACTTTATGAGGACACAACATTCCACAGATTTAAAACGTTTTAAAGGTAACCTGTAACAGCACCCTATGTATATTTGCTAATATTCTGTATGATGGACCTGTTCCTACCATTGTTCAAGTCTCATTTGAATGGGGGAAAAGACTCTTGGAAATTAACTTCAAGCATATATTTTCCTGTGACTTTGTGTATCTAGTGACATATTTTTAATGTGAAACATATGTGCACCCCAAATGATAAGGCTATGCATTATTTAAAACACTGACCAGAGATAGATTAATGATAAAAGAGCAGTTTAAAGATCATCTTGTTTTAAAAAATAAACTGATGTATTAGTGAGCTTGAAGATATCAGATCTCCTAATGCCATTTAAAGCAATTAAGAAAAATGACATATTAATTCCAAAGAAAAGCTTGTAGAAATGTGAACCATGGCATAGAGAATAATTAAGTTGTACTTCCAAAAGGTTAATGTAGCAATTTACTTTGTCTTAAAATTTTAATTTAGATAATTGTGCAGAATTTTGTGATCTGACACAGCCATATATCTATAATATGTGCCCCATGCATTTTATGAGGCAAGCTGTAGATCTGCTATGAGTACTATGCTGAATAAAATACACCTATGTCCTGCTAAACAAAGGTATGTTAAATGGAATAGATTAAAAAAAACCAACCGCATTTCCATTACCTTTATTCTATCACTAAACAGACTCCTTTTTGGTTCCTTTTTTCTTACAATGAGACCATACTGTAAACAGAAAAATGACAAGCTATGAATCAGTTATAATTCAGGAGCCTGTACAAGGAAAATTCCCAAGTATTGATGGTCATTTGTTTTCTCTGAAACCTGAGAGAGCCCAGAGTGCCCAGCACTACTGTTGTGTACCAGTAGGGTGATACAGCTTTCACTTCAAAATAGGGTTGAAGGAAACTATAACTATGTAGTAGTCTCTGAAAATTAGTCTTCAGTGGGTATATCTACACAAGCTATTTCACTGCACAGTAGACTAATCTACTGCACATTAATTTAAAGCATCACTAAGGAATTGTGTGCATTATTTTACTGCGCAGTAAGTTTTCAGTGCAGTACTTGTATGTAAAGTCATGCCCAGTCTCAATAACTGCTTTTCCCACTCACCTCCAGAGGTGCTTTGCATGCACTTAGATTTAAAGTATCATAGTTCTTAAAATATAAGACACCCTAGAACTTAAGATGCACACAAATCTTATGTTTCTTATTGTAAGAAAATATAAATACATAGTCCAATAAAGACACATTTGCAAGAATACAACCTGCAGATAAGAACCTTTGACTTTTTAAAGTCAAATTTAAATTGCAGCACATTTTTAGAAACAACGTATTTTGTTTTCAGTTTCATACTGTAATAGCTCATGCTTGGGTAAACTTTTACTACAAATTAAAATTTAAGATGATTAAGGAACACAAACACACTGTAAACATGATAGTAGCAGTGAAGCAGGGGCATTAAGGAGCTCAGTGTGGGTAATTTATCCAATCTAAAAGCAATATCAGGGTTATGGTGGGGAGCATCTCCAGTGGATTAGACCAAAATAAATGTGTCTGTTTTTAAAATGGACAAGAAAAATGCAAAAGTGCTTTTTAGAACTCTGGGCCTTTATTGTAACTTACATGACCTTACTTTCTACCAATTGGATCCTAACTCTTAAATGTCATAGGCTTTCTTACCTTAGCTTAAATCCTTGCTTTTTTCTTTTGAAGAAAGGGATAGCCCTATTAGGCTGCATACCAGTGTTCCCTACCTTTTTTCCCTAGAGGGCCAGATGGTCAGCACCTAGTCAGTCTACAGGCTGGATTTGGCGAGTGGTCCTGATCCAGTGGCAGGGTCCCATCTGGCTATGTGAAGGGGATGGGAAGTAGCCTGGCCTTGATCTGGCTCTTCAGGAAGGGAGGGGGTATGAGCCAGCCCCACAGGGAAGGGAGGGAGTATGGCCTGGCTCCAAGCCAGCCTTTCCCTAGAGGGGAGGAGAGGGCATCTGGCTTATGGGCCAGAAGTTGAGCACCCCTGCTGTATACCACTGTGTGTTTTGTAGTGTATCTAAATGAGTCATTGTTTAGCTACTGTGGTAATTTGTATCATATTAAAAAAGCAAAACAAAACAAAATCTCATAAAGCTAAGAAAAGCCATGTGGGCCAGATCTGTGGCATGGTGCATCATCTTTCTGGTGTACCATTAACACAAAACAGCACAAAAGCTGATATAATCAGCCAAGTGAAGATGAACCTGGAGCAGCATAGGGCAGACCCTTTGGGCAGGGAAGAGTGTATATTGGTAGCTTAAACCCAACTTGGCATACATCATCCCCTGAGTTAAAATATACTCCTGAATCACTGCCAATAATCTGGGCAGAATCTGTACTTCTTCAAATAGATACTGTCATTTTCTGTATTTGTTCGGTTAAAAGAACAGCTCTGGAACTAAATGAAAAATATCAAAACTGGTAAATAACGGACATATCCATTATATAGACATATGGATCTCCTGGAACAGGGTGGGCATGGCAGAAAGTCTTATATGTCCAAGACAGCCTTGAAATGTTCCCCAGGATCAGGGAACTTCCACGTGTCTCAAGTTCATGTGTACACCTGCAACTGAAGAGAAGAGAGTGTTCAAAATCTCTCATGTCCTTATTACAAGCGCTACGCATGAGAACTTCTTGATGGCTATGATGTGATTAAAAGGTGACAGCTGACGTGTTAAAATCATAAGCCAATTATAATCAAACATCAGTTTTATATTAGTGTAACTCCAGGGTTACAATTTACACTAGTGTAAGAGAACTCAGAAAGTGGTTAAAAGCCCCCCAAAATGCTAAGTTCAATTTTTTTCAGCAAAGTAAATCTTGAAAAGAAACCTGTTAGGAGGGAAAGTTGGGGTGTCCACAGTTGCATCTCTTATAAATTTTTTTTTTGTAAGTTTTCCACTGTAATAAGAATAGCAGTGCAGCTGTAATTTGAACTGATCAACATTGTGGTATTTATCCTTTTTAAAAAAATAAATCTCTTTGAAAAATATCAAACAGTTAGAAAAATTGGCTAAGACATTCATTTCAGAAACCTCCTTTGCAGCTACCCAGCAGGTGGTATTAAGCTACTTCAACATCATTTCTGTGCTTTCATAAACTTGTAAAATATACATAACAATAATTCCTGTGAACATAACCATCTTATGGAAGATGTTAATTGATTCATGACATTGCTTTATTACAGCCACAACCTTCCTATTGTCCAGGCAGACATTTTATATATATTTCTTTCAAAGCCCTATTAAAATCAAGAAAAAGAAAATGATGATGAACTGCCTTATACACTTGTATTCATGTGCTTCATACTCCCCTATTGGATCGAATCATGGTTTGTGTTTTATGCTGGAACAAACCTGTGGCCACTTTGTACTTCACAATGGAATTAGGGAATGTCTATATATCATTAATGCACCTTTGCTACTGCACATTAAGTTTAGTATCTCTAATATGAGGTACTAAAGGTTCAGTAGCTGCACTAATGTGCAGCAGAAAAGGTCAAGCTTTTTTTGTGATGCTGAAAGCATAGAAGACTAATTCTATTGTGCACTAGCGCATTAGTGTAGTTTTTGCCATGACATGATAATGAGCAGTAGAACAGCCCACTGCACGTTAAGGCATCTTGTGTAGATGCACCCAGTACTCTTACTTGATTCCTGCATCGCCAGTCATTTCTGGTCACTATTCAGTACTTACATTTTAACATAATAGAAAACACCTCCCTTTCTAGTTAATGGTAAGAAACTACTTAAATATCTTTTGTAGAGCCATGACCCCTTTGCTTTATTGGTTCAACTGCTTTTGTTACAACTTTAAAAAAAAAAAATCAAAATTATTTTAATGACTACTTTCTCTAGTTTTTCCTTTCTGGCACTGAAGTGGTCTGATATGCAGCTTTAGCATAGTCCAGCCATTAGTGTTGGCATTCATTTCATTTGTTAATTTCCAGTGATAAAGTTCTGATGCCAAACAAACAATTAATTGACATAATGAAATCAGACAACTAAAATCAACAGAAGAGGCAAGTTGATTAATAGCTATCTTGGAGACTCTGCAGAAAAGCTATATAATATTTATGGATTTAGCTTCTTGAAGTAATTTGAGTAACATACAAAGAACGAAGCAGGTTACATATCATATTTTGTAAATTAATGACCGATTTTACCTGCCATACAGACATCAGAAAAGATTATTGTCTAAGCCTAGTCAAAACAATAGTCCATTTAAATCTTGATCAAGAAAAAAAATCCTTCTTGTCTTCCTATTTATTTGTCTTTATTTTTGTTCAGGAAGCAGGAATAATTAATTGCCTGTGTGTTTAAATTTATTCTACAGGTTTCTTCTGTCACCTGCTGGACTTTATGGGTCTTATCCTTCTGTCATTTACACAGAGAAGTTCATTTTTACTACAAATATATATATGACTGAAAAGGATAAGCGACTTTGGTGTGTAACAGAAAAGGAAAAGAACTTACTTTGCAGTTAGTGTTATATTCAGGAGAAACATCTACGTCACAAAACTTATAATTGCAATAGCTTGCAGTGATCATCATTAATATCTTGTGGGTTACTATCAAATGGTAGGATGGCCATTTCTTTCAGAGGGAATCTTTGCTGTGCCACGTCTGATATTTTTTTTGCTCATGCTTGCTCAACCATTACAAACACATGCAAGACATATACAAGGCTGCCTACAACTGGCAAAGGAAGAAAAGGAAATTTTGATGACACTGTCTCTATAGAGTTTATGGATTGTGATGGAGATTATGAATTGTGATTTCCTTTTCTATTAAAAAAGGTCAACAGTTAGATGGTAAGCACTATAAATAGAAAGGCTTGGTGTGTGTTCATAGCCTACAGTAGGGAACTAACAGGTTAGGGATTAATCAAGTAAACCACGATAAATGCTTATGCATCAACAAGGCCTGATGATGATGCTCATCCTAGCGTATTCAAGGACTTGGCTTTATTAATTGCAGTGTGACTCACTCTTAGTTTTGAGAACTCCTGGAGCTCGGGTGAGCTTCCAGAAGACTAGAAAAGGATAAATATAGTGCCTACATTTTAGAAAGGGAAAAAAGGAAGATGCAGGGAATTATAGACTTGTCAATCTAATTGGGACTTTTATCAAGTGATCTGTTTGCAAGAACCTTAAATGATAAGAAGGTGATAAGAAAAAGCATAGATGTATTTGTCTCAGACAAGATGATTTCCATCTATGACAAGGTGACAGGCTTTGAGGATAGGAATTCAGTGGATGTAATATACTTCAGCTTCAGAAGGCTTCTGCCATTGTCTCACACAACATTCCCATAAGCAAGATAAGGAAATAAAGCCTAAATGTAAGTCCCATAAGGCAGATGTAAGTAGTCATCAGTACTGGTATGTTAAACTGAACTATCAAATGGGGTCCCAAAAAGTCTGTCCTAGGGTCCAGGACCATTCAGTTTCTTTATTAATAAATCAAAGGATGGAACTCAGAGCTTTCTTAGTGAATCTGATTTCAAAACATGTTGGGTAATAGACACTTCATAAAACAGAATTAAGATTCAAAATGACCTTGATAAATTGCAGAAAAACAAAACAAAACAAAAAAAACCAAGAAAAAAACCAGGCTTCAAGGCAAGGAATGTAAAGTTTTACATTTAGGAAGAAACAACCAAATGCACCAAAACAAAATGGTTTTAGAGTGATGAAAGGGATGAGAGGGCTACAGTGGACCATAAGTTGAATATGAATCAACAGTGTAATTTTACTGTGAAGAAGGAAAAGAAAGAAGAAAAAAGAAGAACCAGAAGAACTGATAATAGCATACTGGGATTTATTAATAAGATTGTGATATGCAAGTAATACAAAAGGATTGTTCTATTCTATTTGGAACTGATGAGGCTTCCTGGGGTACCATATAAAATGTACTTGAAGACTAACTATCATGTTCTATAGGATTAGGACTGGACACTGGGGAGAGGAATGGGAACTTGTAAGGTTATATGGCCCTTTAAATGAAACTGAACTAAGTTTTACTCTTGACTAATTAGGTGTTTCCCAAGTGTGGCTCCAAAACCAGGAATCAGATAATGACCTGAATGTTACTTGGTAAGGCCAACAGTTGTGAGGAATCAGCTAAGTTCCTGTAGAGCTCTGGAGTTAAGGCAAGGGACCTGATTTATCATGTAGATTTATGTTGCATAATTTCAATTTGGAGAAATAAAACTTGTCCCTGAAAGAAAGGGAACAAAATCCTGGTCCTGCTAAGAGTCTAGTATGTTGCATTGCTTGATGAGAAGTCCTTCAGTCTATGGATGTATTTGATGATATTTCATACGTTATGTTTTAAAGCTCAATTAGAGCATCATGCAGAAAATTATTGGTTATCTGAAATACAATAAAGAATAAAATGTCATGGAACTGTAATAACAGAGCAAAACTATGGTCTGGTTAATCTAATATCATAATTACATTAATGACCAAAGCTGAGAGGCTTAGCTTTGCAGCACGCTACGGTAGAAGAAAATGTCTTTCTTATTCTAGCTGGCTACCAGGGTAAGTGTAGTGTTCTAAGCATTAACAGTTGATTGATTACTAGTGACCTAATCAACAGGACTATCTTAACAACTGAACTAAATCAAATGGAGCAACATAACCTAAGATCCAAGCTGGGACCCCAATTATTTCATAGGCTGCAAAAAATGGCAGACTTCCACACCAATTCCATACTTTTGCTTGTAAAAAATGATCCCATTAGTATCATAAATTCTATTTACTGCTTTTATTTTCTGTTTAGAGTTGTCCAAGTTCAGACTTACCAAAAGCAATGTAAAAATAGTAGTAGAGCGTCTCCTTCAAGCGATCATCCCCTATATATACCCATTAAAAGAATAAATCTGATTTTTCTTTTGATAATATTGTACTATAAACTCAGGTAATCAAATATTCAAGGAATATAGCTTTAAATAAGATCAAATAGCACTTTAAAAATGTTTACAGAAGCTATTGTTTTCCTTTTGAAAATACCAACAATACTTATTACGTTTACACTTTTCCAATCAATCCCAATATTACTAAAATACAATTCTTTTGTAATTTAGCATTCAGTTTGTTAAACAAGTGTGGTACAGGGTAAGTGTAAAAACAAACTCCAACTCTGTTTCATTAATGAGGGTCAGCAGACTATATATTCAAAACGGGGGAAAAGCAAACTAATGTAGGAGGCTTTGTACATTGTTCATGACATGTTGTTTTTTCCCTAGAATGTTAGCCAAGAATAAATTGCTTCTGCCATTTCTAAGAAGTATATTTCCATTGTATTTTAATGAAGTATTTGTTCCAATTTCTGAATGTGCCATAGTACATTGCTTAATGGGGTGGGTTGCTGAGTAGGGGCCTATAGAAAGAAATCTCTGAGAGATTCCTTTACACAATTACTCCATGTTAATTGTAATTTTAATCTTAGCCCTGGCTTTACTGGAAAGTGATCTTAACAATGAGAGCTAAGCAAAAGGTTATTGTGCCTATTAGATTCTGGGGATCAGATGTGAATGGAAGTTTGCTGCTAAAATCCGAGTTCTACTGATGGGGTAAATATTACTTCTTCTCACTTTTGGCTGCAGAATTTAGTTTCAGGGTAGGTTCTTATTTCAGTGACTGCAGCTTCTGTGGACATACTTCTCTACTGCTCCCAGGGTGCTTCTACATGAGATGTTTACTGTACAGATGATTAAACTGCACACTAAATATCTCAGTACCCCTGTTAGGACATACAAAACTAATAAACTCTGCAGCAGGATAGGGCTTGTCAATACAAGTCCTACCCTGCTGTGGAGTTTTTTTATGCACAGCAGTGCACATGTTGATGCTGAGACTACTGGCTGGGGCACGGGGATGCTGACCAGGCATCTTTGTGACTTAGCCAGCCCCTCCGTAATATGAGCCTGGTTGGAACAGCCCTGGGCTGGCAGACTGACCTCCCCACCCCACCACGTCCCCTGCCAGCCAGGGCTACTGTGACCTGGCTTAACATTCTGTGGTCTGGACGCATGTGTAAACCACATCTCCTGGGAGTAATAAAGTGAGAAGCAATAACCTCTATTTTATTGCTGTGCCTGAATGGCTCATGCAGATGCACCCCCAGTGTAGTTTTTGTACCATGAAGCATAGAGTGGGCTATACAACCACTATGAGAAACTAGAGAAAATGGCTGAGAATCACTGTGCAGCTCACTGGAGGTGATGCTGTTATCAGTAACCAAGATGGCCCATTTGAAACTAGTTTGAGTATGTTTCCATAAGATTCAGTCACTGTAGTTTAAAAAAAATTCCTCAGGCATACACATTTGTGTTGTTGCCCAAATACAAATAAATAAAACTAAATCCAGGAAATCATCCTAGAGGAAAACAAAATAATGTAATGAGAAAAGTGTCTTTTTGTAATGCTGTTAGCATTTTAGATGACAATATTTACCTTTTGAAACTCTAATCTTCCACCCAATCAAGTCCTTTTCAAATTGAAATGGGAATTTACTTGGATACCTCAGTTCTGACATTCTAAAAGCATTGCAGTTAGTCATGAAGTAAGAACCTGCCAGGCTCAAACTTATTCCATTGCTGAAATCAATGTTCAAATAGATGGCAGAATTAGATCGAATGTTTTTGATTTATGCTTCCTTGGTGCTGAAAGGTAGAAATTCTGGGCAATCTAATTTATAGATACATGCTTAGCAAAGGGACATTGTTTTGTTTAATGCCTTTAATTTGAAAAAAAATATTAGTCACTTTATCTGATAGTCCCGGTTTTGTAATAAAGCAGTTAGATGGATTTCCTATATGCGGGAGATGCTGGCTCGCCAAGAAGTACTTGTAATAGCATTAACAGGATAAAATCATCTAGGATAAAAACACTCTTGATTTATCCGATTTTTAAATAAATCCTGATATTTAAACAAACACAATAGCAAAGAGGTTGTTTTAGTCTGGAAATTGTGCTGACTTTTTAATACTAGCAAAAATATAGTTGAAAAACTAGCTGACATGTCTTTTGAAGGTAGAAGACATGTCTTTCATTATTTTTTTCTGCCTGATGCTTGAAAATGGAAAGTATTTGATCACATTTCTAATATGAGGAAAAACAATTTGTATTAGTCAGACTTTTCTCCCCATGCTACCTTGTTGGCTCCTTTCAATTGTTTGACCCTAACATTGCAAATATGGGGATAAAAACCAGTAACTAAAATAAAAAATCTCTTTAAGCTCTCTCAGCTTATGAGTTTCCTTTTCTAGTTTCCAGCACATCCATCCCTTATGTCCTCTTCTCATTCCTAGCACGTCCTTCCCTTATTTCCTGATATTAAAACACTTTGATAATTCCCCTGTTCTCCTCAGTAATAGCAATGACAGTATTTTTGGCAAGTGTCTCTTTGGGGAATTTTATAATTTGTATTTTCTCCACCCATACTACCAGCTTCTTTCACTGGGTGCACTTACTTTTTAAAATTGGTTTTGTAAAAATGGCAATATGGTGTTGTATGCTTAGCTTCATCATCAGCTTCCTGAGTGACCTTGGGTAAATCACATATGGCTTACTTGCAACAAAGAAAGTGTGTTAGTGTAGCAATAATATCAGTATATGAATTAAACTGGTGACACTCCCTGTATAGATACTGTTGTCCAAGAAAGAGTGGGTTTTCTTCCAGATTTTGTGCAGCCTTTAAAGTGGTATAAGGCAAACACGGTGGGAGAAGAGAATGTCATCCCAGGATAAGAACTATGTCAGTAACTTTCTCATTTAATAGCGTCTTTCATCTCATCATGTCTCTGTTCCACATATGTAAAATAACAGCACTTCTGTACCTTGGAGGTATATTGAGAAGATAAATAGATTCCAAGATGCTCAGATAGTATGGCAGGGCAGTATTTAAAGTTAATATGAATTAAAGCTAGCCAAGAAATTGTATCTTGCATGAAAAAAATAATGGAATAAACAAACAAAAAAGTCACAGTTAAAACTTTCAGTGGAAAGTTGAACCCTATATTGGGTTTTTGACATTTATTTTTTAAAGGAAAGATTGTTTTTCCAAATGGAAAATGATGACCAATTCTAGCAGCAGTACACACACATTTTCTATGCAACCATATTTCTTTTGTAACTTATCCTATGAGTATTCTATTTTCTATTTTACCCCAGCATTGCAAGCAATTAATTCTGCTTTTTTTCTGCTGGCTAACTAAGAAGGAAAATTGTGTGAGTGTGAGGTTTATGCATGTGTGAGTTCAAGGAAAAGTAAAAATCAGAATGGGATTTGCAGAGGAATCAGGAAAGTGAGAGAAAACTGGTCTGTACAATCCAGCTATTCCGAACTGATTTGATGTAGAACAGTAGCTGTAAATCCAATATGTTCTGTCTGCTTTGCGCATCTGCACAGTGGCCTAAGGTAGATGAACAATATAGGTGAATCTGAAGCCAAAAGCTAAATATAAAAATGACATACAGTATATATTTTCAGGGCCTCTTCTAGGTTGTTTTTTTGTGTTCATTTATGATTTTTAATTGGAATGCAATAAAATTCCAGGACAAAAATCATATTAAGTTTCAGTTAAGTTTGAGAGCATGTTAAAAATGTATAGTAAATTAAACAAAACAGAGTGTGAGAGACATTGTAATTACTTCAAAACCTTGTATTGAGACACCATAAGGGGAAAAACATGGGGCAAAGGAACAGAAAACCGGCGTTTTAATCAGTTTATCCATGTGGGTTTTTTCATGGCATTGCTGCAGGGCAGATTGAAGTCTATTGAGTGCTTTCAATGTGGATTTCCTTAATGCATTTTTTTATTCCTTTTACATTTAAATTACTAGGCCTTTTATGTTTGGGGTCTGTTTGGGTAATTATCCACGTCATATATTTTACTTAAAATTAAAAACCTAGTTATGTAGTCTCATCCTTAAATCCTCTATAACATGTTTGAATGTGGGTGTTTCTGGGAATACATGTAGCTTTTAAAAAGAGCAGATTTTCCTTGAGATATTTTAACGTAGTCATACATCTGTGTGTATATTCCAAAATACAGGTGTACAACCAACTTATGAGAATTTGTAAAAGCAAGCAAAAACCTTTAAAAATGTTTAAGGGCATATCTATGCTGCCTCCAGCCCACACCATGCTCAAGAATGCCTTTGTAAATCATACTCTGCCCACTTGCTGTTGTGCTTGGCATGCTAACCCCTGAAAACAAAGCTGTTTAAAGAGGTACCTAACACAAATCTTTAGGCTCACCATCTCAGGAGTGCTTTCTGGCATGTGCTCGGCACTGTTGTAATGTAGCTGCTTTGCCTAATTTCTGGGTTTTTGTACATGTAGAGCAGGAGCAAGTGGCCACTGCTCTGTGCTTGTGCCAGGAGGGTTATTCAGACACTGGCCCGGAGCACACAGCGGTGGCTGCAGCTGGGCTGGACAGACCCCGTTGTGGTGCCAGCGGCTGCTCTGTGCTTGGGGCCACTGGCCATTGGCACAGCATCTGCATCTGCCTGGCATAGGACGGGGGTACTAGCCGACAGAGCTACCACCGCAACTCAGCTGAATGGCTGAATAAGCCTCATCCAGGGCGGGGGTTTGCCCGAGCAGGAAGCACCATGGCAAGGGTGGGCAGACTCGACTCAGTATAGGGAAAACTAACTCTCCTCCCTGGCCCCCTCTACCTCAGGGACCATGGTGCCTGCTGCTGCAGCAAAGAGGAGCTCCTGGCAGACCTAGCTTGGGTCCCTGCTGGTGGGATAACATTTGTAAGAACAAGGAATGAACAGGAGAAGCAATTAAGAAAGCTTGATCCCACATTACTGAGTACTTCTTCAGCCTCACAAAGATGCAAATGAACAAGATGAAGCTAAAAGGGAATATATAGATAAGTGCTTCACATCTAATTAAGTTAGATACCCTAGCAATGCATACCAATGCAATGCTGTAGCTGGCAGAGTGAATAAAACCCTGGCATGTGTTGGCTCTAGATTTAGCACCCAGAGGCATTCTTCTGGGTGGGGGGACAGTCTCAGACCAACCGCAACATTTGCATTTAATAGGAAAATGTATTAATACATAGTGATAACAGAAAAGAAGCCATACAAACCATCAAGCAATTCTGTATATTTACTAAATCCTAGGGCTGTCATCAGAGTCAAAGTGCATTTGGTCAGGATGCACTAAAAATCTTAACTAAGGTGTGGTAATTTTAACTCAGATGTGGAAATGAATGACAGTGAAGTATCAGAGGCAATGTCAAGATAAAGAATCTTTAACTGGAGAAAAAATGTGTTGTGTTACATGTGATGATGTACCACATCATCTGCACCCCTTGTTTCAAAATTTAAATAAGAGAGACATTAGTAGGAATTGTTACCACATAGTAAACCTGCAGAAGAAAGGCTAGTTTGAATACTGGAGGAACATCAAAACAATTAAAAAAATAGGGGGTCATAAACACCTGTGGAGGAAACAGAAATTAACAGGAATCAGGGAGGTGATAATGAGCCATGAAGTCAGTTGAGACTCTTACTACTGTTTAAATGCAAGTTTCACTGCCTTTCCCAGGCAGTTAGTTTTAAGTTTGGAGCAGGAATCAAAAGGGGAGGGTGCACAGACTGTAGCACCAAACTCCCCCCATCCCACCCTCAGATCTACCCCTGCTTCCTAAACATCCCTGTAAGTATACACAACTTACATTAAAGAATGGACATCAAGGATCTTGAAAACATTCAGTTTCTGATGTGGCTCCTTCCTTTTTAATTAAATTTGGTTTCAAATTCAATTTCAAATTTCAATATCAAAATTCATTTTTTTTCCATTTCAAATTCAAATTCTACATTGGGTTTCTATTCCTGTTTCTAGTACAGCATTTTCTGAGTTCAGATTTATTTCAGAGATATGTCATAATATATATGTAAGGCACAAAATAAATATTTCATGATAATTTAAAATTCTTTCAGTATAGTGTCTCAAGTTCTTAATTATAGTATTTTTCTACCTGGTTTTGGAAGATTGAGAAGTAATTGTAATCCAAGGGTGCCAGTACACACCACAGTGTTTATAAAATATAAAAGTTAAAGATGAAGCAGAAGCTTTTATGACTTTCTGCACAGTAATTATATGCATGCCTATTAGAAGAAAGAAGGTAGCTCATTTAAAAATATTTCATGCTGTAATTGTCTAATGCTATATCTAATATGCTAAGATGCAACCACGTAGAACATTGTTTAATCTATAGTGAAACATAATGTAGCCCTCTTTCCAACACAGCCTCATTTTCAATGTCTCCAGAACATCATCTTTCATGATAAGAGCACCAGAGATTGATTTTTTTTCCCTGTTAATACTTTAAAACACATTCTAGCAATAAGGAAGTGTCAGTTTAAACCTGTAAAATATTCTAGGTAGCATGTAAATCCCTGCTTGGAGGCAATCCAAGGAGACATGACAATTGAAAATCAAAGCACTTAGGTAGATAGAGCTACCTGGGTTTGCAATCAGATGTCTCAAAAGAACTGTTGGGCCTGAGGCAATATTCAGTTAAAAACTGTGAACTTTGCATGGACTTCACAGGCAGGGATTAGTAGAACTTTTTGTCTAGTAGGCATCTTCTTTATTTATATCTGGATTTCTCTGCTGTGCCTTCCTCTCACTCGCACAAAATTTTCAGATAATATTGCCTTACTTGCTCAGCATGTCTTCGGAGGAGTCAAGCTGGTCTGTCTTTTATTGTCTTTGTAAGTCAGTACTTTTTAATAGTGTCTATCATCTTTTGTACTCCCCAAGCAAAGGTTTTCTAACAGAAAGGAAAGAAGGGGGGAGATGGGGGGAACAAATCCTCTAGTCCTTTAAAATGTGGATTAAATAAGAATGAGTACATTAATATATGCCCGACTCTCTGAATTGCCTGAAACAATGAAGGTTCATTTCAGTTATTTTTATGCCAATTTTTAACTATTTCACTCTTAATCAGAGGCAAGAAAGGAAAAACTGTTCTTACAGTAGACTATTTAGTGTGGATGCAATCTCATTCTGCTATTATCCATGGTTTGAGCTTGGGTATAAAGCAAGTTAGGAAGAGCCACTGCTCTTTTTTTTTCCCCACAGTCATTCTGTTTAACTGCCAATAAACCTTCACGGGGAAACTATGGTCTTATCCTAATAAAACCATATGTCCTCTTATAGGATCAGAATCCAGAGCAAGTTGATAAATGGGATAAGGATTCAATGGGCGTGAAGAGTAGATAGTAAGAGGAGTTTAAGGATGTTTATACACATGCGTGGGGACTGAGGAGTGGTGCAGTTTGGGATGGAGGAGGACTAGCTCAAAATAGTACCTGATTTTCCCAGTGTGATTTTGAAATGTTTCAGGAATTTAAACAGGTCTAAAGTAGCCTGCACATCCAGACTCATGGGGCATATTCCCTAATGTTCAACAAACTTTAGCTAAAGTGCCCTGCCACCATTTTTCAGTGCAAGAACACTGATACTCATGACACTGGAGTCTTCTGGAGCACAGTAATTACCATGCTCCAGCAGACTCAATTAATCGATTAATTGAGTATATTCCAATGTTATAATTGCAGCACGTTGGAGCAGCTTCACTGCATGTGTATAGGGACCCAAAGTGGTGTTAAAACATTGACTAAAAGTAGTAAAGAAATGGAAAGGATAGCATGAGTTAGGAGGGGCCAACAGTGGTGCCAGAACATCAGAATTCTCTAAGTCTGTCCTAGGAAGGAGAATGAGGTTTATCATCACAGTCCTGAAAAATTCTGTTAAAACTAGTGGCTCTAAATACTGTTTTGGACCATACTGCTGAGTACAATACAAGTTTTTCCTCAGCCTGTTATGACTATGACACATTCCTGCTGATGACTAAAGTAAAATTTAAGAAAGGAATATTAAGTCATATTACTTTTGCTTGCCTCTTATAATGGAGGGGGGAAATAAGTGAGGTAAGGAAGCTGTTCACCAAAGGAAATAAAAATGACTATTAATTCTCCAGCCAGTTAAAATCAAAGTTTTTCTTTTGCATGACAAAATCAGTGTCTATATCCTTATTTTTGTGCACTTTGGCATTTTTGTTGATTCAGCTTTTAGCTATCAGAGACGTTACCAGGGATCACTACATGGAAATGGCTCTCATCAGTCCCCTAAAGCAAGGTAAAGTAGAGTAAACTAATCCCCTGGGGTATGGATGAAACTCACAATCTTTTAGTGATGACAAATGTGAGATAGTCATGAAAGGCTCAGAGGGAATTTCAGAGACTGAATTTTTACTTTTATGCAAAACTAGTTTTTATTTCTAGTTTCTTGTAAACTTTTTTGTGCATTGGTGAAATAGAGAGGAAAATGACAATTACCTGTGTTTTAATTAGAAATATACAACATCAACAGGGATGAACAATCATTTTCTTCTTACCGATGCACCCAGCCAACTTTCAATCAAGGAATATATCCTGTCTTTAAATAATTTGGTCAGGAAGATAAATAGGTTATTCTGATAGCCAAAGTTCAGCATGGATTCCTGACTACCTTGCCATGAAAATTTTAGAAAAATGTTTGAAAGTCTGAAAGTCAGTAACTCATTGCTAGTTACATTACACTCATCAACTCATAGATTACCACATAAAACATAAGCTAATAAGGTTTAACTAAATGATCCACAAAATACTTGTCAGACTCTTACAAATGCAGTGCTTTTTTAATTAGCCATGTATACATTATGGCACATAGCAGCAATAATTAGCATTATTCTGATTATTTAAAATAAACATTAGGAAGGATGTGAATTGAAAAGCTCAAAATAAAGTAAACTACCAAATTATCCATAGTTAATAAAGAATAAACGTCTCTATGTCCTCTGGCTAACCATCACTGTGTCATATGTTGTGTAACAAAAATAATCAAATCATATCCTCTAGGGCATGAATTGAGTACTGCAGGATTTGGAAGTGGTGTCTCATGTATAGTAGTGTGAAACTCCTTATGCACATTACAATAACTGTTTTGCATGTAGATTTATAACTTTGGTTTACATTTAAGCTCTGAAGGTGTTTTGCAAGCATTAGTTAACTTTCACAACATCCAGGAATGAATGTAAGATTATAACCATTTAATAAATAGGCTCATAAAACTAAAGGTTTGATCATGCCAGGCTGAAATGATTTCCTGGTGCCTGACAACTCACAGGTTTGGGCCACATTTAACTAGCAGAGGTGGTTCTATCACTGACCTCAGAGTAGGAGTCCTTAAACAAAAACTTCCAAACTGATTTGTGTTAAATATGGTCTCAGAAAATATGGATTTCTATCCCATTTCCTGGATTAGCTATTAATTTCAGATGTTAATTCCTATGTCCCTCAATGTGTTAACAGCTTTGTTTATCCCTACTGATCCTTTCAAGCCACCTTTTGCCTCTTTTAGATGTGTTCCTTCCCTATGTTCCTTTGTATTTAAGTCCCACTTTATTTTAAGCCTGTTCTTTCTGCAAGTCCATTCATAGCATCTGATGAAGTAGGCTATCACCTACAAAATCTTATGCTTCTCTCAACTAGTTAGTGCCTAAGGGTGGTATGTGAAAGGGCCCTAAAGTGTCACCTTACACCTGTTTCACTTGCAAAATCTCTACAGTGAATCAGTAGCTATGTCCTTAGTTATGATGCCATTTCTTTTTAAATACATTGGAGAATTGAAGGAGTTTGTACATTCATTTTCAGCGTGATACAATTCTGCCTAAACACCGATAATTAAATCAAAGGAGATTGGGAAGGAAAAATATACAGGAAATTCCCTTAATTAAGAGCTCCCAATTAGTTAAAAATGGCTTAATCAGTATTTTTGTGGGAGCTGTTTACCTGGCTTCATCCAGGAAGGTGTGGTTTATTTTCCCCAAGTAGAAACCTAGAAACAAAGGAGGGTGCTGAACTGCCGTAAACATGGGTTGGAAAAGAGGGAATTGAATAAGTGTCCACAGGCTGCCCAAAGCCTGTCAATATGGGTGCCTATACATGTGCTTAATCACATTTCATTTAGAATGTGTTGGAGAAGACTCAATTAATCAGGTCTGCTCCATGTTCTAATTTGGATGCTCTAGTGTATCCCCAGCATCACATATATTAAGCCCCTGTGCATTTCAAAATGGCCAAGGGGATGCTTTATCTAAATCTTGTCAAATGAGCTTGAGATAAAGCACCCTGCAGCCATTTTGAAATGTGCAGTGGCTTAATACACATGAAAGGGAGCTGTTTTAATTTTAGTAGCTGTCCAGAAACCACTCTAATTAAAACACCCCTCTCCTACCCCTGAACATATGTGTACAGGCAGCCTATGAGCTAACAAATATTCAGAAGAGTAGAGAAGGGAGACAGAGGGTGTGGGGAGACATAACGTTTAGAAGATTCTGAATACACTTTAAACACCAAGAGGACGTGCAGATAAGTGCGCACGTGCAGTTTGCAATGCTGCAGATCTGTCTGTGGAACCGGAAACCACATGTGCCACAAATGCATGGTTTACTGCACTGCTAATTTGAAGCACAGCAGGTTCTTCTGACACAGGGATATCCTGATGTAAAAAAACACCCTTGTCAGAAAAATGTAGGGCATCAACATGGCAGTAGTATGCTTGCCTGAAACTAGCTGCTTGCGAGGCTCCGCACATGCAGATTGCCATTGCTGGAGCCCCAGGAGGCCCCCAGAATCCCAGGTAAGGCCGCTGAGGCCATCCCAGATGCTGGCCCCAGCCTCCCCTACCTCACCCAGAGCAACTTGCCATGCACCAGAGTGCATGTGCAGGGGCATTCCCTGGGCACAGTTAGCAGCGGCACAAATATGGAGAAGGACCAGCTCAAAAGAGTTCTTAATTTTTCCAGTGCGATTTTGAAATGTTTCAGGGATTGAAAACAGATCTAAAGTGGTCTGCACATCTAGACTCATGGGATGTATCCTTATAACCAGGAATGTGTGTTCCCTGGGGACAGCTAGCAGCAGCACATATTTGTATTTGTGCCACTGCTAGCTGTCCCCAGGGAATGCAAATTCCTACTTATGGAGATATGCCCCATAAATCTAGATGTGCAGGCCACTTTAGACCTGTTTAAAATCCCTGAAAAATTTCAAAATCACACTGGGAACAACAAGTACTATTTTGAGCTGGTCTTCCTCCATCCCTAACTGCACCACTCCTCAGTCCTTCCCAACACATGCTGGGCAATGGGGCTGCTCTGGGATGCAACCAGGACTCTGCTACTCAAAGATCTATTGCCCTCAGAGACCACAGTCCACAGGGGTGGGGAAGCAGAAGGTTTCCATCAGTTTCATTTTCCTGCTAGGGATCATGGGTGGAGAATTCAGGTTTATTTGGAGTGTGTAGAGGGGTAGCCCAATTCTGAAGGGGAAGCTTTGTGGCCTCCTGCTTGTGATGACTTGAGTGGGTGGTTGTGCTTATAACTATAAACACCTGTCAATTCCTGGGTGGTGGTGGTGGAGAAATACAGCCATTGCACAATGGTCACTTGACAGAACAGAATGGCTGTCAACACTAGGCTCAATGTGAAGTGAATTAACTCATTAACAGTAAATTGTTCCTCATCCTCTGCTGCACTCCTGTAGCCAGCCCTGCCGTAAAGGTTCCACCCTGCACACAGGAGTCAAAACTCATGTAAAAACTCCTGAAGGTATTGACTTTAAAGGAAGAGGAGGTACTGTGTATATGTAATTTAGATTTCTTCTGTTTTCCTGCCTTGGATTTTCTCTGTGTGTATAGAGGCAATAAATCTAACTGTCATCTCAGTTACATGGGTTATCTTTCTGAGTTATTCTTTATATACACAAGTTTGAGATTAGAATCAGGCCTAGTAACTTGAAAAAAATATTTTATCTTTTTTAATGCTTTATAAATTTAAGTGTGGAAACTAATACATATTAATGGATGAAACAGAATAAATGGTTTTTTGAGGTTTGGAAATGGCCTCCATGGAACTTTTAAATGCTGTCACCCAAAGGAGTCAGTAGATCTCAGCTAACATTGGCTCACAGCCTGCTGTGCTTAATAATTTTGACATGGTTTATTTTTTTTATACAAAAAGTTGACACAAAGTATTTACCATATCATTCTGAGATAACAGGGTTACTATTATGTCTTGCTGAATAACTGTGTAATTTTAATACAGTGACTATGAAATACTGCATGGTAGTCCTGTACTTTGCATTGATGTTGTGCTGGAGATTTTATATTTAAGTTTCTTTATACAAAAGAATGGCACAAATGGGCAGTGTAGGGCTTTCATCTGTAGCCGGGATTTTATCAACTCTGAGCACACCTTTTGCCTACGCACTTTCAAATGTCACTAGCTTCCAATTCAAATGGAAGCATGCTTTAATGAGTTATTACTAATACCTAGGTTACATACAGATATTGTTACACTTAGAAGTTCAGGAGGTTAGATCAGGTAAAAAATAGCAACCCAATCTAACTCTGCAATTCCTTACTTGAACTGTATAGATGGTACTGGGATCTGATCTACAATCATGTGGTTTACTTTAAACTATGTGCTGGTAAAATGGGTGCTGGTTTTACAGACACTTGCTGATACTGGGAGCCCAACCAAAGTAGTCAGGGTGGGGCCAGAGGTGGGCAGGATTGGAAGGGGGCTAATGGGGTCCACAGGAGGGGTTAATGGTGTTTACAGGGGGAGTTGGGAGGATCAGGAGGCTAGCATGGTGTATGCCTCTGGTGCTGGTTTCATAGGTGCTCACCAGGAAGCTGAGTAAACCAGAGTATGGGAGCAGTGGAAGGGAACAGGAAGGCTGTAGGCATCCACGGTGGGGAGGGGTCTAGAGAGTTTTGGTAGGATTGGGGAGCTAGTGGGGTCTGTAGAGGGGGTAGCAGGATCTGAGAGGCTCTCTCCCCTCAAGCCAAGGGTTATTTTTAACCCGCCTATTCCCCTCCCCACCCCCAGATTTACAACCCTTCTGTGGACCACCCCCTCCCCTACCCAATCCCACCCACTCCTCCTCTCACTGCTACCTACTTTGATCAGGCTCCAAGCACTGTCAATTGCCTATATAAAATCAGCACCAGGGGTCATTTGCAGTCTTGGGAGGGGGCACAGTTTGGTGGGCTTGTGGAGAGTAGCTGGTTTGCGGTTGGAGTTGTCTCTCTGGAATTGGAGGGAGGGGTTTTGGGCTAAAAATAGCTCAGTGGTGGGGTGGGTAGGTAGGAAAAGCACAGCCCTGGTGCTGGGGAAAGTGACGGAGTTTGTCCATCCCAGGGCTGTGCTCCAGATGTGTACAGATATTAAATTAGATCAATCCAACCCATGCCCAATCTAGACCCAGCCATGACTGACCCAGCCATTTTTGGACTAGTCTAACCTTTGGAACATCCATACATTTTGGCGCTTAGATGAACCTAACTGGTGATCTAAGAGCACGTCTATAGGTTGCTTTATGGCAACATTGTTACTGTGCTCTGCTTTAGTACATCCAAAAGGCCTTCTAGAAGTACTAAAGCATGGTGTAGTAACTGCCCATACGGTGTCATGTGTGCAGTAAATGGGTAGTTTTCACTGCTACTTTGCCATAGCGGTGTGCTGAAATGGGGGAGCACACCGCTATGGCAAAGTGGTTGCTGGTCACATGCAGACTCATGTGACTGCTGCATTACCATAATGCATCATACGGTGATGTAGGACATGACTATGGCAACACAGGGTGATGTGTAGACATGCTCTAAGTGTAAAGAACACACATGAGCAAACTAAGTTAGATTGGGAGGCCATATTTTACCCAATCTAACTTCCCAAACATCTGTAGGTATCCTTAATTATCTATCTTCCTTGCTCTAGTTATGGATTTTAATAAAGAAAATTCCACTTGGTTATTCTTTGTTCTTTAGACATAGCATCCAAAGAAAGAGGTAGCGTTTGTAAGAGTCCATTCATGTTTTGTAGTTGCTCATAGGACAATTAGGGGAAAAAAGAAATATAGTGGTTTGTTCATTATTCAGACAATGCAAAAAAGAAGTTTAGATCAGGAAATTTATATTTTATGAGTACTACAGATCCAAAAAAGGAAAGTGTATGTGTGTATGGAGTGTGTATGTGTGGAGGGGGGGAGATCCTGAATCTTTTTGTCAGTCCCACTCCCATCCTTTTCTTTCTACAATGTGTTTAGATCACATTGCAGGCCTCCGATACAGGAAGTCTTCCATCTGCAGTCTGACAATTTTCTGTTCTTGATTTGTGAGCCATTGCAGCCCATTTACTTTCCATAATAATTTATAAACCACGAGACGCCTGAAAGGAGAGACAAGTAGTCTGCAGACCAGTTCATAGAAGGGCATTACAAAGGAACCTTGGAAGCATCTTGGAGATAAGTTTAAGAAATAAAAAGCATGATGTGGCTGGCTTTTCAAGCTGTAGGGTATGATATAGATGAGGAAAGGTGGATCATGTTGCTTAGACTGTTTGAAAGTGCCCCGTATGTATCAGCATATATCTATGCTATCAGACACCTAGAAGCACTTCATCCTGCAATATATCCTGATATATCACTTGGACAAAAGGGAAGAGGTTGATATCATATATTTGGACCTTAAAAAGTCTTTGACCTTGTGCCCGCAGGGCTTTAGTTACCCCAAGAATACGGCTCTGATGTTTCAGCCAGGCCTAAGGGCCCTTAAAGGCATTGAAGTTATTCTTTCCCTGAGTCACCACTCTCACTCTCTCCTGCCATGTCTTGATGTCCCGCCAATGGGTGGGTCACCTAGCGGGTCCCTCTCTGCCTGGGTCCAACCCAGCGGATGTACACAGGGCTCCACCACTCCTACACCCTGGCCTCATGCCACCTTTCCTGAACCGACTCAGCGGAGTCCTGTGGCCCGTCAAGCCAATCCAGCTTCCTCCAGGGCCCCATCCCTTAAACACCCAGGGTCAAGCTACCCTGGATACAGGGTTGGCTCACAGCCCCTTTCCCTGGTCCCCTAAGCCTAGGCTAACCCTGCTTCCAGAGTTTGGGCAGAGACCCCGCCCCGACCACAACCCCTCATCCAGGTCCTCTGCTCCCTTCCGGCTCCGTCCTTCACCTGGGTCCTGGGCGTTCCCTGCGGCTGCTCCCACTCTTCAACGTCCTGGTCAGTCCCCACTCTTGCTTCACCGGCTGCTGGGGACTCCTGCGGGATTCCTCACCAACATGCTCCTTGCTCTGGCCCTCTAATCCCCCCAGGACTCCTCCGGGAGCCAGGTTCCTCCCATGATGCCTGCTGCCTCCCCTCTCTGGGGCCATCCGCCCCTTCCGCTGCAGCTGCTGCCATTTTTATCTTCACCGGCCAGTGTCTGGTGCTGACATCACTGGCCGGCCGCAGCTGCACATAAAGCCAGCTCACGAGCCGCACGGGTTTCCCAGGAATGTCGTCGCGTGCTGCAGGTGAGTCACCAGCATCACCCTGCTTCCCGGGACAGACCTAGTGCTCCATGATGTCCCCATGGAAAAATTAGGCAACTGAAGCCTCGACTACTCCACAGTCCAATGACTGGGAAACTGGCTCTGAGGTTGGACCCAGAGAGTGGTAGTTGATGGAACTGAATCAACATGGCACTCTGTGACTAGTGGTGTCCCCCAAGGCTCCATTCTTAGATCTGTACTCTTTATTATCTTTATAAATTATCTGGACACTGGTGTCAGAAGTAGACTGGCTAAGTTTGATGATGATACTAAACTTTGGGGAAGAGTATCCACACTTGAGGATAGGCTAGTGATCCAGGCCAACCTTGATAGGCTTGCAAGGTGGGCAGATGAAAACCTGATGACATTTAATACAGAGAAATGCAAGGTCCTCCACCTTGGGGGTGGGGAGCGGGGGGGGGAGGGGAACCTGCATTACACTTATAGGCTCAGCAATGTTACACTCACTAGCACCATGACCAAAAGATACTGGGGAATCATGATTGACCACAAAATGAACATGAATCACCAATGAGATACCACAGCTAGCAAAGTGCAAAAAACCCTGGCTTGCATCTACCAATGCATCTTGAGCAAGACCCAGGATGTCATCCTCCCCCTTTACTTGGCCTTGGTGAGGCCATAGCTGGAGTACTGCATTCAGTTCTGGGCTCCACAATTCAGGAAGGATGTGGCAAAGCTTGAAAGAGTCCAAAGAAGAGCCACACACATGATCAGAGGGCAAGAGAAGAAGTTTTATGAAGAAAGGCTGCGAGCTATGGGACTCTTCAGCCTGGAGAAGCGCAGGCTCAGGTGTGACTGGTAGCAGCCTATAAGCACATAAGCGATGTGCATCAGGATCTGGGGGGGGCACCTGTTCACAAGGGCACTGCAAGGGATGACAGAGTCCAAAGGTCACAAACTGCTGCAAGACCATTTTAGGCCGGACATAAGGAAACACTTCTTTACTGTCTGAGTCTGCAAGGCCTAGAACAGTCTACCCACAGATGTGGTGCAGGCATCTACTCTGGAAACTTCTAAGAAACTTTTGGATGCCTATCTTGCTGGGTTCCTTTGACCTTAGCTGACTTCCTGCCCCTTGGGCAGAGGCCTGGACCCAATGATCTTCCGAGGTCCCTTCCAGCCCTAAAGTCTATGAAATCTATGAAATCTATCTATATAATGATCATTTAAGATTAATCCATGATGGTCCAGGAAAAATGAAAGAGGAAAGGATGTTTTGGGTAATAACTTTTATTGGGCTAACTGTATAATTGGGATGGACATAAACAAGGTTCTTGAGCTGAAAAATGGTATGGTGGTCGGTGGTACTAAAGTTTGTCTGTGTCCCTCCCAACTATACAGTTGGTCCAATAAAAGATACCATACTCAAATATTCTTGTATCTCACAATTAAGACTAAGGAGATTTGTATGAGTATGCTGCTCTCAAATGAGTATACACTTATTTAGCAGTCCTCTGTAAGACGGAGATTTTTTTGGTGACAATTTTAAATATATATATTTACAATTCATTTATTTTCTTTTGTTGCTATAACATTAGCATAAACATTTGCAACTGTTACCTAAGAGACTTTTGGATGCCTGCCTCAGTTCTCTGTGTGAAATTATTCTTGCATGGCATTTGTAATTGTTTCTGTCAGGAAAATGGAAACCTTGCACATATTTAGTAATGTGCCTTGGACAGCATGTAACCTTGGAGATGTGTAATGTACCTTTGGATAATGGAACTCTGCAGATAGTTCCTAAAATACTGGGTTTTTTTCTCATGATAGCTAAATTCTTTTCAGAGGTAATGCTTGCCCTTGGCAAAATAATTTTTTGCTACAATACTGTTTATAAACAGCATAGGAAACGAGGAATCATTCAGAACTGTCACAATGTCTGACTATAAAACTTTCTGCCATTCATGCATGGCAGAAGGTTGTACTTAGCTAAAAACTTTTAGATTACAAAAGTATGTCTAAAAGGGAAACACAACTTTGGTCTTTATCTTTCACATTTACATGTGAAAGTAGCATTTCCCTACCATCCTCCTTCAAATCTTTATCAAAACATGTAATTCACAGGTTTGGAAATTAAAGTGAATTCATATCAGCAATTTTCAAAGGGTCTTCTTGGGCTTAGGTCTGATTGGAAATTTAAGCCTATATTTTTATTTAATGGAAAACGTATATAATGTTTTATACATTCATGTAAATATTGCATTGTAGAATGCTTCTAGGGCTGATATTGTATCCTTATTTTTTTCTTTCTTTCTGAACTTGGTGCTTTAATAAAACACCTTAGTTCCATCTCAGGAGTAACTTGAGCCCTTTGAAAGTAAATGGGATTTGGGCTTAAAGACAGGAAGGTGCTTTTGAAAATGTTACCCTAACAATATATAAAGGTAAAACTGACCTGGTCTGATACATAGTTATCTCACTGGCCAGAAAAGGTAGAAGACATTAAAGAAAAGGAAAGGAAATTAATCGGAGTAGGTAAGCAAGTGTTTACCAGGACCACTGGAACTATTAAATTATGCACTAAACTTTTCTTCTGTTAATTCTCTGTTGAAATCTCTTTCTAGCCACCTATCACAGGGAAAGAGGTACATGTAAGGACACACTACATTGCTGTATGGCACGCTACAGCGATGTAGCAATCACCCAGGTCTGCACGTGATTGGCAGCTATGTCACTGTGGCACCACGCTTCCCCAGTATAGCACCCCATTACAGCAATATAGCAGCAAAATCTAACCTTGCACTGCACGCACAGTGCAGTAACCACTCTTACATAGTAACATCACCATACAGTGATTTGTAGATGCACCCCTAGTCACTGCAATTTATGATATTGCTACAAAGCTGGCACATTCATGACATTTTGGCCATTTGTCCATTTTGACATCCCTGAAATCTATGGGCTGGCTGTACGCTTAAGGGAGGCAATAAATCATACTCAGAGAAGACTCATGAGCATGAATGAATCTTTGACCAAGCACTGGCAACCTTTGTGTTTCTATTAAGAGCAAGTACTAAAGTGTATGTTAAATTGCTTATGGTATCTCGGACAGCATGGGGGGAGGTTGGGGGAATGGGAGAAGAGAAGTGAGAGCTTACCTCCTAAAACAGGAACTCCTGCCACTTCCTCAGAGCCAGTTCCACAAATATGGGCTGTTGCTGATGTGCAAGTGGTGGCTCAGGTTCTCAGTGGGCTAGCATTCTGATACCCCCTCTAAAACTATGCCCAAAGGTGCTTCCCTATTAACTCCTCAAACCCCTTACCGCCTCTGATTTACACTACTGCTAAATTAGTGTAAAGTGGATTAAAAGTAAATGGTAATCAGGATTCACTAGGTCTACATACTATATCATTCAGGACAATGTTCTTTTAAAAACAAATAATTGATTTTTTTGAGCTTTCTACACAGCATTTTGGTACCCCGGCCACAGATTTTATTCCCATGTTTCCAAGAGCTTTGTTACACCTTATACTGTGAGTTGCACAGTGTCAGTGCTAGCTTGGGGTTTGAAGCAATGCACCATTAGCCTAGGAACCTTTTCTGACTGCTCCCCACCTGCACAACTATGACTTGTCACTGGAGGCCTGGTGGGCAGGAGCAGGGCTAGTAGCTTTGAGTTGCCATTAGAGGACTGTTGAACGAGGAGACACTTCTATCCCTGCTCGATAGGTGGGAATGTGCGAGATCCTGGAATACTGGAGGACTTCAACTTGGGTGGCACATCTGTGGGGAGTGGCCACACCTTAATGGAAGAGAACCTGGGTAGTACAGATAAAAAATAATCTTACCCTTGAATGGTGCAACTTTGAGTGTAATGAGTATTTAAAACCACTTAAAGGTGTAAATGCGCAAAAAGTATAGGTGCTCCAGGAGACACCCAGAATTACTGTGCAACAAGGCTACAATATGCTGCCTATTCTTAAATATGACAGGTGGTCTGTTTTTTGACTGCAGTCCTTTCCCCACCCCACAGTAGTCATCTTCCAGAACTCCTGCTTTAGACCCAACATGTTATCTTAAAGCCATCTTAAAAATTTCTTGCCATGCAAATTCTCTGTCAGAGAGCATATATTTGTGAATATAATACAAATACAAAGTTACATTTAATATTAAGAGTGCATTGTATAAAGTATTTGTAAAAGATTAATAAATATTTAATATGTCTACATGATTACAGTCAACATAGTGATGTGCTAGAAAATTGGTCAAGCATTTTCTGAAGTTATTAAATGAACTTCCAATCCTCCTGCTCAATATTTATTAACTCTTTAAATAAAAAGTGTATGAAGAATGCTCAATAAATTCTACTTTTATTTAAAAATCTAATAATTTTTTTTGTTGAACAAGGCTTTGATCATTAGCATATTTCTAAATTCCCATCATAGGATTAGAAAAGAGTATGTGTTGAACAGTTAAACAATTTATAAATAAAAACACTGTATAATAAATTATGGTGCTTGGATTATTTAATAAGGAAGACAGTTAAGACACTAAATACATGTTAAAAATGGATAAATGAATAAATAAACAAATAAAAGAAATAGAAAATATTTCTACCTTTTGTCTACTCACTGATCTGATTCCAAACTAGAGTTAACCTTCAGGTTTACTGACGGCTGTTTCCTTAGTACCTCTCATTTTGTGTACATTTCCATTTCCAGTGTTTAAAATTAGTAACTTTATAATGTTTCAGCTTAACAGTATTGTTCCATGCTGAAAATATTTTTTGTTCATGTGTGCACCTAAAGTGGTCATAATTTATGATTGCGGCTTATTGATGTTTCAGCAACACAAAGAATAAATCTCCTACTCATTTGCAGATGTGTTACAGCACAGGTAGTGGCCAGCTCCTCCTGGTTTAGGTCTTATCCAAAAAAGCATTGAATAGAATGAAAGGATTTCCTTGATTTCAAAAGGCTTTATAACAGCACCTATGCCTATTCAAATCTCCCCCAGCTGTTGTAAAATATCCATTCATAAGCCTAAGCTCTCTATCAAGAATAGAAGTTCTAGAAGAAGTTCTAATTATTACAGTCTATGATGAGGATTTTAGAAATTATCCGCTAGAAGCTTGGAAATTTAAAAACTTGTTTAAAAAAGGCTTATTTTATATTTCATTGAAGTCATAGTGGCCTTTATACTGACTTCAATAGGCTTAAGATCAAACATGGTAAACTCTGGCTAATTTGCCTATGGGATACTTTACCACTGTTTGACATTGTCCAGATTGTCTGCCATCTTCCCCCTAATTATGAACTCCTGATATTAGTCATACTGAACAATTCACTAACATACCCTCAGAGTGGCAATTTAATAACTGGGTTCTGTTTGGTGATAAACAACTATTAGTTTAACATGTCTTTCCCACCTGAAAATCAGTCCTGCCAACCTGGGATTGGTGACTTGAGTCCTTGTTGGGCATGACCAATGCTATGAGTAGGCTTGACAGGATTTGATTGTTATTGATAAATGTTGATAAATGGGAATTTTGCCTGACACTCGCAGATCAACATAAAAATATTTCCATTGATAATCATCAACATTTAGAGAAAGGGGAAGTAAGAAAACAAATCTGGGATGGAGGTAAGGAAATCCAGGGCAGAGGTTGCACACACATGGCAACTGCTACAGTCAAGGTTGGAGGAGTCCCAGCTGCAATGTATGTGCACTACTCCTCTGGTAATGGCTGAGGCAGCAGTTGTAAGAGCTGGGGTCTATGCTGGCAGGGCTGTGCTAGGAGGTGGAGTTGGAGGGGCATGGCTATTGGCAGCCGGGAGCCTGGGAGCCCAGTGCTGCCAACCGCTCACTCTGCCCAGGTCCCAGTTGAGGATGAGGCACCAAACTCTGGCAATCCCAGCTTGTTCCTGCATGATTAGGGCATGGGCCAAACTTCTGCCAAGCCTGACCTGTCCCCTTCATGCTCAGGTATTCTTTATTGATTTATGGATATTTACTTTTTTATATTTTAACGTGATTTTATAAAACTTTTAACACCATACTGTCATTACTAAATTGTCTTCCCCCCAGGCTCCTAATTTTGTTCAACCCTGAAATATTTAACTCAACAACAACAACAAAAAGATAAAAATTAATAACTCCCCCCATACTTAAAAACGAACATTGATTTTAGCCATTGACTTTATTTAAAAAAAAAATGTTGAAGTCTGCTAAGACTAGCTATGAGTTATCTGGTTTTCTTTGAATATCAATGGGTTAAAAATAATCCTTCAAATTCAGAAAAGGACCATGACAGCAATGGTAAGGAACCTGGTAAGGAACATGACAGAATTTGGAAGGTACAATGTCTTATGCAATTTATAGTTAGAGGCAGAAATCATAGAAAAATACATTACTATGTCTCCTGGGACAAAAACCCATACAATTAAAGAAGCGACGTTAAAAAGAACAAACAACAAAAAAGCAAAGTCTGAGGAAAGCTAATCAAGATTAAGTCACAGTCTGTGCTGATTCTGGGAGTTAAAAGTATTGTCATAAATTAAGAACAAATCTTATAGCAGAATCTGGCCTGCATACCTGTACTGTTCTGATCTAATTTTGTGACTGATTCCTTGATGATACAAAGTCAATCTCTGCCCCCCCGGAAACAGAATTGACTGCACAGTTCAGAGACTGCAAAAGGGATTTTAAAGTATAAAGTATCCTGAGTCCTTATGGAGAACATAAAATAGTGGATACCAGAATAGTACTATTGAAACTTGTGCATGGTGCATATGGATTAGGAACAAAATTCCAATTCCTTAGTATTTTAGATTAACAACTTGTTTATTCATTGGTTTTGTACTAGGTAAGTTTCCAAAATAGACTTTTCTAATATGTTTCCTGAACAAATTTAATTAAGAAAAGAGCAGATGCCTAAAACAGAAACTGCCATGAACCGAGAACTACCTGAGTTTGCTAAAGCCATTCAAGCCACCTTCAATGAGCACTTCATCAATCATAGGAAATTTGTGTGCAAGTTAATGTTATTAGATACCGTGGATTCCCGTACATACTCTGAGTTTTAAGTAGACTTAATTATTTCTGGATGTTTTTTGCTGATTCCCTAACAATTGTTTTAGTTTGGTTCTAGGACTAACCACACTTTTTCACTAGAGAGTGAGTACTTTCTTGGATAATTTGGACCCTAACAAGAAAATATTCACAGTAAGAATCTTAAAAAACTTGATACATTTTTGTTTAGTTTTGGTTTTATTTCAAGATTAAGTTACTTTGTCATACAGCTTTTGATTCAGCCAGTCGAACAACTTTAGGGCTAGGTACAGACATTACACTTTTATTAGTATAACTGGTTGGAAATTGGCCTTTACCTGTAACAGGACAAAAGATCAGCACAAACAATTAGTCTATACCCATAACAGAAAAGAAATTTGGTACACATAGTGCACATCTACACATGCTCATTTACTGTGCAGTAACCAAACATTCCCCCAGATACTGGTGGTCACCCCTGATAAACTTATAGGTGGCCATCACCCCGAGCCTGTGCTTTTCCAGGCTAAAGAGCCCCATAGCTCTCAGCCATCATTGTAAGGCCTGTTTTCCTGAAGTGATCATGCGCGTGGCTCTCCTCTGGACTCTCTCAAGCTTCTCTACCTCCTTTTTGAATTGTGGAGCCCAAAACTGGATGCAGTACTCCAGCTGCAGCCTCACCAAGGCCAAGTACAAGGGGAGAATGACGTCCCGGGATTTGCTTGAGAAGCATCTATGGATGCAAGCCAGCATTTTGGTCACTTTACTAGCTGCAACATTGCATTGCAGGCTCATGTTCATCTTGTGGTCAATGATGACCCCCAAGTCTCCTTCTTCTGTAGTGATAGCCAGTGTAGCACTGCCGAGCCTATAAGGATGCTGCAGGTTTTTCCTCCCAAGGTGGAGAACCTTGCATTTTTCAGTGTTAAACACCATCAGGTTCTCATCTGCCCATTTGTTGAGCCTGTCCAGGTCAGCCTGGATTGCCCGCCTGTCTTCTGGTGTGGATGCTTTGCCCCACAGTTTGGTGTCATCAGCGAACTTGGCCAGTCCGCTTCTGACTCCAATGTCCACATAATTAATGAAGATGTTGAACAATATGGGTCCAAGGACAGAGCCTTGGGGGACCCCACTGGTCACAGGGCACCATGATGATAGACTTCCATCAATTACCACCCTCCAGGTCTGACCACAGAGCCAATTTCCCAGCCAGCAGATCATGGTGGACCCAAGACCACAATTGGCCAGTTTCACCAAGAGGTGATCATGGGATACCAGATCAAAGGCTTTTTGGAAATCAAGATATATGACATCAATCTCTTCTCCCTTGTCTAAGTGATAGATCACCTAGTCGTAAAAGGAAACGAGATTGGTCAAGCAAGATTTATCCACAACAAACCTATGTTGGCTATCACTCATGATGTTGGTGTCAGCCAGTCCATTAAGGATGGCCTCTTTAATAAACTTTCCTAAGATCTTCCCTGGGATAGAAGTCAGGCTGATGGGCCTATAGTTTTCCAGATCCACTTTTCTCCCTTTCTTGAAGATAGGCACCACATTGGCCTTCTTCCAGTCTTTGGACACTACACCGGAACACCAGGAGGTCTCAAAGATCCGTGCCAGAGGCTGGACTATGATGCTTGCCAGCTCCTTGGGTACCCTTGGGCATAAACCATCAGGGCCGGCTGATTTGAAGGTATCTAGCCTGTCAAGGTGTTCCTTTATGAGGTCAGGTGAGGGCAGGGGATCTCCCTCACCTGGACCTGCCTAATTAGCTCCACAGTAACCTTTCAGAGTCTACAGGTATGGCCCTATTAGGTCACAGAAAACTAATTAACCCTGTCGCAGAGTTAAATACAAGTACTATCCTGCTGTAGAGTTTTTTCATGTCTAGCAGCACATATGTAGACACTGATCTGACTGGCTGGGGCATGAGGGTGCTTAGGTGTGGGGGCAGCCTGCCAACTATTCCCATACTAGAGCACCCTTGTACCCCAGCCAGCTCCTCTGAAACATGTTGCGCTGGGTCAGAGCAGCCCTGGGCTGGCAGGCTGACTGCTCAGGCCCCCTGCCAGCTGGGGCTGCTACGGTCTAACTCAGTGTGCTGTGGTCCTGGGCACAAGTGCAAATGCAGTGCCTGGGAGCAATCAATGCCAGAGCAATATGTGCCAGACTTTATTACACATGCAGATACACCCAGAGGTATGCAGATTGTAAGTTTTATAGTGTAGGAATGATATAGATATGTATCCCAAAATGTAAAGTTTAAAATGAAACTAAATCTGAAAAATCTAAACATTGTATCTGAAAAATTGAGGTGGAAATGTCATAAATTACACTATTTTATTTGCCTCTAATTCATCTTCCAAATTATGCCCGTGGGCTGCATAAGTAAAGGTGTGTGAATATTCAAGCAACTGAACTTATCTCCTTCCAGATGGTTCCTAGTTTTACTGCAACCTTTTTATAGAACTCTGAATGTGAAGGATGCTTAAAACATGCATGAGTCTGCTTCATTTGAACCCTCTTTACACTAGGTTTAAAGGGTTTAGAGAACTTGGTGTCAGTGGAATAAGGATCATCCATTTTGTTGTAAACATTGTTATTTCTGAGTTGTGATCAAGTTCAGCATGCACAGGACAAAAATACCACACGGAAATTTGTTCACGTGGTATAAATCTTTGATGTTTTTAACTTGTCTAAGACTTTTCTGTATCCATTGAAGAAGGTAGAAAAACATCTAACTAGAATTTTAGGTCCATGATCTTGCCAAATCCTTAAAAAGCAAGCTGAAACATTCAGTGCCCATCATATGAAGAGTCTGCAATTCTAATCATACACGTTGTTTTCATGTAGCCTCCATTTAGAGATGTAATCATTTGCCTGTCGGAGATTTCTGAGAAGAGTTTTAGAAAGAGAGGAGTTAGCAGTTTGATCGTGGTCCATGTCTTTGAAATGATTCACTCTGAATGAAGCCCAAAAGGAAAACACTTGGGATGGTATCTGGTGTTCTCTGACAGGATTACAGCAGTTTGCTAAATAGAACCAATATATATTTGCCTCTCCCAAAGTTTGAGCAGATTATTTTGGGCAGGTATCACTTTTTTTTTTTTAAATTACACCTCTTGAAGAAATAGAGAGTAAAATATGCTTGAATGCTAGTATTTGGCAGTGAGCTGAATAAGTGCAGAGTAAGCACATCCTTAATTTTGATGTATGGACATTTTAGGTAAAATCCTTAGGGAATACAAATGGGAGTGTCTTCAAAATGGTTTCAAAAGAGCAAAGTTATTGTGTGGACAGGTATTACATTTGAAATGTTTTAAATATCTTAAGGCCTTGGTACAAGTTACCTTAAAATGGCATAAAGGCATTTAAAACAAGAGCTGTCATTAGTCAAGGGATGTTAAGCTGCCATGAGTACCTCTAAACATTGTAGAAATAAGCCACCCAAAAGGAGGTGTTTATTGCAAATACTGTTACCAGGTCATTTGTTTTTGAATGGTTAGGACAGGTAAAATGATTTTTTTATTCCTCCAGTCCCCCAGGATGCACAGCTCCCAGACACTTTATCCCTTCCTACTCTCCAAAACTTGTTTGGTTCTCCCACTCCCTGTCTCATGCTGAAAGCAACTGCTCTGAGCTTAATTGCAGAGAAACCATGGGGCTGGGGAAGCCTGCTTCCCCTAGGTGCATGGTATGACTGCAGGAAACTCAATTTCAGCCTGAGCAAAGGACCTGGAGGAGCCTTTAATCCCACTTTCCATTCCAGCCCAATCCTAACTCACCAAGACACATGCAAGACTTTGGTCCTTTATTTTTGTTTTTTTTAATCTTAATTTTCACTTCTTTGTCTTTATTCAGCCCCCCTCCCACCTCAGTTCAAGCAGCTCATCAAGATTTCTCCCTTTCCATCCTCCACTCTTCTATGTCCCTCACCTTAGATCAGAGAGGTAGAGGGAACTAGGGATAAAGATCCCAATACTTACAGTGTCTCCTCAGGCCTGTTACCTCAAGCCCCAATCCTATCTACTTCTCCACTCCACCTCTTTGGAGGGGGAGAGATAGAGGGCACTACAGCTGAAAAGTCTGGCACTGGCAGCAATGGTTGGACCTATGGGTCCAGGTGAGTAAGCCTGCAGGTGATTCAGTCTACTTCCCCTT